>NW_027136996.1:0-372935 GCF_040869045.1 Eurosta solidaginis
CCTTCGGGCCTCATTTCTGGATAGTTTTCGGGATCCGACCGGGATCCCGACGGGGTCATTTCGGGACTATTTCGGGAACATTTGGGATACCTACCGGCATCATTTCTGGATGGTTTTCGGGATCCGTCCGGGGTCCCGTCAGAGTCATTACGGGACTATTAGGGGATCAGTTGCGGACCTTTCCGGCATCATTTCTGGATCGTTTTTGGGATTCGAGCGGTACCCGTCGGGGTCATTTCGGGACTTTTTCTCGACTAATTCGGGATCATTAGGGGACCCTTTCGATACCACTTCTGGATGGTTTTCGGGATTCGTCCGGGATACCGTCGGGATAATTTCAGGACTTTTTCGGGATCATTTGGGGTAATTTCCGGCATCATTTCTAGATGGTTTTCGGGATCCCGTCAGGGTCATTAAGGGATTATTTAGGGATCATTTGGGAACCTTTCCGGCATCATTTCTGAATAGTTTCCGGGATCCGTCGGGGATCACGTCAGGGTCATTTCGGGATTATTAGGGGATCATTTAAGGACCTTTCCGGTATCATTTCTGGATATCATTTCTAGATGGTTTTCGGTATCCGTCCGGGATCTCGTCGGAGGCATTTGGGGAGCTTTTCGGGGCTAATACGGGATCATTTGGGGATCCTCATGGGGTCGTTTCGTGACTTTTTCTGTATTATTTCGGGATCATTTGGGGACCCTTCCGGCATAATTTCTTGATGGTTTGCCGGATCCATCAGGGTCATTTCGGGATCCCTCCGAGATCATTTCTGGATAGTTTTCGGGATCTGTACGGGAACCCATCGGTATCATTTCGGGACCTTTTCGCGACTAATACGGGATCATTTGAAAACCTTTCCGGCATTATTTCTGGATGGTTTTCGGTATCCGTTCGGGATCCCGTCGGGGTAGTTTCGGTACTTTTCCCGGATCATTTGGGGTACCTTCCGGCATCATTTCTAGAGGGTTTTCGAGATCCGTCCGGAATCCCGTCGGGGTCATTTCGGGACTTTTTCTCGACTAATTCGGGATCATTAGGGGACCCTTTCGGTACCACTTCTGGATGGTTTTCGGGATCCGTCCGGGATACCGTCGGGATAATTTCAGGACTTTTTCGAGATCATTTGGGGTAATTTCCGGCATCATTTCTAGATGGTTTTCGGGATCCCGTCAGGGTCATTAAGGGACTATTTAGGGATCATTTGGGAACCTTTCCGGCATCATTTCTGGATAGTTTTCGGGATCCCGTCGGGGTCATTTCGGGACTATTTCGGATCATTTGGGGACCATTTCGGCATCATTTCTGGATGGTTTTCGGGATCCGTCCGGGATCCCGTCAGGGTCATTCCGGGATTGTTAGGGGGATTATTTGAGGACATTTCCGGCATCATTTCTGGATAGTTTTCGGGATCTGTACGGGAACCCATCGGGGTAATTTCGGAACTTTTTCGGGATCATTTGGGAACCCCTTAGGGGTCATTTCATGACCTTTTCTGTATTATTTCGAGATGGGAACCCCTTAGGGTTCATTTCATGATGGTTTGCCGGGTCCATCAGTGTCATTTCGGGGACCATTTTGGGATCATTTAAGGACCCTTCCGAGGTCATTTCTGGATCCGTCCGTGATGCCGTAGGAGTCATTTCGGGATATTTTTGTTACTTTTTCGGGATAGTTTTACGACCCTTCCGGGATCATTTCTGTATGGTTTTCGCGATCCGTCGTGGATCCCCTCGGGGTCATTTCGGAACTTTTTCTGGGACTATGTCAGGATAATTTAGGAACCCTTCCTGGATATTTTCTGAATGGTTTTTGAGATCCGTCCGTGAGCCCGTCAGGGTCATTTCGGAACTTTTCCGGGACTATTTCGGGATAATTTTGGTACCCTTCAGGGATCATTTCTGTGTGGTTCTCTGGATAAGTCTAGAATCGTGTCGTCGTCATTTCGGGTTTTTTGGGAATATTCCGGGAACTTTTGGAACCCTTCCGGGGCATTTCTGGACGGTTTTCGGGATCCGTCCGCGATATCGTCGGGTCATTTCGTGGCTTTTTCTGGATAATTTCGGGATTCTTTGGGGATCCTATCACGTTATCAGCACATTTAGATCTTTTGTTTACTCCATTACAAAAATAAAATGCATTAGACAGAAAATATTGTTTAAACCGATAACTTGATAAGCAGGCTAACGTGATTAGCCCATATATTTCATTTTCTCCTTGCGGACGGGGCCGCGGGTAAAGGCTATATTCTATAAAAACGTGCAATTATTGGCATATGCTGATGACATTGATATCATCGGCCTAAATACCCGCGCCGTTAGTTCTGCTGACTCCAAACTTGAAAAAGAAGCGGTAAAGACGGGTTTGATGGTGAAGAGAACAAAACGAAGTACCTTCTGTCATCGAGCAAAGAGTCAGCGCATATGCACCTTGGCAACCACGCTACTGTTGCCAGTCATAATTTCGAAAGAGTAAAAGACTTCGTTTATTTGGGAACCAGAATCAACACTAGCAACAACATCAGCTCTGAAATCAGGCGAAGAATCACTCTTGCCAATAAATGCTACTTTTAACTAGATAGGCAATTGAAAAGTAAATTCCTCTCTCGGCAAAGGAAAATCAAACTATAGAAGTCACTTATCGTACCCGTCCTGCTATATGGAGATGAACCGGCTCTGGGAGTGTTCGAGAGAAAAGTTCTTCGAAAGATTTATGGACCTCTACGCCTTTGCGATGGCGAGTACCGAAGAAGATTTAACGATGAGCTGTACGAGCTCTCCGCAGACATCAACATAGTCCAGCGAATTAAAAGGCAGCAACTGCGCTGGTTAGGCCATGTTATGCGAATGAAAGATTACGCTCCGGCCAAGAAAGTGTTTCTATCGGAACCAGCCTATGGAAGCAGAGGTAGAGGGTGGCCCCATTCCGTTTTAAGGATCGGGTGGAAAACAATTATACTTCCTTGGTGTGACCAATTGGCGACGGTTGGCAGAGAGGAAAAGCGACTGGCGCACCTTGTTGGACGGCCATAAACGTTTTAACGGTTAAGGGCCAATTAATTAAGCAAACTACGCCGTGTAAATCTTGTACGTATTTCTTTTTGGAGACGATCGAGAACACTTTTAATTATGCGAGAAATTTCACATTCTGCGGAAAGACCAACATCTCTGACCGATTCTCCAGGCATTTTGCGGCGCCTTCTTACACGTTTTACTATATCAATATCGCATTTTTCAAAAAGAGACTTCGCTTTTTCTATTACTTCTTCACAGAAAGTGTCTCGAATTTCGGATAGTTCAGTCGCTAATGATTAAGATAATGATACGCTTCCTTCTCTAAAATTCATCCCCGGATCTTGTAATCTGAGCTGCACACGATCAATCCTCCTTAAGATTTCATACCAGAAACAAACTAATGTTATGAAACTAAAGTTTAGTATATTTTGGAAAGGATTGTAGCTTCGCATCTGGTGTCACTTGTTATGTGCTAATCTGCAAACTGTTCTATGTGTTATACTACATTATCTAGCCCATCGAGGATAACGCTAAGCGCTTGTATTCTGGCGCTGCATCGTGTATCATATTCACGTTTGACATCGTAGCGCTGAACGTGGGAAAAAACATATATGCATGCATTTCTTTGGATAGAAAATTTTTTCCAGAAATCAATATTTTCCTGAAATCAGTTATAATAAAAATACAAATTATCCAGGAAGTTCTGCTTTGCGAACCATTTGGCGCCCCTGTGTGTAGCGCCCCGGTGCAAATGCTCCCCTTGCCTGCCCCCCACTTTCCACTTGTAGAACTTATTCGTGGCGAGGATGTGTTTTCAAATACCCCTAAATTAAAAGAAAAGAAGAATGTATCGACAACATGATTTAATATCATCGTCCTCAATGCAGCCTCAACACGAAGAGGTTTTGAGTGTTCGTCAGATCCCTAATGAATATTATCGGAACCTAATCACCAGGGCTGCTTGAGCCTTGTTGAGAGCAATCATTTAGGTAGACCAGTTCTTCAGTCCAATGTTTGTTTGGCTGATTTTTGGCTCAATTTTTTATTTTACACGAAATTTATCCCTAACCAGCATGTCTAGATCATCTATGCAGGCAAACACTTGGCAGCAATTGTTTCTAAAGTTGCAGTGTAGAGCATACTGAACTCAGCTCTCATCCCTCTCCGCTACGCAATGAAAATCGGGCCATATCTATATCATAATCACATCATAATATTGTGGCGCTTTTTAGCATCACTAAGCTGTTAGTAAATAAAGGCTCAACAACAGTAAAGCAAGCTGCCACTCGTGTGTACCCGAAAACATCAATTTAATCCATTTACACACGTACATAAAAGGCGACGAAGAGATATCTCACACACACAGATGTAGTCATCGCCGAAGTAGTTACTCGCACATACACACGCATATGGCCAGTAGAAAGGCATTAACTACAAATATACGTCTATATAGGTGGTAACTAACCAGGAGATCCCACATTTCTAGAAGGTGAAACGTCAAGACCTTTGGAGAAATCTGCGGACGAGCCAACAGAGAGTATAAAAGCAGCGCAAGCTGAGGAATATTTACTCAGTTTGATTTAAACACGCTTTTGTTAAGTAAGTCATATTGAATTACAATTATACTACACCCAAAGTAATCTAAATAAAGACCAGTTTGCAATACTAAAAATTGGAGTGAACTATTCAACAGTTTACCCATTCGAACGTTAGCAGAAGGTTTGGAATAAGCGGAATTTCACCGAAATTCGATAAAATTGGTGTCAGAAGTGGAATTGATTTATTTGTTTATTAAGTTAACGAACACAAGTTCTTGCAGACTACCAATTCAAAAATTATACAGCATACTATTAACAAAATTCTTACTGGCTACTAACAATTTTCATACAATTAAAAAACAGACTACAATTAAGAAATACAAAAATTTAACAAGTCAATGAAAAACTAGCACTTACAGACTAATACAAAAGTATTGATAACTAAAAAACACACTTTAATAAATTAATAAAAACATTCTTCGACAAAGAGAAATCAAGCTCGATAAAATATGCGATCTTATTAATTTCACTCACAGCGCGGGTAATTAATTGGGGCATTTCACTCATAATTCGTTTACTATTAATGTCATAAAAAGGGTAAAAGCTTCTAAGTTCTCTTCTGGGAACATTAAAATAAATTTTCTTAAGAAGAGCAGCACAATATGTATCCCCATGGATGATGCAATATAAAAGGTCAAAGAAAGAATAGACCTTCTCGCTTCTAAAGGTTTAGGATTTAAAAGAAGTAAACGCGCATTATATGCGAGAAGCGGGCTAGTATATCTAAGCGACCGCAGACAGTATTTAAGAAAACTTTTTGAACTCGCTCAATCCTGTTAATTGCAAACTGTTGGAACGGTCGCCAAATGATAGTGGCATACTCGAGATGAGATCGTACAAATGAATTGTAGAGCAATTTAAGTGTATACGGGTCAAAGAACTCGGAACTATTACGCCGAATAAAACCAAGCATTGCATACGATTTGGCTATGATAAAGTTTACATGGCTGTTGAAAGAAAGTTTGGTATTATAAACCACACCATGGTCCTTGATTTTATCAACAGTCTGCACTGGATTGTTATCAATGGTATGTGAACTATTAAACTTAAAGCTCAATTTAGAGTAGGTTACGTGAAAGCATTTAGTAATATTTAAAGAGAGGTGCGATCTAACGCACCAGGAATGGAGACTATTAATTTCATACTGAAGTTCGAAAATATCACGCGAAGACTTTATATAGGAGAAAACTTTAAGATCATCACCATACAAGAGAAACCTAGCATACGAAAAGCAAGCGCTGATGTCCTTGACGAACAGGACAAAGACCAAGGGTCCAAGAATACTGACTTGCGGAACGCCGGAAGACGCAACGTAAGGATCGAATGATACACCATCAGTACAGTCAATACACCATCTGTTAATTAAATATGATTTTAGCCACTACAGAAAAATTGAGTGAAAACCAAGACAGGAAAGTTTATGAATAAGTGATACCTTATCTAAAGCTTTGGAGAAGTCAGAATAAGCACAATCTACCTGGTATCCAGATGCAAAAGCAGATATACAATACTCACTAAACTCGACTAGATTGGTGACCGTCGAACGTCCCGCAACAAAACCATGCTACTTGGCACAAATTAGGCTGTTCACTGAAAAGTATAACTTGTCTTTTAAAACACATTCAAATAACTTCGAAACAGTAGTGAGCTTTGATATAGGTCTGTAGTTACAGACATCACTCTTGACCGATTGCTTTAATTTAGTAATAATACTTGAGATATCGGCACATGAAATTGACATTGAACCGAAATCCAGAGAAAAATTTTAATCAGAAAGAAAGGGCATCATTATAGCATTCAAAATTAGCACTAAAAAAGTCCGCAAACAGGTTCAATACCGCACTAGGATTTTTAGCTACATTATCTTGGTAAAAGACAAAAGCAGGAACCGAGGAGCAGGTCCTTTTAGATTTAATAAAATTCCAAAATGTTTTAGGATTGGACTTAATGTTTATCTGAAAGCTAAGAATATAGTGTTTGTAAAGAAACTTATCCAGACAATTAAACTCCTTTAGATACTGTTGATACTTCTCGTAAAAGGAGAGACTCTTGGTCTGACTAAACTTTTTGTAGTATTTGTTTCGCAAATTCCTCAATTTTTTTAAACCCTTTGTTAAAGACTGGAACATGCCTTAAACATAGGTCAAAAAGCTATGATATAAATATTTCATAGGAAATGCTAACATCTGAGGAGGAAAAAAGATCAGCCCAGTTAATTTCCGAGAAAACATGGCTAAGGATAGACATATCGCACCGTGCAAAATTAAAAGCGATATCATCATTTATAGAGGGTACACAAAACTCATAAAACTCAAGTTTAAGAACAATAGTAGTATGATGCATATCCGACGGAGCAAATGGTGCATTGCATTCGGATATGTTAAAATTAATATTATCACTGAGGAATATAAGATCTAATATTCTGTCAAGCCTTTTAGTGAAGTTATTGATTTGCAGTAAGTTTAAGCTTAGCATGTTATCTAAAAAATAAGCCTCAAAGGCTTATTAAGAACTACAGATGAAATATTGTCAGCATGAGCTTTATAAAGATCTTCAGAACTATTCGGCGGAATATAAGATGCCATCACGAATAGAGAGCTAGAGTACGTAGAGCCACTAACATTAACACAGAGCTGGTCAAGTAGCGAATCGTTATTATCCAGCTGAATTAGGGAAGTATTATACTTGCGTTGAACTGCAACAAGTACACCTCCACCTCGCGAACGCCCAGTTTTTCCTGCATCCCTGTCTTTACGGAAAACGACTAACAAATTGGGATCGAAGAATTAGCCATCAAAAAAATCTGGAGTCAGCCAAGTTTCAACAATGACAAAGATATCGTCAGAGAGGATAGATAGAATAAGAGACGTCATTTCAATTTTTATTTGTAATGTACCTGATTGGCGGGTATTAGAAAATTGGCTTCTACACATTTTTATTTTTCGTTATACCCAGCTTTTCTGGAGGGATAGGGATTGGTCTCATATAACCACTCACCTAATTTCAGTCTAGCCTTAATACTTTCAGATATATTGACTACGAAAAATTCCAGTTGTATGGGAGGTGTCAAGCCCCCTTGTCTAAAACTATTTGGCTGTGACTTTAAACATAACATTTATTTAAATATATTATTTATTACATTCAGGCCTATTCTGAATAGTAAAACGATATTGATTTCCACTCGGTTACTATTTGGTGTTCTCAATTCCGATTGTAAAAAATCGATTAGAAGTCGATTTCGAATCGTTTTTATTCCGATTCGGTAACCAGTTTAGTCAGCTGTTCTTGTTTATCAGGCCTGTTCTGAATTCCGATTCCGATCAATTTTTTCGGAATCGAAATGGATTGGTGTTCTCAATTTCGATTCCGAACAAAAATTATCGGTTTGAAAAGTATTGCCTCTGAGCAGTCGGAATGAAAATTAATTGACAGATTATACACAAATGTTGCAATATTTGTCTTTCAAATAATTTTTTTTTAATTCTTCATTTTATTTGGAAGAATTGTGTGTATTTTTTGTTTAATCAATTTGTACCAAAATTTGCCAGCGTAGCCCATAGCCTCCATGAGCTTACAAGAAAAATTAAGTTTCTGAATGGAAGAAGGAGCAAGATGTGGCCTTCCAAACATTGAAAGAGCGTTTGTGCACTGCCCCAATGTTGGCATATCCGATTGCAGGAGCAACATTTATTCTAGATACAGATGCCAGTGAATATGCTATAGCAGGCGGTTTATCACAACTAGTCGACGGACAGGAGATTTCAGCCGACGAACTGGAAAACCAGAGAAGAACTATTGCGTTACACGCAGAGAGTTACTGGCATTGGTAGAGTGCATTAAACATTTTCACAAGTACCTCTACGGGCAGCGATTCCGCATCAGGAAAGATGGCGTTGAAATGGCTCCTGCAGTTCAGTCGGGCGACTACAAAGCTATGACTTTTACATTGAGCATCCGAAAGTAGTACCCATGGGAATGCCGATGCAATGTCACGAAGACCATGTAATTTGGAATGCAAACACTGTTCGAAAGATGAGGCTAAGGAAAACATCATAGATGTCCGGCTTATGACTATAATGTGTTCGGATGAATTGGCCATGGAACAACTCAGGAAGTGTCAGCAAGAAGATACAGATCTGTCACATGTTATGCGAGGGCTCGAAAGAAACGAAAACCAAATAAAGAGAGTCCTATTGCGAAGTCATATTGGATACAGGATGGCCAATGTAAGAGGAAACTAGTAGTTTTTCCCAGGAAAAGGATTCCTGACGTTCTCAACGAGCTACATAATGGTCCAAGTGGAGGTCATCTGGGGATCACGAAGACGCTTGAGAAAATTAAGCAGAGATTCTATTGGGTTCTTTGCCGTCAGTCGGTCATGGAGTGGATTGCTAACTGGGAGGTTTGCAGCAGAGCGAAGGGGCCCGAATCCCCAAGTCGTGGCCAGATGAAGCAATATAACTCAGGTGCACCATTTGAAAGGATCGCTATGGATATCGCAGTTCCATTTCCTACTAGCAATCGCGGAAACAAATATGTACTGGTGGTTATGGATTACTTTAGCAAATGGCCAGAGGTATACTCAATCCCAAATCAAGAAGCTGAAACAGTATCAGAAGTGTTTGCAAATAATTGGGATGGAGGTGTACCAATGGAGTTATATTGTGGCGAAGGCAGGAATTTTGAAGCAGCTGTGTTCCAAGAAATGTGTAAGACATTGGGCATTCGAAAAACACGGATACAGTTGTATTGCATCCTCAGTCCGTTGGTATGGTGGAACGATATAATAGAACCTTGGAGGAGCGCTTGAGGAAAGTAGTGGACAAGTTCCATAAAGAGTGGGATACATACATATCATTATTCTTGATGGCTTACCTATCGGCAGTGCATGAAACAACGGGCCAAACTCCCGCAAAGGTAATTTTTGGCAATGACCTTCGACTGTCAGCTGATTTGATGTTTGGGATAAGTGCCGATTCGGAGAGAAATACCAAGAAATCCACTGGCGTCTTGGAGGAAGAAATGAAGGAAATACACGATCTTGTAAGACAAAGAACCAAGATTATGAGTGACAAGATGAAAGCCAGATATGATAAAAAACAATTCATTCAGAAGGCTTTCGGGAAGGAGATTTGGTGCTGTTATACAACCCACAACGAAAAAATGTTTGTTTGTCTCCGAAATTACAGTGTAATTGGGAAGACCCATAAAAAGTTGTAAAACGAATCAACGATGTAGTTTGCATCATACAAACCATTGGCTAACAACGAAAGAAAATGAAAGTGGTTCATTTGGACAGGCTGGCAGTGTTTAGATCGGGACGAGCCGACTTAGGTGGAGGGCAGTGTGGCGAATGTTAGCATAACTAGACTGTTAGTAAATAAAGGCACAACAACAATAAAGCAAGCTGCCACTCTTGTGTACACGAACACGTCAATTTAATCCATTTACACGCGTACATAAAGGCGACGAAGAGATATTCCACACACACAGATGTAGTCATCGCCGAAGTAGTTACTCATACATACACACGTATATGACCAGTAGAAAAGCATTGACTACAAATATACATGTACATATATAGCTGGTAACCAAGCAGGAGATACAACAGTTGCAGAAGGTGAAACGTCTAGACCTTTGGAGAAATATGCGGAAGAGACAATAGATAGAATAAAAGCAGCGCGAGCTGACGAACGAGTAATCAGTTTGAGTTAAACACGCTTTTGTTAAGTACTTGATATTGAAGTATAATTGTACTACTCCCAAAATCTAAAGAAAGACCAGTTTGAAATACTGAAAATTGCAGTGAATTTTTCGACAGTTTAGCGATTCGAACGTTAGCAGAAAGTTTGAAATAAGCGGAATTTCCCCGAAATTCGTTCCAATATAAAGAAAAGTGTAGTTATTTGGGTTGAAAGAAATTTTTTTCAAAATAAAATTTTATAGTCAAATTGTTTTTCTTGTTTCGTTCTCGATAAATTGCACTAAAGATGGCGCAACGCCGAAACCGGTTTGTCTCCGTACCAAACTTGACGCGGAATGGCGGGAAATGGTTCCAATTCAAGTAATTGCTGTATATTGGAACAATTTTCCATCTGTCCTTGTCAAATTTGATTTGAAAACGAACCGGGTTCGGTGTTGTGCCATCTTCAGTGCTATTTTTTGAGAACGAAAAGGGAAACTAATATTTTACCTATGCACTTGGTATTTGAGAAAAGTTTCTTTTGACACAAGTCTTCACTTTTGCACCCTATCGAAAAATCAACAACATAAAAGACAACATAACTTTCAACTAAACCCAAAAGCTTTGCCTGCAATTAAAAATACTTACCCTCTATTACGTATTCTGAATGCTTCTGCTCTATACCCCGTTTCGTCTTCGTTTATATATAAATACGTGAAATTCATTCTTCGGCAGCGGAAAGCCCTAGGATCGTCGAGGGTTATTCCAAGGTGCATATACCAGATACCTTCGAACTGCAAATAATTAAAGCATAACGTCGCTGCGCTCACAAAAACAGTTATGTGTTTTCTAGTAACTTTTCAGGAGATCAAAAAAAATTTTTTCTGGTGTCCATTTGAAAAATTTTGCAAATGTCGTATTTAGAAATATTCTATGGAAAGTACGTTATTGATGTGTGAAGGAAAAAATCACTATTTTTAACCCATTACGACGTGATAAATATTTGCGCCGTTTTATAGCACATAGCTGCTTTCAAACATGATTCAAATTTGCTTTCGGCGGTAGGGAAATGCATGCAATTTTTGCCGTTATTCCTCATTATGATTACGGAGATTACCCCTTAAGCCCATGGGAGGTGTAGCTTCATCAATCAGATGTCTGTTGGGCTGCCCAGGTTTCTGGGTATTCAACAGAAACAGAACTATTTGGGAGTACTCTCGTCTCATTGTGTACGTGGTGTTCTGGGGACGTAAGAAAACAGGCCGTAGCGATTCAGAGAGCAGTATTTTGGCAGGCCTGTATTTTCTTCCAGTGAGTAACCTTTAGGTTTGGCGACCATATCGGGACGCGAAGCATGCAACCGGCCGGCCAATTGCTTTGTAAGTAGTAGTGAGTGTTTCTTTGTCTTTACCCCAAGTGCTGCCGGAAAGAGGTTTGGCGATTTTATTACGGCTCTGGATTTTCGGTACAATCCAAAATGTAGATCCTGATCGAACATCGCACCCAAGATTTTAGGGTGTAAGACAGTCGGTAGCGTAATGCCGATGTCGGGATTAAATAGATTATATTGTGATAAACGCGAGTCCGCTTGCATTTCCGCTCTCGCGATCTCTTCTGTGGACGTTATGTCCAGAGCAGGTTCTCAGCAGATCTTGCTGTATGTTTGGTCTCTTGGATCGCTGCAATGCGCTTCATGAAATCAACTACATATCTCCGTGATTTTCCCAGTTAACCCATAACAGTTTAACTGCAGAATTTTGAAGTGCAACGGGGTTAACGTCGTCACTCTGGGGGTACGTCTGAGTTGAGGGAAGCCAGGGCGCAATTGCTGTTGTGGCCTTGGGACTAGACTTCCCTGGGTAAGCATTTGGGTACCCGATGTAGTTGGGTTTGCGGCCTAGCAGTATGGCGCGATAAAACCCGTCTGGGGATTGCCGTCGCTGAGACCAGAACATCTAGGAGAGTGGCATCGTCCAAGGCAGGAGCTGCATTGGACAAAAGTTGCAACCATATATATTCTGTGCTGGCAAACGGTGCAAAAGGTGGTAGGGACCTAAGAATTTGTTTCTCTGACCTACTCGAGTACTAGTGCCGGAAAGAGGGGAGAAGAAGACGGGGGCGGGGGCTGATGCTCGGCATTGCTACCGACTCTACTACGGAGATTGTAGTTATGAGGAGGAGCGATGTTGTTGTTGTTGTAGCGATAGGGTTGCTCCCCGAAGGCTTTGGGGAGTGTTATCGATGTGATGGTCCTTTGCCGGATACAGATCCGGTACGCTCCGGTACCACAGCACCATTAAGGTGCTAGCCCGATCATCTCGGGAATGATTTATGTGGCCACATTAAAACTTCAGGCCATTTCCTCCCTCCCCACCCCCAAGTTCCATGAGGAGCTTGGGGTCGCCAGAGCCTCGCCTGTTAGTGAAACAGGATTCGCCGCGGATAGGTGAGGTTTACAATTGGGTTTGGAGAAGCTATATATTGCGATGGGAACCTGAAGGGTTGCGCTACACACCCCTTGAATCTGGTATTTTAGTCGCCTCTTACGACAGGCATACCTACCGCGGTACCCATCGGGGGAGGAGCGATCGTATGAGTTGGTGGCGCCATGGGGCCGGAGCAGCAGTGGTTACTTGTTATGGCTTGCTGAGAAGCGGGGCAGCTAGAAGGAAGTGAACGCAGACTACGGGACTCCCTTTGGCGTAATCAGCAAGGAGCCAAATTTATAAAAGTTATGAGGGCTTCGGGTTTTGGGCTCTAGCCCAGAACATCCTGTCCGATGCAACCATCTCTTGCACGTGACACATTAACAAGAGTGTGGCCGTCCTAAAAGGATTATTTTCCGGCAAACGCAGCAAAACCATTTCTCTGCACCGGGGTCAGGTACAGGTCCCGGATTGGGTTCGATACCCTCCCGGAGCAGGAGAATATTGTGCAGTCACGCTGCAAGGATCTGCTGGGAGGATGACAATTTGTGGGAGGGACGCAACAAATTAAATGGGGTTACACTGAATTGGTCGGGAAAAATCCCGAGTCGCTCCGGTTCATAGAACCTGCTGCCTTGGGAAGCAAGATGGTTTGTAATTATTTTTTACATTGAAATCATAGCATTTTCGCCAGCGATTCAAAAAAATTATAAGCTAGTGAGTAAGTACATAACCGTTTTTCAGAGTACTTTTAGTACTGTGAGCACATAGTTGTTTTCATTCACTTCTAAACCAAAAGAGATATAAAAAAAACTGCATATGCAGAAATGTGGGCTCTATATAGTGATAATAAAATATGCAATAAAAAAAATTTTAAGAAAAACACATAACTGTTTTCGTTAACGCAGCGACGATAAGCTTTTAAAATGGCTTTAAAGTCTATGCATAGTACTATAAAATTGGCCTAGCTATATACATAGAGCTGACACTTAATTTATTTAAGTATATAAAACTTCACACTCACCGCATCTCTCTCCACGTTTTGCACATATTGTATATCTGTTCGACACGAACCTGACTTTCGACCTTGTCCGGCCACCAAACAGGATGATGTCAAAAAAATTAAAATTGACAAAGGGGAACTGAAAAAAAAAATGAAATTAATTAAAAAACAAGTAAGGAAGGCTAAGTTCGGGTGTAACGAACATTACATACTCAGCTGAAAGCTTTGGAGACAAAATAAAGTAAAATCACCATGTAGGAAAATGAACCTAGCGTAACCCTGGAATGTGTTTTTATGACACGGGTATCAAATGGAAGGTGTTGATGAGTATTTTAAGAGGAAGTGGGCCTTAGTTCTATAGGTGGACGCCTTTTCGAGATATCGCCATAAAGGTGGACCAGGGTAACCCAGAACATTATTTGTCGGGTACCGCTAATTTATTTATATATGTAATACCACGAACAGTATTCCTGCCCTGATTCCAAAGGCTTTTGATTTCGCCCTGCAGAACTTTTTTATTTTCTTCTACTTAATATTGTAGGTGTCACACCCATTTTACAAAGTTTTTTCTGAAGTTATATTTTGCGTCAATAAACCAATCCAATTACCATGTTTTATCTCTTTATTCATATTTGGTATGGAATTATAGAATTTTTTAAATTTTTCGTAATTTTCGATATCGAAAAATTTGGCGTGGTCATAGTCGTATTTCGGCCATTTCTATACCAAGATAAAGTGAGTTGAGATAAGTTCGTGGACCAAGTTTATTAAAGATATATCGATTTTTGGTCAAGTTATCGTGTTAACGGCCGAGCGGAAGGGAAGGACGGTCGACTATGTATAAAAACTGGGCGTGTCTTCCACCGATTTCGCCCATTTTCATAGAAAACAGTTATCGTCATTGAATCTATGCCAATACCAAATTTCAAAATGATTGGTAAATTTTTGTTCGACTTATGGCATTAAAAGTATTCTAGACAAATTAAATGAAAAAGGGCGGATCCACGCCCGTTTTGAAATTTTCTTTTAGTTTTGTATTTTGTTGCACCATATCATTTCTGGATTTGAATGTTGATATAATTTACTTATATACTCTAAACATATTAAATTTTTTATTATAATTTGACTTTTATACATCTTTTTATAGTGGGCGTGTTCGTCATCCGATTTTGTTAATTTTTATTTGGCAAACATATAGTAATAGGGGTAACGTTCCTGCTAAATTTCATCATTATATCTTTAACGACTGCCAAATTACAGCTTTCAAAAAATTTAAATAACATTCTTTTAAAAGTGGCCAGTGCCACGCCCAATATACAACATTTTACTAGTTTTCTATTCTGCTGTCATAAGCTCAATCCACCCACCAAGTTTCATCGCTCTATCCGCCTTTGATAACGAATTATCGCAGTTTTTCGGTTTTTCAAAATTTTTGATATCGAAAAAGTGGGCGTGGTTTAAGTCCGATTTCATTCATTTTAAATAGCGATCTGAGATGAGTGCCCAGGACCCACATACCAAATTTCATCAAGATACCTCAAAATTTACTCAAGTTATCGTGTTCACGGAGAGACATACGGACGACGGATGGGCGGACGGACATGGCTAAATGGATTTCTTTTTTCGGCCAGATCATTTTGATATATAGAAGTCTATATCTATCTAGATTAGTTTAGGCCGGTACGGGGTACCGTTATGCGAACAAAATTAATATACTCTGTGAGCTCTGCTCAGTTGAGTATAACAAGTAAAGGTGTCTAAGTTCGGGTGTAACCAAACATTATATACTCAGCGTGAGCTTCAATTGTACATTTCATTTCAGATAAATTACTTTTCTACATAACACGTGACACCGCCCGTTAAAAAAAAATATCTCCCCATTTCCTCGTATAATAAAACTTGATAAGTGAAATATCATTGATTCAAAACTATTTTTTGCTAAGTTATAGCTTATTATTCTAGTCTACGACCCTTTTAAGCTTATTTTATATCTAAGCTGCCGTAGTCTTTAACTGATCCCGTCCATTTTTACTAGACATATTTTCTGCTATAAGGAAAATACGTGTACACAATTTTGTTACGATATGTTAATTTTTCTTCGAGTTATGGCACCCGAAAGAGAAAATGGCTTGGTCATAAAAGGGGCGCTACCACGCCCATTTTTTTAAATTTGAAGTTTTTCCTATTGATTGTTATAAATCTACTTGGGAAATGAAATATCATTATATAAAGTTCTTTTGCACAAAGATATAACTTATTTGATTCGTCCACGACCCTTTTAAAAATATTTTATATGAAAGTGGACGTGGTCTTTAAAAGATTTCGTTAATTTTTCTTCAAAGCATTCCTTATAGTAAAGCAACCTCTCTGCCGAATTTTGTTACGACAGGTTTAATGATTTTTGATTTAGGATTAATAATATTTGTAAAATTGATTTTGTCACAAGTGGACGCTGCCACGCCCAATTGAAAAAATTTTTCCAAATTTTTATCAAGAGTCTCAATATCAGTCCCATTTCAAATTTCAACATTCTAGGTGTATTATTTACTAAATTATCAGGTTTTTTATCTTTTCCAAAATTTTATATATGTATATAAAAAGTGGGCGATTTCACTCATTTTCAATACCTATTCTGGGTCCAGATATACTAGTGTGTCAAATTTGGTGAAGATATCTCAATATTTACTCAAGTTATTGTGCTAACGGACGGACGGAGAGTTTGCCGGCATCAGTTCTGCACGGCTTTCGGGATCAATCAATCTGGGATCCCTTCAAGTTCATTTCGGGATCAATTAAGGACTCTTTAAGGATCATATCTGGATGGTTTCTGGGATCCGTCCGGGATTATTACTGTATGGTTTTCGGGACCCCGTCATGGTAATTACTTTTTGGAGGTCATTTGGGTATCTTCACACAAAGTACCTATCTATTTTTATACTCAGCGTGCTTTGCACACAGAGTATATTAACTCTGATTGAATAACGGTTGGCTGTACAGGCATAAAGGAATCGAGAAAAATATAGACTTCCATATATCAAAATCATCAGTATCGAAAAAAATTTGATTGAGCCATCACGAAATGACCCCGACGGGATTCCGTAAACCGTCAAGAAAGTATCACCGAAGGGTCCCCAAATGAACCCGAAAAAGTCCCGAAAAGACCCGGACGGATCCCGAAAACTATCCAGAAATTATTCCGTAAGAGTCTAAAATGATCCCGAAAAGATCCTGACTAGTACCTGGACGGATCACGTAAATCATACAGAAATTATGCCGAAAGAGTCCCCAAAAGATCCCGGAATAGTCCCGAAATGATTCCACATGTATCCCGAAAACTATCCAGAAATGATAGCGAAAAAGTCCCAAAATGACCCTACGGGATCCCGGACGGATCGCGAAAATCATCCAGAAATTATCCCGGAAGGATCCCCAAATGATCCCGAAATAGTCCCGAAATAACCCTGTTCCGAAATTACCCTGACTGGATCCCTTAAGTCGACCAGAAATGATACTAGAAGTATCCCCAGATGATCCCGAAAAAGACCCGAAATAACTCCGACGGGATTCCGGACACATCCCGAAAGTCGTCCAGAAATTATAGCGGAAGAGTCCCCAATGATCCCGAAATAGTTCCGAAATAACTCTCACGTGGTCCAGAAATGCTCTCGGAGGGATACCAAAAATGACCCGAAATAACCCCGACGGGATCTCAGATGTATCCCTAAAACTATCCAGAAATGATCGCGAAAAAGTCCCGAAATGCCCCTGACGGGATCCCGGACGGATCGCGAAAATCATACAGAAATGATGCCAGAAGGGTCCCAAAATAGTTCCGAAAAACTCCCAAAATAACACCGACGGGATCCCGGGCGTACCCCGAAAACTGTACAGAAATGATCCCGGAACAATCCCGAAATAGTCCCGAAAAGACCACGACGGGATCCCGCCCGATACCGAAAACCATCCAGAAATTATCCCGGAAGGGTCTCGATATGACCCTGACGGGACTACAAATATGGTGAAGGTAATTAATAATAAAAGCACGTTAATAAGGCAGCAGGCGCGTTGAAGAGTTACAAACAAACATACAGGTAAAGCTAACAAAAACAATTGAAGGAGGGGGGATGCCGGGAGGAGAAGGAGAGCACCTCTGATCGTTTTTCCATAATTGTTTAGATCACGAACTGTATGGGCCAGATACCAAAAATTATTGATTTAGGAGAAAATTTACATGGAGTTATACCAATTTACAGATTGTGCACCAGAGGGGATCACGAGGGGGGGGGGGGGTGTCACTGCGCACTTTGTAAGCTCTCGACTTATTTAACCCATTGAGTTTGTAATATTGGTGAAGGTCAGTATACATACAGTTATAACGTGTAAAAATTGTTAAAAAGTAATTATTCGAAGGGGTCGAAAAAGATTTCGCCAGTAGACTATCGTCTCTGTCCTAAATCCGTGTAGCCATTCTGGTGTGATTCAGTCACAAAGACGAAAAAACACAATAATTAAATTATAACTGTTCCTGGGGGGCGGGGACTTCCTTCCTTCTAGACTATTGGCTACATGTGTGGAAATTTCATCCAAATCTGTCTGTTCGTGCGTTATTTTGTCCACAAAGACAAAAGTTTGGACAAACATCCAAACATCCAAACTTTCATATTTATAATATACATTAGATTAGACTAGATTAGATTAGATATTAGATTAGATTAGATATTAGATATATAGCACCGATCTCCATGATTTTTTCAGATAACAATATATGCTATATATGAGAGCATTTGGTGAAATTTGAAGCTTCTAACTGGTAAAATGGGGCTGAAATTGCGAAAAGTTTCTTATCTGAAAAATCGGTTGTATGAGATATATACTATATATACAACCGATCTCTATCATTTATTCACACAGCAGCATTTGTTGAAATTTGAAGCCTCTAGCTCTTAAAATGGGGCAGTAATTACGAAAAGTTTCTATCTGAACAATCGGTTGTGGGAGATATGTGCTATATATACGACCGATCTCATCCATTTTTTCAGACAACAATATGTGCAATATACGAAAGCATATGGTGAAGTTTGAAGCTTCAATCTGATAAATTGAGGAAGATATGACAAAAATCCTCTTTTTCTGAAAAATTGGTTGTATGGAGGATACATGCTATAGTTGTCCGATCAGGCCGGTTCCGACAAATGTCTAATCGGACACCCAAATACATCCGCTCACCAAATTTTATTAAGATATCTCAAAAATTGAGGGACTAGTTTGCACACAAACAGACAGACGGACAGACGAACAGACGGACATGGCTAAAACAACTCAGCTCTTCATCTTAATTGTTTCGGTATACCTAGTGGTGGGTCTATCTATTTTCTTTTAAGAACTTACAATTTTAGTATTCGTGCCGAAATTAATATACTATTTCATTTTCATTAAAGGTATAAAAAGATAGTGAGGTTCGACCCAAAGGAGAGCGCGAGCGTGAACGCAATATCCGCTTGCCTCCTTGCGACACCGAAGTATTTAAGGGCGATTACCTATCTTGTCCAACTTTCCAGGACATGTTCACGGCCATATATATCAACAAGAGTCCGCTTAATGCCGAGAGGTTGTATTACCTCATTCAAAAGACTGAGGGGGAAGCAAAGGAAATTGTTCTAGAGTACCAACTCACAAACGACGTTTTCACCACAGCATGGAAGAATTTAACTGACAGGTACGCAAACTAAAGTATCCTGATCAACACCCAACTAAAGATTTTATTTAGTTTAAAAAAATTTTGAGTGAGTGTGGTAACTCGATGCAACGCGAGATCAATAATTGTATCGCGTACCTTAAAACGCTCAGATCGACATCTCAAACTGGGATGCCATCATTACTTACCTATGCTCGACCAAGCTGCCAGAAAGTACCTTAGCTCTCTGGGAACAGACAGTCGCCAATAAGACAAAAGTCTCCAAGTGGAAAGAAATGGACAAATTCTTCCCATAGATTCCAGGCACTGGAAACTGTTTCAGGCATTACCGGTAGCGATACTAGTAAAGCCCCTAAACAGTAGATCGGTAGACAGCCTACCGATTCTTCGCTCGCGCCGAAAGCCTGGCGCCTTTCAAAGAAGCGTGGCCAAGCGCGCATGCAGTATGTGCAAGTCCAACGAGCCCAAACTCATAAGCTGTCCGATATCAGATTACACTTTATTAAAAGTAACAACACTTGTATCAAGTGCCTCTCGTCGGGACATACTGTGTCTAAGTGTACTAGCTCATATAACTACAGCACTTGCCACCTACGACATCACATGCTCCTACATATTCAGGCAATTGCATGAACACCTACGGGTAGGCCAAAAGGATCATACCCCAATGACAACATCCCAAGCACTTCGGCCGAAGCAATGCAGAGGCGGGATGCGGCAAATAAGCACAACAACAATGTCAATAATGTCACATCATGTTTCTCAGCTTCCAATATAAAATACGGAAGCCTTACTAGGTACAGCACACGTCAACGTATTTTACAATAATACAAATTTTTCGGCGCGTGCCTTAAATGATTCTGGGCCAGAATGCACCTTTATTACAGAAAGGCTCAAAGGCCGTATCAACTTGCCGCCTACTAGGCTGTCACTGGAATCACTAATCAGGTTTCCGCGAAAGTGAAACCTCCCAACCTGTCAGGCAAATCCAGCCGCATTACAAGCTTTCCCTAAAATCATATTAGCGGACAAACGGTTCTTTATTAACGAATCAGTCGACCTTATTTTAGACGGTGACATTTACGTCCAAATCATGTTAGGTGGTATCAAAAAAGATAATCTAGGGACTCTCATCGCTCAACAGACCGTATTTGGCTGGATCTGCTTCTCTACGAAGGCCATCCATGTGGAACGGAACTAACTTCGTCGGGGCAGCTCGGGCGATAAGAGCAGAATTTAAGGCATTATTAACCGATGCCCGCCTCAAGATCCTAGCTCTTTACTCCCACCAAGAAATAGCGTGGTTTTTTATCCTTTCTGCGTGGCTTTTTATCCCTTCTGCGGCTGCTCACATGGGGGGGCTGTGGGAAGCAGGAGTCAAACGTTTCACAAAACATTTCACGAAAATGTCTCAAAACTCCAAATAAAAATTCGAGGACTTTGCCACGCTATTGCGCAGAATGAAGTATTGTCTCAATTTTCGACCCTTAACCCCATCCTCAAATGATAAAGTCGATATGGAACCACTAACGCCTGGGCATTTCCTAATTGGAGGGCACTACTTGCTCCTCTACAACCCGATGCCAACGAAAACCCACCTTCGGTCATCAACCTAATCGAACTCCAAAAACTTAACAAATGGAGGCACCCAAAAACAAATATGACAATAGGGGATTTGATTAGCATAAAGGAAGACAACCTCCCCCCGAATGAATGGAGACTGGACAGGGTGGTCAAAGTCCACCTTGGCTACGACGACCGAATTCAAGTGGTCGCAATCATGACCGCTCGAGGCCAAGTGACGAGAGCCCTCGTCAAACTGATACGCCTCCCTCCTGGCAATGAAGGAGAGGACCCTACAAAAGCACAATAATTATCTTAACTGTAACCGGAATTCCACTTCGCAAAATCGCAAAAAAACAAGTAAGGACGGGACTGTCTTCGGCTGTGCCGAAGACTTCATATCTTTCATGAATGGGGTTGAACAATAATCTTATCCCATTCGTAATCTCCAAATAATCGGCTTTATAAGATAAGAAATATATAGTGAACAGATGTACATACCTAAGCGATTTTTAAGGTAAATATAAAATATAACAAGTAAAGGTGTCTAAGTTCGGGTGTAACCGAACATTATATACTCAGCGTGTACTTTAAGTGTACATTTCATTTCAGATAAATTACTTGTCTACATAACACGTGGCACCGCCCATTTAAAAAAAAATTTCTCCCCATTTCCTCTTTCAATAAAACATGATAAGTGAAATATGATTGATTCAAAACTATTTTTTGCTAAGTTATAGCTTATTATTCTAGTCTACGACCCCTTTAAACTTGTTTTATATCTAACTTACCGTGGTATTTAACCGATCCCGTCCATTTTTACTAGGAATATTTTCTGCTATAAGGAAATAAGTGTTTCAGTACGAGTGGGAGTGGACTTCTTAGTTGACCATGACATCAGGATGCAGAGAAGGATTATGCGCTATGAGAACCAGGATGTGCCACTTAACTTCAGTTTGGAGAAAGGGTGCAGCAGTAAGCGAGTGCTGGTGGAGGAGACTCGACAAAGACCACGAAAGTCAAAGGTAAAGGTTGATGGAACGAATGGGCTAAATAAAGAAAAATCAAAGATATCTGCGAGAGAAACACTGGCATTGACAAAACCAAATGGACGCACTAAAACGAAGGAAAGAATTTGAATTGTCAAGACTATATTGAGGATGCAAAGTCAATCCGTCAAGATAAAGCTCTGCGAAGTAGTTCATTCGCCAAACAACAGAGTGTGACGGAACGGTCCAGGATAATGAGTAGTAGGATGAAACACAGGTACAAGAACAATAATTCGGAAGGTTTCCTGGAGGGAGATTTGGTACTGCTATACAACCCTCACCGGTGGAAAGGTGCTCCAACTAAATTTTGGTGCAATTTGGGAGGCCCGTACAGAGTTGTGAAGAGGATCAGTGATGTCATCTACCACATACAAACAATTGGGAAACCACGAAATATAAGGGTGTTCACTTGGAGAGGATAGCAGCGGTTAGATCGAGAGATTTGTTTGGTCGGGACGATCAGACTTAGGTGGAGGGCAGTGTGACGAATATTAGTATCACTAAGAGATACTACCATCACTAAGCCGATAATAACAGTATGTACACAAATCAATCATCATGTACACACAAGGCAGCGGAGGGATACTCACCATCAGCTGAAGTAGTACTCACATATACACATGCATGTGGCTATGCGAGAGACTATAAACTACAAATATACATGTACATATATGGTTTATAACCAGGCGTGAAGTTATCGAAGTTACTATGCCTTAGTAGAAATGGGTGAACGTGGAACAGAGAGTATAAAAGCAGCGAAAGCTGAGTAGTCAGTAACCAGTTTGATTTAAACACGCTATCAGTTGCGAAGTGAAGTATAATTGTACTACTCCCAAAGTAATCTAATAAAGACCATTATGCTTTACTAAATATTGGAGTTATTTATTCGACAATTTAGCGGTTGAAACGTCAGCATAAGGTGTAAAATAAACGGAGTTTCACTAAATTCGTTACAATATTTACATAAATTATACGACGGAGAATTAACGGACGAGCATATGGGTCTAAGTGGAACTCCCTCTTTATGGATTTTCAACAATCCATACAACCTAGGCGTATTTGCAGTTTTACTGAGGAGACTATATTTTTCTTTTATATTTATCACATTTTTTTAAAAAGTTTTTCTACAATTTCATTATTCTTGTCCTGTAACTTGTTTGTGGGGTCGCGTTTCAAGACCCGATATGAGGAAATATTGTTTATCATTTCCTGTAATTTCTTATCGTAATCAGATTTTTCCATCAGAACTGTTACGTTGCCCTTGTCAGCGTTCAGGACTAATAGTTCTTTATTGTTTTTTAAGATCTTCTTAGCCGACTGAAAATCTGGTGATTGGGGACACCGCCTCGAGCGAACCCACAACCGCCACAACAAATCTCGAGGACCCGTGCAACACTTTGAGTGGACATGGGGCCGATATAAAACTGGCACTCACCACTCCGGATGCCGAGCGTGATACATTCTCGGTATCTGAGATTGCGGGCCAGTTCTTTACTAGCATGGACGAGCAACTTCTGTTGAAATCCGATCCGTCGGATGCTGAATTCGACGATACTATCGTGGAGGAGGATACGACGATGCGGATCAGTGGAGGATGGACGTCGATGCTGAAACCGACCGTTAACGAGCGCGCAGGTACTGCAAATAAACATGCACCACTCTAAGGCAGCTTCGGCTGCGCTAATATTACGCCACAGCACAACATATGAGGACGTCGTTCTACAACCCCCCTGCCACCTGTTGCCCCGGTGGATACCGCCCTAATATCAGAGCCTTACTCACTGGAAACAATCGCATTATTTTAGGCGACTTCAATGCCCATCATGATCTATGGCATTCAAATTTGCGGGCGGACAGTAGGGGCGAGATGTTGGCGGATCAAATAGAAGAAAGGACGTTCTGCACAATAAACGGAGACGCCCCCACACGTATGGTAGGAAGCTGTCACAGTTCGCCAGATATCTCAATCGTGAGCGCAGAACTCGTAAACTGCGTCAACTGGCAGCCGATGGTATCATTGGCATCCGACCACCTGCCTATACTTGTTTCGCTCGAGCGTACCGCCGACTTCATCGTCACCGAAAAACTCACTTTCATAAACTTTAAAAAAGGAAAGTGGGAAGAATATAAATCCTTTACAGACAACCTCTTTGCTGCCCTCCCTATCCCGACTGATGCCCGCCAAGGGGAGCGTGCCTTCCGCAAGGTCATTGAATCCGCCTCGGCACGTTTCATTCCCGCCGGGAGAATTCCCGAAATCCGGCCCCACTTCCCGGCGGAGGCCGCAAACTTAGCGAGAGAACGTTACCTTATAAGGCAGCTTGATCCAGGCGACCCCCAAATAAGGGATATAAACCAACGCATCAGATTGCTTGTGGATGAACACAAGCGGGCGAAATGGGAGGAGCACCTAAGAGGTTGTAACCTCTCTACCGGTGTGGGTAAACTTTGGTCCACCGTAAAGTCCCTATCGAATCCGACTAAGCACAAAGACAAAGTTTCCATCGCCTTTGGCGACAAAGTGCTGTCGGATGCGAAAAAATGCGCGAGCGCTTTCTGCCGACAATATATAATGCATTCTACGGTCGACAAAGTTAGACGGAGGGCCAACAGACACGCACATAAACACAAATTCAGCGCGTCACCAATCACCATTACCGCTAAAGAGGTTGAGGACGCCATTGGTCGCGCTAAACCATCCAAAGCAGTGGGCCCAGACGGCATAGCCATGCCGATGCTTAAAAGCCTAGGGAAAGAGGGTTTCAAATATTTAGCGCAGGTCTTCAACCTGTCTCTTTCCACCTTTGTCATACCCGAGAAATGGAGAATGGCCAAGGTGGTCCCGCTACTAAAGCCTGGTAAACCAGCTAACATAGGAGAGTCGTATCGTCCGATATCTCTCCTATCGCCAGTAGCAAAGACGCTTGAAGCCATTTTGCTCCCTTATTTCCAAGCAAATTTGCAACTAGCCTCCCATCAGCATGGCTTCAGAAAACTCCATAGCACTACCTCCGCGCTAAATGCCATCAGCACCCAGATAAATTGCGGTTTAAATCAAAACCCCCACCATAGAACAGTACTCGTAGCGCTAGACCTATCAAAAGCTTTTGATACGGTCAACCATGGCTCGTTACTGCAAGACCTGGAAGGGTCTACCCTTCCCCCATGTCTTAAAAGGTGGACCGCAAATTATCTGGGTGGTCGGCAGGCATCGGTGCTATTTAGAAACGAAACATCAAAGCCAAGGAGAATTAAACAAGGGGTGCCACAGGGTGGTGTCCTATCCCCACTTTTGTTTAATTTCTACATATCTAAGCTACCTTCACCACCGGAAGGAGTCACAATCGTTTCCTACGCCGATGACTGCACAGTAATGGCCACAGGCCCAGGCCCACAGATCGATGAGCTATGCAATAAAATAAATGGCTACCTCCCTGATCTCTCCAGTTTTTTCGCCTCGCGAAACCTGGCATTATCACCGACTAAATCTTCCGCGACCTTATTTACAACATGGACGTCCCAAATGTCGACCATTTTGAACATCCACGTCGATGGCTCTACGCTACCGATTGTCCTACACCCCAAAATCTTGGGTGTGACGTTTGATCAGGATCTACATTTTGGTGAGCACGCGGCCGCAATTGTTCCGAGAATTCAGAGCCGTAACAAAATCCTCAAATCCCTTGCTGGCAGTACCTGGGGAAAAGATAAAGAAACGCTCATGACTACATACAAAGCAATTAGCCAGCCGATTACGTGCTACGCGTCACCCATATGGTCGCCAAGCCTAAAAATTACCCACTGGAAGAAGCTACAGGCCTGCCAAAATACTGCTCTCAGAATTGCCACGGGTTGTCTTCTTATGTCCCCAGAACACCATCTACATAATGAGGCGAGAATACTCCCCATCAGGGAAAGAAACGAGATGCTGACCAAACAGTTCCTGTTGAATACCCAGAAACCTGGGCATCCCAACAGATATCTGATTGACGAGCCAGCACCGCCTAGGGGCTTAAGGAGTCATCTCCGTAAGCATTTTGAGGAAATACGGCATCTGAGAACACAGCCGTATGAAGCGAAAAAACATAAGCAGGTCCTTGGTGAACTCCACAAACAGGCGTCGGACCTTTATGCCGGGAATTGCCCGGTGAACCCAGTACTCAAAGTAAAGTATCCAAAACTTGCGGAAGAGGAACGCATACTCCCCAGGGAAACGCGTGTCACTCTGGCTCAACTTCGTTCTGGATACTGTAACAGGTTAAACTCTTACCTATCCAGAATCAACCCCGACATACAAAATGTATGCCCCGCTTGCAATGTGTCCCCACATGACACCAACCATCTCTTTAATTGTAATGTGGAACCAACGCCTCTAACACCCCTTTCCCTATGGCCCACCCCTGTTGAAACAGCAAGTTTTCTTGGACTCCCGTTAGAGGATATTGATGACAGTTTGTGATCGGTCGCGTCTGTTAGGTGGGGCGAAGCACTGCTACAACAACAACAACAACAACGTCGTTCTAGCCCAGGAGCCTTGGGTCGTTGGCAGCACGGTCTGTGGGCTCTGTTGTCATGGCAAGAATACTGTTCGTACATATATAAATAAATTAGCGGTACCCGACAAATGATGTTCTTGGTCTCCATGGTCCACATTTTGGTCGATATCTTGAAAACGCCTTCACATATAAAACTAAAGGCCACTTCCTCTGAAAACCCCCATTTATACCTTTAATTTGATACCCATAACGTACAAACACATTCTTGAGTCACCCCTGGTTCACCTTATTTCGAAATAAGGCCCACTCCCTTTTAAAATAATCGTTACCACCTTTCATTTGATACCCATGCCATACAAACACATTCCAGGGTTACCCTAGGTTCATTTTCCTACATGTTGATTTTCCCTTATTTTGTCTTAACCTTGCTTGTTTTATTAAAAACTTTTGATTTGATCGTCTAATGTATAATAGACGAAACACTTGTAAGAATGCTATTTGTGGAGTTAGGCACTTTTGATATGTGTGGACTCATATTTAAAACAGAGAAAATATAGTACTTTCACAATCATTGTGTACAATACAAAGTGTGTCAACTAAGGGATACATGTCAAAATTCAAACAGCCTCGCTCGCAAATCTCAGGTCTAGGTTGCATTTTTTTGGTACGTAAGAGTACTTTAAGCTGAGTTGCATTTGATAGTTAAATAAAACTTTGTAGTAGATGAAACAGTTGCATATATTCCTACGGAAATATAAATAATAGAAGACTTGCAGCCTCCAAGAATGCGGAAACATACGGAAAGCAAAATGTATTTAAATTAGAGTCAAAAAAGTCTAGAGAAACTTAGCAAAATATAAAGTGCCACACGTGTAACATTGTTGTTTTTATACTCAGTTGAGCAGAGCTCACAGAGTATATTAACTTTGATTGGATAACGGTTGGTTTTACAGGTATAAAGGAATCGAGATAGATATAGACTTCCATATATCAAAATCATCAGTATCGAAAAAAAATTTGATTGGACCATCCGTCCGTCTGTCCGTTTTGAGGTATCTCATTTGATATGTAGGTTGCTGGGCACTCATCTCAGATCGATATTTAAAATGAACGATATCGAACTATAACCACGCCCACTTTTTCGATATCGAAAATTTCGAAAACCCGAAAAAGTGCGATAATTCATTACCAAAGACGGATAAAGCGATGAAACTTGGTACGTGAGTTGAACTTATGACGCAGATAAGAAAATTAGTAAAATTTTGGACAATAGGCGTGGCACCGCCCACTTTTAAAAGAAGGTAATTTAATAGTTTTACAAGCTGTAATTTGGTAGTCGTTGAAGATATCATGATGAAATTTGGCAGGAACGTTACTCCTATTACTATATATATGCTTATTAAAAAATCGCAAAATCGGAGAACGGCCAGGCCACTTAAAAAAAAATTATCTGAACTCACTTTGTATTGGTGTAAAATATGGCCGAAATCCGGTTATGCCATAATTCTATACCAAATACGAAAAAAGGGATGAAACATGGTAATTGGATTGGTTTATTGGCGCAAAATATAACTTTAGAAAAACTCTTTGTAAAATGGGTGTGACACCTACCATATTAAGTAGAAGAAAATGAAAAAGTTCTGCAGGGCGAAATCAAAAGCCCTTAGAATCTTGGCAGGAATACTGTTCGTGGTATTACATATACAAATAAATTAGCGGTACCCGACAGATAATGTTCTGGGTCACCCTGGTCCACATTTTGGTCAATATCTCGAAAACACCTTCACATATACAACTACCACCACTTCCTTTTAAAATACTCATTAACACCTTTCATTTGCTACTACCCATACCGTACAAACAAATTCTAGAGTCACCCCTGGTCCACCGTTATGGCGATATCTTGAAAAGGCGTCCACCTATAGAACTAAGGCCCACGCCCTTTTAAAATGCACATTAACACATTTCATTTGATACCCATATCGTACAAACAAATTCTAGAGTCACCCCTGGTCCACCTTTATGGCGATATCTTGAAAAGGCGTCCACCTATAGAACTAAGGCCCACGCCCTTTTAAAACACACATTAACACATTTCATTTGATACCCATATCGTACAAACAAATTCTAGAGTCACCCCTGGTCCACCTTTATGGCGATATCTCGAAACCGCGTCCACCTATAGAACAAAGGCCCACTCCTTTTTAAAATACACATTAACACATTTCATTTGATACACATTTCATACAAACACGTTCCAGGGTTACTCTAGGTTCATTTTTTTACATTTTACATGGTGATTTTCCCTCCATAGCTCTCAGCTGAGTATGTAATGTTCGCTTACACCCGAACTTAGCCTTCCTTACTTGTTTCATTTAGAAATGCTTATACCAGATACTTGTATTACACAAATATAATGAACTTGGGTACAGAAATTCAGAAATCCTAGAAAATATTTTACCGACTTACTTTGCTGTTGTGTTTAAAAAGTTTTTCACAATAATTAGAAAAACTATATGTTTTCTATGTTTTTTATACAAATGAAAGTGCAAAAGTGTGTTCCTGCGAATGCATAGACTAGAGAAAAATTTTGGGTTTTGCAAATATTTGCAAAAAATCTCTGTTTGGACCATTCGCCATATAAATTATCGAAACAAAGAAAAATTCAAAACGCTACAGTTAACGATCGCTTAAATATCTGCTTAGATTATTCAAATTATTTATGAAATGAGTTTATATCGCCGTAGTAACTGCAAAACGTATCGAGTTAGTTACTTTCTGGCGATAGACGATAAATCTAACAAGTAAGGAAGGCTAAGTTCGGGTGTAACCGAACATAACATACTCAGTTGAGAGCTATGGAGACAAAATAAGGAAAATCAATCTGGGGTAACCCTGGAATGTGGTTGTATAACATGTGTATCAAATGAAAGGTATTAAAGAGTATTTTAAGAGAGAATAGGCCATAGTTCTATGGATGAACGCCATTTAGGGATATCGCCATAAAGGTAGACCAGGGCTGACTCTAGAATTTGTTTGTACGATATGGGTATCAAATGAAAGGTGTTACTGAGCATTTTAAGAGGGAGTGGGCCTTAGGTCTATCGGTGGACGCCTTTTCGAGATGTCCCCATTAAGGTGGACCAGGGTGATTCTATAATGTGTTTGTACGATATGGGTATCAAATGAAAGCTGTTAATGAGTATTTTGAAAAGGAGTGATCCTTAGTTCCATAGGTGGACGCCGTTTCGAGATATCGCCATAAAGGTGGACCAGGGGTGTCTCTAGAATGTGTTTGTACGATATGGGAATCAAATGAAAGGTGTTACTGAGCATTTTAAGAGGGAGTGGGCATTAGGTCTATAGGTGGACGCCTTTTCGAGATATCGCCATTAGGGTGGGCCAGGGGTGACTCTAGAATGTTTGTACGGTATGGGTATCAAACGAAAGGTGTTACTGAGCATTTTAAGAGGGAGTGGGCATGAGGTCTATAGGTGGACGCCTTTTCGAGATATCGTCATAAGGGTGGGCCAGGGGTGACTCTAGAATGTGTTTGTACGATATGTGCATCAAACGAAAGGTGTTACTGAGCATTTTAAGAGGGAGTGGGCATTAGGTCTATAGGTGGTCGCCCTTTCGAGATATCGCCATTAGGGTGGGCCAGGGGTGACTCTAGAATGTTTGTACGATATGGGTATCAAACGAAAGGTGTTACTGAGCATTTTAAGAGGGAGTGGGCATTAGGTCTATAGGTGGACGCCTTTTCGAGATATCGCCATTAGGGTGGGCCAGGGGTGACTCTAGAATGTGTTTGTACGATATGGGTATCAAATGAAAGGTGGTAAGGAGTATTTTAAAAGGGAGTAATCCTTAGTTCTATAGGTGGACGCCTTTTCGAGATATCGCCATAAAGGTGGACCAATGGTGACTCTAGAATGTTTGTACGATATGGGTATCAAACGAAAGGTGTTACTGAGCATTTTAAGAGGGAGTGGGCATTAGGTCTATAGGTGGACGCCTTTTCGAGATATCGCCATTAGGGTGGGCCAGGGTGACTCTAGAATGTGTTTGTACGATATGGGTATCAAATGAAAGGTGGTAATGAGTATTTTAAAAGGGAGTAATCCTTAGTTCTATAGGTGGACGCCTTTTCGAGATATCGCCATAAAGCTGGACCAAGGGTTACTCTAGAATGTTTGTACGGTATGGGTATCAAACGAAAGGTGTTACTGAGCATTTTAAGAGGGAGTGGGCATTAGGTCTATAGGTGGACGCCTTTTCGAGATATCGCCATTAGGGTGGGCCAGGGTGACTCTAGAATGTGTTTGTACGATATGGGTATCAAATGAAAGGTGGTAATGAGTATTTTAAAAGGGAGTAATCCTTAGTTCTATAGGTGGACGCCTTTTCGAGATATCGCCATTAGGGTGGGCCAGGTGTGACTCTAGAATGTTTGTACGATATGGGTATCAAACGAAAGGTGTTACTGAGCATTTTAAGAGGGAGTGGGCATTAGGTCTATAGGTGGACGCCTTTTCGAGATATCGCCATTAGGGTGGGACAGGGGTGACTCTAGAATGTTTGTATGATATGGGTATCAAACGAAAGGTGTTACTGAGCATTTTAAGAGGGAGTGTACATTAGGTCTATAGGTGGACGCCTTTTCGAGATATCGCCATTAGGGTGGGCCAGGGGTGACTCTAGAATGTTTGTACGATATGGGTATCAAACGAAAGGTGTTACTGAGCATTTTAAGAGGGAGTGGACATTAGGTCTATAGGTGGACGCCTTTTCGAGATATCGCCATTAGGGTGGGCCAGGGTGACTCTAGAATGTGTTTGTACGATATGGGTATCAAATGAAAGGTGGTAATGAGTATTTTAAAAGGGAGTAATCCTTAGTTCTATAGGTGGACGCCTTTTCGAAATATCGCCATTAGGGTGGGCCAGATGTGACTCTAGAATGTTTGTACGATATGGGTATCAAACGAAAGGTGTTACTGAGCATTTTAAGAGGGAGTGGACATTAGGTCTATAGGTGGACGCCTTTTCGAGATATCGCCATTAGGGTGGGCCAGGGTGACTCTAGAATGTGTTTGTACGATATGGGTATCAAATGAAAGGTGGTAATGAGTATTTTAAAAGGGAGTAATCCTTAGTTCTATAGGTGGACGCCTTTTCGAGATATCGCCATTAGGGTGGGCCAGGGGTTACTCTAGAATGTTTGTACGATATGGGTATCAAACGAAAGGTGTTACTGAGCATTTTAAGAGAGAGGGGGCATTAGTTCTATAGGTGGACGCCTTTTCGAGATATCGCCATTAGGGTGGGACAGGGGTGACTCTGGTATGTTTTTGTACGATATGGATATCAAATTAAAGGTATTAATGAGGGTTTTAAAAGCGAGTGGCCCTTAGATGTATATGTGAAGGCGTTCTCGTGATATCCACCAAAATGTGGACCAGGTGATCCAGAAAATCATCTGTCGGGTACTGCTAATTTATTTATATATGCAATACCACTAACATTATTCCTGCCAAGATTCCAAGGGCTGTTGATTTCGCCTTGTAGAACTTTTTCATTTTCTTCTACTTAATATGGTAGGTGTCACACCCATTTTACAAAGATTTTTCCAAAGTTATATTTTGCGTCAACAAACCAATCCAGTTACCATGTTTCATCCCTTTTTTCGTATTTGGTATAGAATTATGGCATTTTTTTCATTTTTCGTAATTTTCGATATCGATAAAGTGGGCGTGGTTATGGTCAGATTTCGCCCATTTTTTATACCAAGAAAAAGTGAGCTCAGGTAAGTACGTCATCGGATTTTTCTCAAGTTATTGTGTTAATGGCCGAGCGGAAGGACAGACGGTGGACTGTGTATAAAAACTGGGCGTGGCTTCCACAGATTTCGCCCATTTTCACAGAGAACAGTTACCGTCATAGAATCTATGCTCCTACCAAATTTGAGAAGGATTGGTAAATTTTTGTTCGACTTATGGCAATAAAAGTATTCTAGACAAACTAAATGAAAATGGGCGGAGCCACGCCCATTTTGAAATTTTCTTTTATTTTTGTATTTTGTTGCATCATATCATTACTGGAGTTGAATTTTGACTTAATTTACTTATATACAGTAAAGATATTAAATTTTTTGTTAAAATTTGAATTTAAAAAAATTTTTTTTTAAAAAGTGGGCGTGTTCTTAATCCAATTTTGCTAATTTTTATTTAGCACATATAGAGTAGTAGTAGTAACGTTCCTGCCAAATTTCATCATGATATCTTCAACGACTGCCAAATTACAGCTTGCAAAACTTTTAAATTACCTTCTTGTAAAAGTGGGCGGGGCCACGCCCATTGTCCAAAATCTTACTAATTTTCTATTCTGCGTCATAACATCAACCCATCTACCAAGTTTCGTCGCTTTATCTGTCTTTTGTAATGAGTTATCGCACTTTTTCGGTTTTTCGAAATTTTCGATATCGAAAAAGTGGGCGTGGTTATAGTCCGATATCGTTCATTTTAAATAGCGATCTGAGATGAGTGCTCAGGAACCTACATACCAAATTTCATCAAGATACCTCAAAATTTACTCAAGTTATCGTGTTAACGGACGGACGGACGGACGGACGGACGGACATGGCTCAATCAAATTTTTTTTCGATCCTGATTATTTTGATATATGGAAGTCTATATCTATCTCGATTCCTTTATATATGTACAACCAACCGTTATCCAATCAAACTTAATATACTCTGTGAGCTCTGCTCAACTGAGTATAAAAATATCTGGAAGGAAAACTTTGCAAAGACATACATAGATATGTTTTTCAACCGACTGCAGAAATAAATCACCAATTTGATAACGTGGCCGAATCGATCCCCTCGGTATTTTAAAATTTAGTTTGAGTGTGAACGCATTGAGTGTAGCCAATAGCCTATCAGAAATCAGATTCAGCGGACTCAATAAGGTTATGTTAGCTGGTTATGTTAACTAGCTGGTCTGTGAGGACCCCAAATATACTATATTCGTCCATTGTGTTTGTTTAACGACCAAACTGAGAAATAATATTTAAAACCAGTCCCTATCTTATAAATAAGTTCGTCCTCTTGATAAAGTTTTCTAGGACCTATGCCACTAACTGTACTATATCTGATTTAAATAAAGGAAAAATTCAAAAACAGGATGTACATATATATTTCTATAAATTTAAACCAAAGGACATATAGCAGTATGTGCTAAAGGATAATATAATTTAGTTACTTACTTAGCAATCAGATGTTTCAGCATTTCGTAAAGTATTAGCTTGAAGAAATTACAACAAAATATCACTTACGTCTTCGACACTAAAACTGACAATGTGATATTAAAATTTTTCACACCTTTTATACTTGCAATCTATGCCGATTTTTTCAGCGAAATTTCCACACACACACAAAACACATTATACCATTCCAAATAACAAAACAAAAACAGAAAGTAGCCTAAGTTCGGGTAACATTGTATATACCCTACAGAAAAAATGAGAGACAATCACGCAAAGCGACAGTTTCGCAATAGATTTAGGTCCGCCCTTTTTTCTAAGATACATATACAAATTGGCGGTCATCGTGGCGTGATCGTAGCGTGCTCCGCCTACCACACCTTATGCCCTGGGTTCCCATCCCGGGCAAAGCAACATCAAAATTTTAGAAATAAGGTTTTTCAATTAGAAGGAAATTTTTCTAAGCGGGTTCGCCCCTCGGCAGTGTTTGGCAAGCGCTCCGAGGGTATTTCTGCCATGAAAAGCTCTCAGTGAAAACTCATCTGCCTGCAGATGCCGTACGGATCAAGTAGGTCCCGTCCGGCCAATTTGTAGAGAAAATCAAGAGGAGCACGACGCATATTAAAAGAGAAGCTCGGCCTTAGATCTATTCGGAGGTTATCGCGCCTTACATTTATTTTATTTACATATACAAATTTCTATTGTCTACATACTCGCGTCTCTGTTATGTGCATTTCCTAACACAGTGTAAAACAAGTAAGGAAGGCTAAGTTCGGGTGCAACCGAACATAACATACTCAGTTGAGAGCTATGGAGACAAAATAAGGAAAATCAATCTGGGGTAACGCTGGAATGTGGTTGTATAACATGTGTATCAAATGAAAGGTATTAAAGAGTATTTTAAGAGAGAGTAGGCCATAGTTCTATGGATGAACGCCATTTAGGGATATCGCCATAAAGGTAGACCAGGGCTGACTCTAGAATTTGTTTGTACGATATGGGTATCAAATGAAAGGTGTTACTGAGCATTTTAAGAGGGAGTGGGCCTTAGGTCTATCGGTGGACGCCTTTTCGAGATGTCCCCATTTAGGTGGACCAGGGGTGATTCTATAATGTGTTTGTACGATATGGGTATCAAATGAAAGCTGTTAATGAGTATTTTGAAAAGGAGTGATCCTTAGTTCCATAGGTGGACGCCGTTTCGAGATATCGCCATAAAGGTGGACCAGGGGTGTCTCTAGAATGTGTTTGTACGATATGGGAATCAAATGAAAGGTGTTACTGAGCATTTTAAGAGGGAGTGGGCATTAGGTCTATAGGTGGACGCCTTTTCGAGATATCGCCATTAGGGTGGGCCAGGGGTGACTCTAGAATGTTTGTACGGTATGGGTATCAAACGAAAGGTGTTACTGAGCATTTTAAGAGGGAGTGGGCATGAGGTCTATAGGTGGACGCCTTTTCGAGATATCGTCATTAGGGTGGGCCAGGGGTGACTCTAGAATGTGTTTGTACGATATGTGCATCAAACGAAAGGTGTTACTGAGCATTTTAAGAGGGAGTGGGCATTAGGTCTATAGGTGGACGCCCTTTCGAGATATCGCCATTAGGGTGGGCCAAGGGTGACTCTAGAATGTTTGTACGATATGGGTATCAAACGAAAGGTGTTACTGAGCATTTTAAGAGGGAGTGGGCATTAGGTCTATAGGTGGACGCCTTTTCGAGATATCGCCATTAGGGTGGGCCAGGGGTGACTCTAGAATGTGTTTGTACGATATGGGTATCAAATGAAAGGTGGTAAGGAGTATTTTAAAAGGGAGTAATCCTTAGTTCTATAGGTGGACGCCTTTTCGAGATATCGCCATAAAGGTGGACCAAGGGTGACTCTAGAATGTTTGTACGATATGGGTATCAAACGAAAGGTGTTACTGAGCATTTTAAGAGGGAGTGGGCATTAGGTCTATAGGTGGACGCCTTTTCGAGATATCGCCATTAGGGTGGGCCAGGGTGACTCTAGAATGTGTTTGTACGATATGGGTATCAAATGAAAGGTGGTAAAGAGTATTTTAAAAGGGAGTAATCCTTAGTTCTATAGGTGGACGCCTTTTCGAGATATCGCCATAAAGCTGGACCAAGGGTGACTCTAGAATGTTTGTACGGTATGGGTATCAAACGAAACGTTTTACTGAGCATTTTAAGAGGGAGTGGGCATTAGGTCTACAGGTGGACGCCTTTTCGAGATATCGCCATTAGGGTGGGCCAGGGTGACTCTAGAATGTGTTTGTACGATATGGGTATCAAATGAAAGGTGGTAATGAGTATTTTAAAAGGGAGTAATCCTTAGTTCTATAGGTGGACGCCTTTTCGAAATATCGCCATTAGGGTGGGCCAGGTGTGACTCTAGAATGTTTGTACGATATGGGTATCAAACGAAAGGTGTTACTGAGCATTTTAGAGGGAGTGGGCATTAGGTCTATAGGTGGACGCCTTTTCGAGATATCGCCATTAGGGTGGGACAGGGGTGACTCTAGAATGTTTGTACGATATGGGTATCAAACGAAAGGTGATACTGAGCATTTTAAGAGGGAGTGGACATTAGGTCTATAGGTGGACGCCTTTAGATATCGCCATTAGGGTGGGCCAGGGGTGACTCTAGAATGTTTGTACGATATGGGTATCAAACGAAAGGTGTTACTGAGCATTTTAAGAGGGAGTGGGCATTAGGTCTATAGGTGGACGCCTTTTCGAGATATCGCCATTAGGGTGGGACAGGGGTGACTCTAGAATGTTTGTACGATATGGGTATCAAACGAAAGGTGATACTGAGCATTTTAAGAGGGAGTGGACATTAGGTCTATAGGTGGACGCCTTTTCGAGATATCGCCATTAGGGTGGGCCAGGGTGACTCTAGAATGTGTTTGTACGATATGGGTATCAAATGAAAGGTGGTAATGAGTATTTTAAAAGGGAGTAATCCTTAGTTCTATAGGTGGACGCCTTTTCGAGATATCGCCATTAGGGTGGGCCAGGTGTGACTCTAGAATGTTTGTACGATATGGGTATCAAACGAAAGGTGTTACTGAGCATTTTAAGAGGGAGTGGGCATTAGGTCTATAGGTGGACGCCTTTTCGAGATATCGCCATTAGGGTGGGACAGGGGTGACTCTAGAATGTTTGTACGATATGGGTATCAAACGAAAGGTGATACTGAGCATTTTAAGAGGGAGTGGACATTAGGTCTATAGGTGGACGCCTTTTCGAGATATCGTCATTAGGGTGGGCCAGGGGTGACTCTAGAATGTTTGTACGATATGGGTATCAAACGAAAGGTGTTACTGAGCATTTTAAGAGGGAGTGGACATTAGGTCTATAGGTGGACGCCTTTTCGAGATATCGCCATTAGGGTGGGCCAGGGTGACTCTAGAATGTGTTTGTACGATATGGGTATCAAATGAAAGGTGGTAATGAGTATTTTAAAAGGGAGTAATCCTTAGTTCTATAGGTGGACGCCTTTTCGAAATATCGCCATTAGGGTGGGCCAGGTGTGACTCTAGAATGTTTGTACGATATGGGTATCAAACGAAAGCTGTTACTGAGCATTTTAAGAGGGAGTGGGCATTAGGTCTATAGGTGGACGCCTTTTCGAGATATCGCCATTAGGGTGGGCCAGGGGTGACTCTAGAATGTTTGTACGATATGGGTATCAAACGAAAGGTGTTACTGAGCATTTTAAGAGGGAGTGGACACTAGGTCTATAGGCGGACGCCTTTTCGAGATATCGCAATTAGGGTGGGCCAGGGGTGACTCTAGAATGTTTGTACGATATGGGTATCAAACGAAAGGTGTTACTGAGCATTTTAAGAGGGAGGGGGCATTAGGTCTATAGGTGGACGCCTTTTCGAGATATCGCCATTAGGGTGGGACAGGGGTGACTCTGGTATGTTTTTGTACGATATGGATATCAAATTAAAGGTATTAATGAGGGTTTTAAAAGCGGCCCTTAGATGTATATGTGAAGGCGTTCTCGCGATATCGACCAAAATGTGGACCAGGTGATCCAGAAAATCATCTGTCGGGTACTGCTAATTTATTTATATATGCAATACCACTAACAGTATTCCTGCCAAGATTCCAAGGGCTGTTGATTTCGCCTTGTAGAACTTTTTCATTTTCTTCTACTTAATATGGTAGGTGTCACACCCATTTTACAAAGTTTTTTCCAAAGTTATATTTTGCGTCAATAAACCAATCCAGTTACCATGTTTCATCACTTTTTTCGTATTTGGTATAGAATTATGGCATTTTTTTCATTTTTCGTAATTTTCGATATCGATAAAGTGGGCGTGGTTATGGTCAGATTTCGCCCATTTTTTATACCAAGAAAAAGTGAGCTCAGGTAAGTACGTGGGCTAAGTTTAGTAAAGATATATCGGATTTTGCTCAAGTTATTGTGTTAATGGCCGAGCGGAAGGACAGACGGTGGACTGTGTATAAAAACTGGGCGTGGCTTCCACCGATTTCGCCCATTTTCACAGAGAACAGTTACCGTCATAGAATCTATGCTGCTACCAAATTTGAGAAGGATTGGTAAATTTTTGTTCGAATTATGGCAATAAAAGTATTCTAGACAAACTAAATGAAAATGGGCGGAGCCACGCCCATTTTGAAATGTTCTTTTATTTTTGTATTTTGTTGCATCATATCATTACTGGAGTTGAATTTTGACTTAATTTACTTATATACAGTAAAGATATTAAATTTTTTGTTAAAATTTGAATTTAAAAAAATTTTTTTTTAAAAAGTGGGCGTGTTCTTCATCCAGTTTTGCTAATTTTTATTTGGCACATATAGAGTAATAGTAGTAACGTTCCTGCCAAATTTCATCATGATATCTTCAACGACTGCCAAATTACAGCTTGCAAAACTTTTAAATTACCTTCTTGTAAAAGTGGGCGGTGCCACGCCCATTGTCCAAAATCTTACTAATCTTCTATTCTGCGTTATAACGTCAACCCATCTACCAAGTTTCGTCGCTTTATCTGTCTTTTGTAATGAGTTATCGCACTTTTTCCGTTTTTCGAAATTTTCGATATCGTAAAAGTGGGCGTGGTTATAGTCCGATATCGTTCATTTTAAATAGCGATCTGAGATGAGTGCTCAGGAACCTACGTACCAAATTTCATCAAGATACCTCAAAATTTACTCAAGTTATCGTGTTAACGGACGGACGGACGGACGGACGGACGGACGGACGGACGGACGGACATGGCTCAATCAAATTTTTTTTCGATCCTGATTATTTTGATATATGGAAGTCTATATCTATCTCGATTCCTTTATATATGTACAACCAACCGTTATCCAATCAAACTTAATATACTCTGTGAGCTCTGCTCAACTGAGTATAAAAAGTAAACTGTTTTGCCAATTTTCGTGTATTCACAAAAGATAATTTGTTCTACTTATAGATTTAACCATTGGTAGGTCACCCTGTGTTGGTGAAAACATAAGTGTCAAATGAATCTATCTGATAGGTAGCTATCCTCCAGGTAAGATCTAACTTAGCTGGAAATGGTAAAAAACCCTTAATGACTACCTCGGAACTGGTGCTAATCGGATGAATATCGGGAGACTGAACCAATTATGAATGCTTTAAAAATGTCTACACTTGCCTTTTGAACGCGTCGTTAACTAATTCAGTCGCAGGTGGTTTTGAAATAGTCTCAGCCTTTAATTAATTTATTTAAATATATAAACCTAGCTTGACCCTAAGCGTTACTGGTACAAGTGTGGGTACTAAATGTCACGCTCTTCATCCGATTTGTACCCGTTCAGCACCGTTCGTTTTTTCTGCTGGGTATTCATTTTTGTTCTAAAACTTATTGATTTTTATAATTCAGTAATACACAATACTACTTTAGTTTCCGTAAAGTGCTTTGAAAACGCAATTATAAGCTACAAAATAAAATTATTTACCTTTAAGAGACACGTGTGGTTTAATTTATCCCATTCGTACACGATTTTGCATATATTGATAATGAGCCAAGCAAGCAGAACATAAAAAGTTCCAAAAAGTAAAAAAATCAATTTTCATCTCTTTTATCTATAAATATAAGCAGACCTGGCATACGTTGTTCTATCCTAACTTTGATTTATCTACATAAGCTTTTATCTCTAAATCTTCCTCCCCATTTTCCTTGTCCTTTTATTCACTCGTCCCTCTGCTTTTCTCTTTCTATACGTCCCTTTCTCCTTCTCCGTATTTTCTTCTATATCTTCGTCGAACTCCATATCTTTCTCAGTTTCTTTCTCCGTCATTATTTTCTCTCTATAGTTCTTATTCCTCACCATCCCTTATTCCCAGCCCCACTTCCAGTTACAGTCCCAGCCCCAGTCAAAGCCCAAGTCCCCGCCGGAGTCCCTGCCTTAGTCCCAGTCAGTCCCTGGTCCGCTCCCCGGAAAAAGTCTCGTCAATACTAATCCAGACAAAGGGCTGCTTAAATACCTAATTTCAGGCAAATCGAACCGTGAATAGAATTAGTTGGAATGGATCGTTACTGGGTCCCCTTTCCAGGAAGGGATTTGACAGGAATTCTCTTCGGTTTGCCATGAACCGAACCTGGAAATTTGATCAAAATCGGGGAATGATTTCGGAGTACATAAGTTGTATGAAACATACACCCTTCTTTATAAGTATATTTAAAAGTAGATTAAATCTCTTTAGTGCATAAACATTACAAAAAAAACGAACTTTTGTTTAAGAATTTTAAGTGTTAAAAATTTTTAGCGAAAGAGTGTTTTTCAAATAATGATGAACCTCTAACCATTTATGTTGCGGGAACCGAACATTTTTCAAATTTCCCCGCCACTATAATATATACCTTCAAATTATATCGAAAATGTGAATCTCATGTAGCTTAGCTTTGAAATGCAGAAAACCGTTTTAAAATCGGAGCACACTGTGTGACGTGATGGGCCTACAATGACATTAGCGACTTTATTTTAAAAGATTTATATATGGATATAGATATATCATAAATTAAAGTCGGAAATATGTAATCTGATACAATACTAAACGTATTGGATTGTAACTTGCTTTAAAAAAAATCTTAAATGTAGCTCTATGAAATAGCTACTTAAAAGAAAAATGAGCCTTACAATTTTTTACACTACGTACAACATTGCTGCAAACGAACGCACTACAGCACTTAGTGACTAGAAGTATGATTGTGTGATTCGTAAATCAACAACCCTACGTTCTGTTGAAGTAAGTGCACACTAACTAATAAAATGAAAAAGAGAATCCGGATTTGGGCTATCCCATATGTAAAGTGCATTTTTTAAAAGTCAAGCCATTACGAAATCAATGAAGTGAAGGCAGTGTCAAATTTAAGTGAGTTCGCTTTTCCGACATGCAACTAAATTTGGTAAATACTGTAATGTTTGACCATGTGAACAAAAACGGTTTTTATACAATGACAAATGGTGTGCCGTCGATTTTGACTACAAAGTGACAACTAAGTTGACCAATAAATGAAAACAACAATTGCCCATTTACCATTAAAATTTCATTTGCTAACATGAAGCCATTTTCTTTTCGTTTGCCGACTGTCGTCCCATCATCATATAATGACACAGCGTGTAAAACAACGGAAAATAATGAAATAGATTTTGAAATAAATGAACACAAAATTTTAGCGTGGATTTTGACCATAAACTCCTTTATCGACTTTGAGTTAGTAATGTTCAGAATTAAACGGCTTTGACCCCAACTGACCACAGGGTCAGTCAGGGTCAGTCAAGCTGCAGTTTTGATGTCAGTCATTTTGACCTAATAAAAAACAAGCATTAGATATGTTTGTTTTGATTTTCAGGAAATTTTCAGCGAATTTAACACGGAAAACATTTTTATTTGATAAAAAATAATATTTCTCTTATTTTATTTAATTAGGTTGGGTCGATTTGTATGGACGAAAGTTAACCGATATCGCGCCATCGATATGTATAACCTTTCCGACCCAAAAATGTAATTTCGCAGGCGTGGTGGAACTTTTTTTTCCTTAGCGCAAGTCCTATCGAAAAATCGATGGCGCGATATCGGTTAATAAATCGACCCAGTCTAATGCATAGGCACTATTGCAATGACAAGACGCAAATCCCATTTGTGGATCAGCGACGAAATAATGAAAGTTTTCGGGTTACACATACGAATGTGCGTTGTCAGCGAAGGTGCAATAAAAAAAATATAATGCAGTTCCTTATGAGTGAAGTGAAGTTTAAAGATCTATTTAGGTATCTATTGTTGAGTTGTGTAACATCTAACACGGCTGTTTGTTTTGATTTTCAGGAAATTTTCAGCGAATTTAACACGGAAAACATTTTTATTTGATAAAAAATAATATTTCTCTTATTTTATTTAATTAGGTTGGGTCGATTTGTATGGACGAAAGTTAACCGATATCGCGCCATCGATATGTATAACCTTTCCGACCCAAAAATGTAATTTCGCAGGCGTGGTGGAACTTTTTTTCCTTAGCGCAAGTCCTATCGAAAAATCGATGGCGCGATATCGGTTAATAAATCGACCCAGTCTAATGCATAGGCACTATTGCAATGACAAGACGCAAATCCCATTTGTGGATCAGCGACGAAATAATGAAAGTTTTCGGGTTACACATACGAATGTGCGTTGTCAGCGAAGGTGCAATAAAAAAACGATAATGCAGTTCCTTATGAGTGAAGTGAAGTTTAAAGATCTATTTGGGTATCTATCATTGAGTTGTGTAACATCTAAAGAAGGCTGTGAAGACATGGGAATTTTTGGTTCTCAATGCCTAAGTATCTAGGGCTTACATTTGTGTACTTATTATACCTAATGCATTCGTACAGTAAAGGATTTAGTTATAAACATGAAAGGTATCAGTGCAAGGATACAAAAAAATTAAAGAATGTTCCAAAACCCAACTTTAGTCACTGACCGCAGAACGATTTTTTGCTATGGGTTCATTGGGAAACATTTTGTTATTTTTAAGTTATTATTTTTCTAGTTTTTGCCATTTGTTTATACAAAGCAAACAAAGCACATTAATTAAGGTTTCAATTATGATGTTTGACAATTAATCACCTATTTATTTGAACAAAAAAAAAATTGTTTTTAAGATATTTTTCACCTGTTCAAAAGTAAACAAAGAAGTATTTCTTGAAAAATAAATAAAGCGGCATTTAACCTGCAGAAATTCTCATCTACTCCCAACATCAAATCCTTTGCAAATGACTAAATCCACGTTATAACAACCTATAGCTTGGTTTTCGTTTTACAATTTTGGTCAAATCAATAAAAACGACTTGTCATACAACGTCAAAAGCGATAATTACATTGCTTGCTGATTATCGGCACATTCTCTTTTAGAGATGCTTATCATATTTACGCACGGCGACTCTTTTTAAGCAACAGTCTGACATTTCATTTCATCTCATTCTAAAAAGTTGTTTTATTTATTTAAAATTTGAAAAATTGTTGTGAATCATTGGAAATACCTATCAAATAAAACCAAGGCGAATTCAGTACCAGGTGTTGTTATCCCAACAGATGATTGCTTCTTCATGATTATTTGCCATGCAACGCCTTGTACAACAATATGTCAGTTAATCGAAATCAATGAAAATTTTGTTTTGACGTTCTGATTGTTTGAATTCGCTTTGCCATCACCTTTTATGGAATCGCCTTGATTAAAACTTTAAAAATTTGTGTTTCAAATCAAAATAAAATTCTTCAATAAAAACAGTTTAAACAAGTAAGGAAGTCTAAGTTCGGGTGAAACCGAACATTACATACCCAGCTGTACACTTCAAATGCTGTTGTTGTTTGTTTTGTGTGCTTAATAGTGTTACAAGGCTGCGCAATAATACATATACTATAGTTCTATTCTAAACTAATTTTTCTTCGAGTTATGGCTCCCGAAACATAGCAAATTGCTTAGTCATAAAAGGCGCGGTGTCACGACTATTTTTTAAATTTGAGGTTTTTCTTAATAATTGTTATAAAACCACTTCGGAAATGAAATACCATTGATATGAAGCTCTTTTTTGCAAAGATATAGCTTATATTATTCGTCCACGATCTCTTACATAAAAGTGGGCGTGGTCTTTAAACGATTTCGTAAATTTTTCTTTAAAGCATTCCTTATAGCAAAGCCAGTCTCTTTGCCGAATTTTGTTACGATAGGTTTAACAATTTTTGATTTATGATTAATAATATTTTTAAAATTGATTCTATCATATTTTAAAAAATTTTTTCAAATTTTTATCAAGAGTCTCAATATCAGTCCACACGTCAAACTTCAACATTGTAGGTGTATTATTTACTAAATAATCAGGTTTTTGTGTTTTCCGAAATGTTATATAGTAAGCTGGGTCGATTTATTAACCTATATCGCGCCATCGATTTTTCGATAGGTTTTGAGCTCAGGAAAAAAAGTTCTACTACGCATACCCAAAAAAACATATATGTAATACTTCTATGTTGCTAATAGAAAATGCTCGCAATGTGTTTTTGTGATTTTAGCAGCATAAGTGTGACAAGAAAAGATTTTAATTTAGGTACATTCGATTATTCAATACAAAAACAAAAACCTTTAAACAGCAATACATATATCGGCACTCTGATGTATGGGAATATACCTAGCCTTTTGTAGCAATATAGGAGTATTACATATGCAAACAAATAATTCTCGAGTCGCAAAACTTGCGTTTTTAACACGCTTTTATTAGCTTGGCCTGTATCTATGTGACGGAATTTTTGAGCTTAATTTTCACCGGTTTCTAGAAGTCTGATTAATTTGAAACTTTGCATACGTGTTAAGGGCCGATGACAATGCATTAATGTGATGGTGTGGTGACATAAGGTCAACGGCCATAAGGTCAATTGGCCTTATTACCACTTTGAATGGCCATAAGTTTGATTGAAACTTTGCACACGTATCACGGCTCGATGATAATGCATTAATGTGATGGTGTGGTGACATAATGTCAACGGCAAGAAGGTCAATTGGCCTTATTACCACTTTGAATGGCCATAGGTTTGATTGAAACTTTGCACACGTATCACGGCTCGATGACAATGCATTAATGTGATGGTGTGGTGACATAAGGTCAACGGCCAGAAGGTCAATTGGCCTTATTACCACTTTGAATGGCCATGAGTTTGATTGAAACTTTGCACACGTATCAAGGCTCGATGACAATGCATTAATGTGATGGTGTGGTGACATAAAGTCAACGGCCATAAGATCAATTGGCCTTATTACCACTTTGATTGGCCACAAGTTTGATCGAAACTTTGCACACGTATCAAGGCTCGATGAAAATGCAATAATGTGATGGTGGGGTCACATAAGGTTAACGGCCAGAAGGTCAATTGGCCTTATTACCACTTTGAATGGCCATAAGTTTGATTGAAACTTTGCACACGTATCACGGCTCGATGACAATGCATTAATGTGATGGTGTGGTGACATAAAGTCAACGGCCATAAGATCAATTGGCCTTATTACCACTTTGAATGGCCATAAGTTTTATTGAAACTTTGCACACGTATCAAGGCTCGATGATAATGGAATAATGTGATGGTGGAGTAACATAATGTTAACGGACATAAGGTCAGTTGAACTTATGACCACCCCAAATGGCAATAGATTTGAAACCTTGTACATAATGCGAAAAACGCATTCCTTTATTTATGATAGAAGTGGATGCATAGCACATCTACGAAAGAGCATACTGTAGCCCTTTTAACACGCTTTTATTAGCTTGGCCTGTATCTATCTATGTATCCATGTATGTATGTAACGGAATCTGGAGTGGAGCCGCGAGCCCCGGTAATGCAGAGCTCCAAACTCCGTTGTAACTTTTGAAGCATTTTAAGATAGGTAGTTTTAGCTAGTGCAGGCCACTAGACCAAGGCACCATAAGGAAGAATCGGGCACACAATGGCTGTGTAAATCCAGTAGGTCACCTTAGGGGAGAATACCCAGAACGCGCCAATTGCCATTTTGCAGGGGAACAGCTCTGCTGCTGCCTTCTTGGATCGCTCCACTATATGGTCACTCCATAATAGCTTCCTATCCAGAAAACAAGCTCGGTTTTATCCCGGTTGACTTCCAAAACTGTGGCGGGTTGTACTCCTGGAGCAGCTCCTGGTTGTCAGCTGGATCCGCTGGCGTCACTGGAACCCAGGCGCGCGCCCGGGTATACCACCCCTATCAGCGTGACGGCGGCCCTATAGAGGTTTACCGACCTGGCGTCGTCACAGGCAATTAGCTTGACATTGCCCTGGAACCACCCTGCATCAGTATTTACTCTGAATTAAATTATTCTGTTAATAACTTAAATTTTATTATAATTTTATTTTGAGGTGATTAACTATAAACGATTGTTTGACCTTCTACTACTGTTATATAAACTCTTTTTAATTGAAAACTATTTTCTATTTTTTAGTTCGGTTTACTATAAAAGCGTGTTTTTTTACTTTTTTAAACTATTATTTATTTGACTTTTTTTTCTTTGATTTTTAAGGTTTTTTTCATGGCCTACTTAAAAAATTTTCATGTATACCCTGTCCGACTCAAAATTGTCCGCTAAAAACTTTGGCGATAACAGGTTTTTGAAAAAAAAAAAATATTTTTTTGGTTTTGAGGAGTGTTTAGGGGGTGGTTCCTTACCTTGATGATGATGGTAATTTGATGGATTTGGTGATAGGTGATTACGATGGTGAATTCTGTTATCGGTTTGCGGCGTTGTATTGAGCGGGTCCTGCAGCGTTTAGGTGCTGAAGCCTTACACTTGGCACAATCTTAACTTAAAATAAAAAATGCTTCTAATATGAAGCGCAATGCTGGTTTCCCAACTGGAACTTTGTTGTGTCCAATTCAACACGACGTGATTGGGGAAAATGAAACTTGTGTTTAATTATGCACGTTAGTGAATATTTCGTTCAACCGTATATTTTTGGATTTCAATTTACTTCTAAAAAAGGGGTTTAACAAAACTTGTTACAATTTATAGATTTTTTATGTCACACACGAATGGTCAAAATTTGAGAGCGAATAATAAAATATAAAAATAAATGTCAAAACAATAATATAAATGTATGTATGTACGTACATAGTCACATCTGTCAACCCATTGTTGGGGTTGCCAGAGAGGTGAAATACGCTCGCGCGTTAGCGTAAAATACAAACATTTCAAATTCTTAAATTGAATAAATATGTATGTAATATATGATATTACGTATTTGTACGTGCAAATAATTCAGAATGTGTACTTATACGTAAAAGATACATATATAAATAAATTCAATATAAAATTCAGGTAAATTCATTCAAATTCATGTTTAGGTTTTCTTAAGCCTAATTTCTATTAAATAGAAGGGTTGGCTGTTGGCGACTACGACAGTCGCTCAAACATCGCGTCCCCGCCCTAGGCGCGTTCAGCGGCTAGAGCCTCCTGTAGCTCCTTAAGGGTCCGCAATGCATCTCGCACGAGGATTTGGGACACTCTTCCTCTAGCGTTGGCGGTCTGCAGCCCTTGTGCGGTGCATCGAATGGTGCGTCGTGCGATGCTGGGTGCTGCTGAGGGAATGTTGTTTCCCGGGCGAGAACGGGGTTGCCCTGTGGCGGCAGGGGGTGCCGGTACGGCGGATCTGCCAGGCCGGGTGCCTGGATGGCGCGCTGGGCGCTTGGGGTAGCGTCCCACCGATGGAGTAGGGAATGATGTCGCGCTCCACAGATCCGGCATCTGTCGTACGAGCTGCACTCGCTGGTGATGTGAGATAATGCCAAGCAATTCAGGCAAAACTTATGGGCTCGTGCAAGCATCCATCTCTGGGGTGGTTTCATTTTTTTGAATATGACGCAGTTCCGAAGAGCGTGCTGACGGGTGCATATGCGGCACCGTCGGTAATCCGTTATTAGTGCCGAGCTGCGTGATTCATTGGCGCGGTTGGGAGCAACGATCTCCGACCACACTGGTCTTCGTGACGACGACTGATTTGCACGATCCATAGCGATCTGTAATTACAGTTGTAAAAGTATTTTAGTGGAGAGAAATACTGATACAGGGGATTTCAGCTGGCATTATGTTGCAAAATACGACATATTAGTGACGGCGATGTGGTAAGAGTGGGCAGAGGTGGTTTGAGAGTAGCTACGAATTCTCCGGGGTTGCCCGAGAGGGTGGGCTTTCAGTCTGAGGGAGGAAACAGAGCTTGACAAGTGGTCGTGTGAGGGTGCCGGTTTGAGTACGAACGTCAACAACACGTATATGGCCGTCAGGTCCGGGATTTATTTTTTCAATACGTCCAAGGCGCCATTCAGTCGGGGGAAGTGAGTCGTCGTTAATGCAGACACACTCACCGACCTTGGATTCGGGTTGTGGATTTTTCCACTTCTGCCTTTTTTGGAGATCCTTTAGGTAGTCTTCCTTCCACCTTTTGCTGAACTGATGATGTAAGCTTTTTACCCTGTCCCATCGGTTTATGAGATATAAATCCGCGTGATCCACTTCAGGATAGCGAGGAGGGGGCAACCTCTGAGAAAGTGGCCGGGGGTCAGCGCGGTAAACTCGGTGGGATCTTGGGACAAAGGTGAGATAGGACGAGAGTTTAATACGGCTTCAATTCTTACCAAGAGGGTGGTAAATTCTTCAAATGTGAACTTGTGGGCTCCTGCAGTCCTCTTGAAGTGCAGCTTGTAACTCTTCACTGCAGACTCCCACAAGCCGCCCATGTGGCGAGCTCCGGGCGGAATGAATTTCAATTAATGCCCTGGGGAGAGTATTTTGCGATTACTTCTTGAGAGGCAGTTTTCATGAAGTCAACGAACTCTTTTTCCGTCGCTCTTTTAGCTCCAATAAACGTTTTGCCGTTCACTCATCATTGTGGCAGAATATCCACGACGTCCGACGAAGCGAGCGAATGCTGCGAGAAAGGCATTTGTTGTTAGGTCCGAGCACAGCTCAAGGTGGACAGCTTTTGTCACGAAACAGACAACAACGGCCACGTAGCCTTTCAGTAAGGTGTGAGACCTTAGCAAGGAGGCTTTTATTTGAAAAGGCCCCGCAAAGTCAACACCGGTAGTGATGAAAAGCGGAGCGTATGTGCATCGTTCCGGGGGCAAGGCCGCCATGATTTGCGATCGCATTTGCTGCTTGCGGAGGGTACAAGTTTTGAACTGATGGATGCATCTCTTTATGAGGGGTTTTAGGCGTGGAATATAGAGATCCTGTCTGAGGCATTGCTGCATTAGACGTATTTCGGCGTGGAGGAGAAGTTCGTGGAGGTACTGTATATAGAGGACAGCGAATCTAGATTTCTCTGATATAATAACGGGGTGTTTTTCATTGTAAGTCAACGTCGAATGAACTAGTCTACCATGAACCCTGAGGAGCCCGTTTTCATCGAGGTATGGGTTGAGGGTTAGTAGAGAGCTTCTTTTATCAATGGGTTTTGCATTTTCCAAGCATGCCCTTTCGCGAGGAAAATAACGGGTTTGCGTTAACGTCACAAGTTTATTTTTCGTTTTGCGGAGATCTTCATGAGACAGAGAGGGAGTGTAAGCGGGTTTAATGCCTCGAATTCGGTCCTTGAGATTATTAATGAACCTGAGGGCATATGCCATGACCCTGAGGGCGCCAGGAAAAGAGGAAAATCGATCCAATACATCGGGGTCATCTTCAGCTGAGTATAGTGCTTCGACTCGGCGCATTTCAGGCGGGTTGATGCTGCGGGTAGATGGTTTTGGCCAAGCTTCGGGGGGCTGGGTCAGCCACGCAGGGCCATTCCACCACAGCGAAGAATTTGCCAAGTCCATGGGTTTGCATCCTCTTGTGCCCATATCTGCTGGAATGTCGCGACTGCCTACATGCTTCCAGGAGGCGCTTCCGACGAGATCCATAATTTCAGCTGTTCGATTGGATACGAAAGTTTTCCAAGCGTGGGGAGGCTTTTCGATCCATGCTAACACAATTTCGGAGTCAGACCACTTGTAAAGATTTTTAAGAGAGAGCTCGAGATGGGATTGTGCGACAGCGATTAGTCGGGCAAGGAGTAGAGCTGCACATAGTTCTAGCCTTGGAAGACTGGTAGTGCGAAGAGGGGCAACCTTGCCTTTAGCGACCAGAAGGTGGGACGACGTGGTAGCACCGTGGGTTGTTCGCAGATATATAGTGGCGCAATATGCCTTTTCTGACGCATCGCAAAAGCCATGCAGTTCAACCTGCTGGTTCGGGATGTAGTCAACCCATCGAGGTATTTTTATGTCTGAGATGTTGGGTAAATTTTTTGCGAACTGCGTCCATTTAATGAAGCGGAGGGGCTTCACTGGTTCGTCCCAGCCGGTTCCGTCTATCCATAACTCTTGGAGTAAAATCTTGGCCTGAATCATAATCGGCGTAAGCCACCCTGCGGGGTCAAAAAGTTTTGCGACCGAGGAGAGAACTTGTCGTTTTGTACTAGCGGACGAGAGGGGTATTGAGTCCACTGTATACGAAAACGTGTCGGTCAGAGCGTTCCACTGTATGCCGAGAGTTTTGGTGTTGCTTGCTTTCTCGAATTCCAAAAGATTGTTATCTCTTCTTTGATGTTTTTTATTATACTGGGGTGATTGGCCGTTATTTTCCTTCATGGAAATCCTGCTGACGCTAACACTTGGATGACTTGGGAAAGAGATGTTTCAGCAGAGAGAATTTCATGGCTGCCAGAGAAAATGTCATCTACATATGTTTCTTTCGTCAAAACAGGGACGGCTTTGGGGAAAGTTTCTTCTACATCTTTGGCCAGTTGGTGAAGAGTATGTATGGCGAGGCAGGGTGCACAGTTCACACCAAATGTGACTGTTTTCAGACGATAGTCTTTTATGGGGTCGCTCGGAGATGAGCGAAAGACGATCCTCTGATAGTCTCTGTCGTCTTCGTGCATTATAATTTGACGATACATTTTTTCTACGTCTCCGTTGAAAACAAACTGGTATGCCCGCCACTTGAGGATCAGAAGCATCAAATCGGGTTGGAGGGTAGGGCCGGTATAAAGAACGTCGTTGAGCGCATGTCCAGATGCCGACTTCTTGGAGGCGTTAAACACGACCCGCACCTTTGATGTCTTTTTCTCGGGTTTTACAACTGCGTGATGAGGAAGATAAAATGAGAAGAATTTTCCTCCGTCAAATTTTTCATAGGAGCCGGTTTCCTCCATATGATCGAGGGTGAGGTATTCTTCTAGAACACTATCATATTGAGTCTTTAAATCCCCTTTCTTCTGCAGACTTCTCTCCATTCCAAGAAACTGGCTTAGAGCTGAAGACCGAGAGTGGGATAATTAGATTGACTCTGGGAAGCTGGGTTTAAACGGCAGCCTTACGATATAACGGCCGTTATCATCGCGTGAGGTTGTGGCTGCATAGAAATTCTCGCAAAACTCGTCTTCTGGGGTTATTTGGGGTTTGGTGGGAACTTCCTCCAATTCCCAGAATTTTCGCAATAGAGAGTTAAGATCTTCGTTCGTAACTTCTGACACTTGCATGCAGAAAGCGTTGACCATCACAGGGGCTCTACCGCTCAGAATCCATCCAAAAATGGTTTTCTGCGCTAGAAGATGGGGGGAAAGTTTCTCAACGCCATTTTTGATGATTTGCGGTATTACATCACTGCCTAGGACGAGATCTATTTGCGAGGGGGGGGGGGGGGGGGGGGGGGGGGGGGGGGGGATGACAGTTCGAGTCTGCGAGGTTGAGGTGTGCCCATTTTGCTTGAAGCTCGCTAGTGAGCTTAAGCGAGGGGAGCATTTTTGTTAGCCGGGGTAATACTATTGCCTCTGCACTTATCCTGGTTTTAAAATCGGGGGATATCAAGGTCAGAGAGCACAATTTGTTTGAGGTCTGAACTACCTTGCCGCCCATCCCTGATATTTCAAATCTAGAGGGTTTGAATGGGAATTTGAGTCTATCTTGGGCTCTGGTAGAGATAAAGGTTCGTTCAGATCCCTGATCTACAAGAGCTCTGAGATTGAAAATTTCTCCTTTATGCTCTACGGGAACGATAGCCGTGGGTAAAATTATTTCACAATCGTTTTCGGAATAAAACGATTGGACTTGGCTTTTCTGCGAGCATGAAGGGCTTTCATCCAGGGCATTGGCTTGATCGGGAGTATTACCGGGTGAGACTGTGGAATTCGTGGTCGTGGCTTGTGAGGCTGTCTTTTGCAATCGTGAGGGTTGTCTTTTCGGCACTTGAGATGCGTCTTCGTGAAGAACTGAGTTGTGCCGATCTTGACATTGATTGCAAGTTTGTGTACTGGAACAGTCTTTCAATATGTGTGACTCGAGAGAGGCAATTGAAACACATATTTATTTCTCTCAGAAACCTTCTGCGATCAGAGGTCGACAGCTTCTTAAATTTGAAGCAACTTATAAGGGGGTGAGATGACGTTTTACACATAGCGCACTTGTACATTGTCCGCTGCTCTGTCATATGAGACTGGGTGTGGGAGGTCGATTTATTTGGAAACGCATGTGACTGTTGGGGTTTAAATGGCGGCCTAGTTTGAGGAGGAGTGAATTTACTTTTACTTGGGCGCCATTGATCAACTCTTTCTACCACTTCGTATCGCGTTGTGAGGAACTGGTCCATTTGGGCCCAGTTGGGAAGTTCTCTTCTTGAGGTTAGAGATTGCTCCCACAACGTGACTGTATTTTCTGGGAGTTTAGAGGTCACGAGATAAATAAGTATGGGGTCCCAGTTATCTGTGGAGACTTGTTGCGTGGCGAGAATTTGAAGGCAATTATTTACCGACGATTGCAACCTTTGAATGTCTTCACTGTTTTCGGTAGTGATAGTTTTTAAATTCATCAGGGCCCGTATTTGATTATCTACGAGAACTCGTCTGTTCTCGTATCGGGCCATTAGGGCTTCCCACGCTAAGGCAAAGTTGTCATCAGTCAAAGGGAATTGATTGACTATTTGAGCTGCCTTTCCTTGGGTTTTGTATCTGAGGTGATACAATTTTTGTGCTTGGGAGAGTTTGGGATGACGAAATGAGGGCCATTTTTTCATAACCACCATAAAATATTTCGGTATCGCAGGGAGGGATTTTTAGCGAAATACCGGAGTTATCGGGTGGACCTGTTGTGGACGGTAGGGGGACGCGAGGGCAATTGCTTGTTTAAGCAACTGAAAACTGGTCTTCGATCTGGGCTTTTCGTGTCCTTCGTACGCTATGAGACAGGACCTGTATTTGCTATTAGCAGATGTTGGAAAAATCTTCGGGCAGGTCCTCATCTGGGGTTTCGACAATTTTATCGAAAGCGTGTTGGACTCTATTCCAGAATTTTTTCTATATTCGAGTTTTTTTATTTTGAGAGAAGACTCAGTGTTGTCTTGGAAGGACATCGACCTAAACCGTGCACAATATTCCATAAAATTGTCCGTTTCGGATGTAAATTTTTTTTGGGGGCAGACGAGATTTTAAATCTTTTAACTCCTTGAGTTTTGGAGCCACCTTTTTTTGGTTTTCATCGTCCACTCATTTTTGAAACTTAGTTTTTATGACGCTTAGAGTCGAGAGTTAATAAAGTTTAACTAAGAGAGAGAAAAAACTTTTTTTTTTTTTTTTTTGAGCACAGAGTATTTGCTTTTAACTATGTGAGGGAGTTACGTTTAAATATTCACGTTAAATAGCAAGAGAGAATAATTTTCAAAACCAAAAAAAAGTTTTTAAGTTAAATTTATTTGGGGGTGAGACTGAGAAAAATTTTACCACTGTGCTGCGTTTGCAATATATTTAATATATGTATATGAGGGTGGTTTAAAATATACGTGGGAAAAAATTATGTGAAATATATGTATATATACGTATTAAAAGTATCTCGGGGGTAAATTGTAATAATTTTTGATACGTGAGATTAATTCGTATGAGATTATTTTAAAAAAATGTTTTTTTTTTTTTTTTTGTGTTTTTCGGTGTGACTTAGAGGAGTCTTATTTAGCTTCGATTTGTTGGACTGTAGAGGCTTTGAGGAGAGAGAAATTAGTAGCTTATCGAAATTCTTAATGGGGATTGAGAATTTATAGCGTGCAAATTTAATGTGAGAAAAAGTGCTATTACACGCACTGCACCACCGAGATTTTATTTCACCGCTTGTCGTTTTCTTTCTTTGGTATATCCGTATGTATGTATACGCAAGTATGGAGATTTACAAATGTTTTTTGCGTTTTGTATTGATGTGTGAATGCAATTAAGGCAAAATATTTGTTCAATATTTATTCAAGTGGGGGAAAATGAGAAATTTGCAGAGGTTTTTGCAGTATATTTAATTAGCGACGAGAGGTATTTTAATTTAAAATGAGAAAATTTTAAATTAATAAGAGGTTTGTCGTATTAAAATGTGCCCACTGTAGCTAACTACTGAGTTTTCCTTATTTTGCTTTGCACATATACCGTACTGAGTTTTGCAATATGGGGTTATTGCAGTATGTATATATATATATATATATATATATATATATATATATATGTATGTATGTATACGAAGTGGTATGTGCAAGGTTTGGAGGGAAATGAGGATTTTTGGCGGGAAATTCTCTTCCTCGAAAATGAAAATTGCCTTACTTTTTCCAATTTTATATATTTTTTCCAAATGATAATCTTTTGTGTCGCTGGTTCCAGTAGTGGCGTCGAAGGACCACTGTTTAGGGGGTGGTTCCTTACCTTGATGATGATGGTAATTTGATGGATTTGGTGATAAGTGATTACGATGGTGAATTCTGTTATCGGTTTGCGGCGTTGTATTGAGCGGGTCCTGCAGCGTTTAGGTGCTGAAGCCTTACACTTGGCACAATCTTAACTTAAAATAAAAAATGCTTCTAATATGAAGCGCAATGCTGGTTTCCCAACTGGAACTTTGTTGTGTCCCATTCAACACGACGTGATTGGGGAAAATGAAACTTGTGTTTAATTATGCACGTTAGTGAATATTTCGTTCAACCGTATATTTTTGGATTTCAATTTACTTCTAAAAAAAGGGGTTTAACAAAACTTGTTACAATTTATAGATTTTTTATGTCACACACGAATGGTCAAAATTTGAGAGCGAATAATAAAATATAAAAATAAATGTCAAAACAATAATATAAATGTATGTATGTACGTACATAGTCACATCTGTCAACCCATTGTTGGGGTTGCCAGAGAGGTGAAATACGATCGCGCGTTAGCGTAAAATACAAACATTTCAAATTCTTAAATTTAATAAATATGTACGTAATATATGATATTACGTATTTGTACGTGCAAATAATTCAGAATGTGTACTTATACGTAAAAGATACATATATAAATAAATTCAATATAAAATTCAGGTAAATTCATTTAAATTCATGTTTAGGTTTTCTTCAGCCTAATTTCTATTAAATAGAAGGGTTGGCTGTTGGCGACTACGACAGTCGCTCAAACAAGGAGTGTTTTGGTGAAAAAATTTATTTTTTTTGCCTGTTTTTTTTTAAGAGTTTCTTCAGAAACGTGCAAAAGTGTTGCTGATGAAAACGAATTTGTCTCATAGTTCCTATCCCACTTAAAATTATGCGATAGAAACGTTGGCATTAACAGTTTTAAAAAATATTTTTATTTTTTTTTTTTTTTGGTTTTTGGGAGTTGTTTTGGTCGAAATCGATTTTTTTCATTTTCAATGCTCCAAATCATTTTTTATGTATATGTTTCCGTTAGACCCACCAATAAGTATACCAAAATGATCAGGGAGCGAGCTGAGTTGATTTAGCCATGTCCGTCTGTCTGTTTGTTTGAACGCAAACAAGTCCCTCAATTTTTGAGATATCTTGATGAAATTTGGTAAGCAGGCATATTTTAATGGGGAATTTGACATTTGTCGGAATTGACCGGATCGGACCACTATAGCATATACCTCCCATACATAAGAGGGCTTTTGCCATTTCTGCGCCATTTCTGCCTCATTTTAACAGCTAGCAACATCAATTTTTACCACAAGCTTACGTATTGGGCATATATAATTGTCTGAAAAAATCGTCTTAATCGGACTAAAAATCGATTTCGACAAAAATGATGAAAATCCTCTTACCGGAACAGTCGGTTGTATGGGATATATATTGTAACGAATTTACTGTAACGCCGATTATTTTCAACTTGCTTCTTACGTTCGTATCGCTAAATTGTCGAATAAATAAATCAAATATTTAATTATGCAAAACGGTCTTTATTAGACTACTTTGAATAACACTTATACTTCACAACTGTTATCGTGTTTTAAATCAAACTCAAGTCAGACTACTCCGCTTTTGCCGCTTTTATAATCTTTTCTGCATCGTTGGGATATTCCAGATGTGTCTCCTTGTAGAATGTTCTACTTGTTTACCCTAGTAATTGAGCTACATATATGTATATCTATTTGTAGTTTATAGACTCTCACATAGGCATATGCGTGTATATATGTGAGTAATACTTTGACTGTTGACTAACTATGTACATCTGTGTGTGAGTTATCTCTTCGCAGCCTTGTATGCATGTGGGTAAACGACGATTAATGTGTTTATGTGTATTTTCCCGCTGCGTGTATGTAAATGTTGCTTGTCGTAATGTGTACATAATGATCTATGTATTTATTTACGCACATACTGCTTAGAATCACCCTAGCGATGTGATGTGAGTATCACTTAGTGATTCTAATATTCGTGACACTGCCCTCCACCTAAGTCGGATCGTCCCGATCAGACAAATCTCCTGATCTAAACGCTGCTAGCCTCTCCAAATGAACCACTTTCATTTTGGTTCGTGGTTTGCCGATGGTTTGTATGCGGTAAACTACATCGTTGATTCGCTTTAAAATTTTGTATGGGCCTTCCCAATTACACTGCAATTTCGGGGACAAACCTTTCTTCCGTTGTGGGTTATATAACAGCACCAAATCGCCTTCCTTAAAACCTTCCGAATTAATTGCTTTATCGTATCTGGCTTTCATCTTGTCACTCATAATCTTTGTTCGTTGTCTTACAAGATCGTGTATTTCTCTCATCTCTTCTTCCAAGACACCAGTGGATTTCTTGGCATTTCTCTCCGCATCGGCATTAATCCCAAACTCCAAATCGGCTGGCAGTCGAAGGTCATTGCCAAAAATTACTTTTGCGGGGGTTTGGCCCGTTGTCTCATGCACTGCCGATCGGTAAGCCATCAAAAATAATCGTATGTGCGTATCCCACTCTTTATGGTACTTGTCGACTACTTTCCTTAAGTGCTCCTCCAAGGTTCTATTGAATCGTTCCACCATACCATCGGACTGAGGATGCAATGCAGCTGTCCGTGTTTTTCGAATGCCAAGTATTTTACACATTTCTTGGAACACAGCTGATTCAAAATTCCTGCCTTGGTCAAAATGTAATTCCATTGGTACACCATACCTTGCAACCCAATTATTTACAATCAAGACTGCAATTGTTTACGCTTCTTGATTTGGGATTGGGTATACCTCTGGCCATTTGCTAAAATAATCCATAACCACCAATACGTATTTGTTTCCGCTGTTGCTAGTAGGAAATGGACCCGCGACATCTAAAGCAATCCTTTCAAACGGTGCACCTGAGTTATATTGCTTCATCTGGCCATGACTTCGTGTTCTGGGCCCTTTGGCTCTGCTGCAAACCTCGCATTTCGCAATCCACTCTGTGACCGACTGACGGCAACCAACCCAATAGAATCTCTGTTTAATCTTCTCGAGCGTTTTCGTGATTCCCAGATGACCTCCACTTGGACCATTATGTAACTCGTTGAGAACGTCAGGAATCCTTTTCCTGGGAACAACTATTAGTTTCTTCTTGCACTGGCCATCCTCACTCTCCCATATTCGATACAGGCAACCGGATATCAATTGTAAACTATTCCACTGGGCCCAATATGACTTCACAATAGGACTTTCTGCTGACATCTCCTCTTTATTCGGTCTCTCATTTCGTTCGAGCCCGTGCATAACATGGGACAGATCTGAATTTTATAGCTGACACTTCCTTAGCTGTTCCATGTCCCAGTCATCCGAACACGTCATAGTCATAAGCCGAACACCTATAATGTCTTCCTTAGCCTCAGCTTTTGAACAGTGTTTACATTCCAAACTACATGGTCTTCGTGACATTGCATGAGCATTTCCATGGGTACTACCTTTTCGATGCTCAATGGAAAAGTCATAGCTTTGTAGTCGCTCGATCCACCGTACCAATTGACCTTCTGGGTTACGGAACTGCAGGAGCCATTTCAACGCTGCGTGATTTGTCGTGGCGTGGATACGCTGCCCGTAGAGGTATTTATGAAAATGTTTAATGCACTCTACAAATGCTAATAGCTCTCTCCGTGTAACGCAATAGTTCCTCTCTGGTTTTCTAATTGATCGGCTGTAATATGCAACTACCTTCTCCTGTCCATCGACCAGTTGTGATAAAACGCCTTCTATAGCATATCCACTCGTATCGGTATCTAGAATAATCGTTGCTCCTGGAATCGGATATGCCAACATTGGGGCAGTGCACAACCGCTCTTTCAATGTTTGGAAAGTCACTTCTTGCTCCCTTTTCCACTGAAAAGCTTTATTTTTTCTTGTAAGCTCGTGAAGGCTATGGGCTACGCTGGAAAAGTTTGGTACAATTCGGCGGTAATATGTGCACAGCCCAAGGAAACTTCTTAATTCATGCAAGTTCTGTGGTCTTGGCCAATCTTTCACAGCTTCTATTTTTTCATTCGCAGTACAGATGCCCTCTGTCGTTACCTTGTGACCCAAATAATTTACTTCCTTTTTAAACAACGAACACTTTTTGGGACTTAGTTTTAGACCAGCGCCAGCTATTCTCTGGAAAACTTCCTCTAAGTTTTTAAGATGTTCATCAAAGTTCTTGCCCAATACGATGATGTCGTCCAGGTACACCAAGCATGTTTTCCAATGTAGTCCTTTCAATACCTGATCCAGAAGTCTCTCGAAAGTAGCTGGTGCATTACAAAGTCCAAAAGGCATCACTGTAAATTGCCAAAGACCATGACCAACACTGAAGGCTGTTTTTTCTTTGTCTTCCTCCTTCACCACCAATTGCCAGTAGCCGCTTTTCAAGTCCAGTGTGTAAAACCATTTCGTACCAGATAGGCAGTCCAGAGTATCGTCAATTCTTGGCAACGGGTAGCTATCCTTTTTCGTAACGTCGTTCAACTTGCGGTAGTCCCCGCAAAACCTCATTTTTCCATCCTTCTTCTTCACAAATACCACGGGTGAGCTCCATGGACTAGCTGATGGTTCGATGACGCCGCTGTCGCTCATTTCTCGCACGATTTGACTTAAAACTTCCCGCTTCGCAAATGGAACACTACGAGGAGCTTCACGGATCAGTCTCGCATCTCCAGTATCAATTTGATGTTTCACAACTTTGGTGCGGCCTGATTTGGAGCCATCCTGGTCAAATATATTCGAGTAGTTTAGGAGCAGTTGTTTTGCTTCACTCTGATAATCTTCCTCTAGCCCCTCCGTCCATGCCATGATGTCATTTGAAAGATCATTGTTGATGGTTGGAATGTGCTCCTGGAGCTGCTCACAGTTAATAATTACATCAGCCTCTTGACATCTTCCCAATATAGCTCGTTTGGTAAGTTTGATTGGTGAATTGAACTCATTGAGTACTCTTATCGGAATACGTCCACCTTGTTTTGTCATAGCCAGGGTTTTTCCTACAAGAACATTCGGTGTTGATTTGTTTGCTGCTTCGACAACCCACAATTTGTTTGTCCCACAACTCCATCAACCTTTGCCCAGATGACTGCTTCTGATTTTGGTGGTATTTGCTGATTCTCTTCCACCATCACTCGTTTCCTGCTGTAGCCTCTCTCGTAGCCGAAATTAAGTGGCACATCCATGTTCTTATATCGCATCATCTTGCTTTGCATATCGATCTTGATGCCTTGGTCGATTAAGAAGTCCACTCCAATTATGATTTCATCAACAATCTCCGCCACTATAAAATTGTATACTACCGTGACGTTCCCAATTGCGACTTCACATACTACTTCTCCTAGGACCGTAGTGTCTTCTCCAGTGGCTGTACGCAATCTTGCTCCATGAAATGGTCTTATCTTCTTGTTGACTAAATCCGCTCGAATAATGGAATGAGATGCACCCGTATCTACAGTCAGTAAACGTTCCTTTCCATCCACATGTCCTCCTACAGTAAGATTGTTTGACCTTCTTCCGATTTGCGAGATAGAGATTATGGGGCATTCAATTGGGGGAGCCAGCTGTCGCCCCTTGCGGCTGACTCGCTTTAGTTTAACGATTGAGTAGACTTGGAGATTTGCTCATCTCCTTCAGCTCTGCGTTTACGGCCACCCACATTGTTGGAACTATTGGAATTGCTACTGCAATGACGTGCAATGTGACCTGGGTTACCGCACTTGAAACATTTCATAAGTCCGGCATTTTTCTGTTGTGATCCCTTCAATACTTCCAAAATTGTATCTACCCACTCTGGCCTTTGTATGCTGGTTTACTCAATAGTGACGCCGTTTCCTGAGTCAATGCATGGGATACCGTTTCAGAAAATGTTTGCTTTGGGTTCGCGTATGTGGCTCGCTTCGTTTCGACGTCCCGTATGCCATTTATAAAGCTCTGAATCTTCATTCTTTCCGTGTATTCCACGGGTGCATCCGCATTTGCAAGATGAACCAATCTTTCAATGTCCGAAGCAAACTCCTGCAAAGTCTCGTTAGCTTTTTGGTAGCGGTTTTGCAATTCTATTTGGTAGATCTGTTTCCTATGTTCGCTTCCGTATCTTCGTTCTACAGCAGCCATCAATGATTCGTAACTGTTACGTTCGTACTCTGAGATGGTCTGTAGGATCTCAGCAGCTGGTTCTTTTAAAGCAACGAACAATGCTGCAACTTTATCTTCGGTATTCCAGTTGTTCGCTGCTGACGTCTTCTCAAATTGAAGCTTAAATACCTGGAAAGGAACAGAACAATCAAACGTTGGTGATTTTACCTTCAGAGTAGACGCTGAAGTGATTGGACGGTTCAATTGTAACTCCTGAATCCGATCATTCAAAGCATCCATCTCAGCCTCCATTTTATCTTGTCGTTCACTAAAACCCTCCAACTGCGATGATATGCGATCCTCTTGCGCTTTCAACTGCTGAGCCAACTGAGATATCATATATGTCTTCTGTTCTTCCAGTTGAGATGCCATATTTGTGGATATTTGTGATGAAATTTCTGTTATACGTGTTTCTTGTGCTTCAATCTTCGATGTAATCTGTGTCAACATTTCTGAAATACGCGTTCCTTGAGCTTCAATCTGTGATTTTATGCGTGTCTCCTGTGATTCTAGTTGAGATGACATTTGTGATGTCATATATGTCTTCTGTTCCTGCAGTTGAGATGACATATATGTCTTCTGTTCTGCCAGTTGAGATGACACTGTCGATGTTTAAGCAGATATTGCCGCCAAAATCATGTTCAAGTCTGTGCTCGTAACTGTCTGCGATGTTTCGGTTTTCTCCTCAATTTTTCTTGTTGTCTCCTCGCCATCAGGATGAAAGACATCTTTGTCTTCTGCATCGTTGGGATATTCCAGATATTTCTCCTTGTAAAATGTTCTACTTGTTTACCCTAGTAATTGATCTACATATATGTATACCTATTCGTAATTTCCCTGCAAAAAGTGAGTCTGGTCTAAGACTGTATAAAAGACAGTCTTTCGTTGCCTTACTACTGGATCAAGTCTAGACCAATCTCATGTAAAATCATGGGACCAATTTACACGGAGCATGTCCTAGGCTTGGTCTACCATTATACCATTCATGCCGTGTATAGTCCAGACCAAAGATAGACGGTTTGGTCTATACATAATACAGTCAGATGCTAGACCAAATGGACTATACAAATAGTGCCTTTTCTGGTCTATGCATAAGACAGTCTCATTGATAGACCAATCGAACTGCATAAAAGATATTTACTTTGGTCTATGCAATTGACTGTCTTATGCATAGACCAATCGGACTGCATAATACCTACCTACTTTGGTCTGCAATATATATTTTTCTAAAAATGAAAATTGCTCGTTTTTTATTTTGGTTTTTTTATATTTTGATATATATAACCTATACGGTTTTTGATTTTATTCATCACCTTTCGTTTAATTTAAACATTTAAAGTCTTCTCATCTAAAAACTAAGTATAATTTATAATAATGATTTAAAAAAAAAACAATTCTCAGATAATGATTTCAAAAATTAAAGGAAAAGGTAATCACATTTTCAGAAAGGAAAAAGATATTTTTATAATAAAAATAGATAAAAAGTCTATAGTGTTAATTATATTAATTATTTCCGATTTTTAGTTTATTAACTGTGGTCAATCTATACAGCCTTTTTTTAACAATGTGGAGGCATTTCGATAGTTGCTTATCGGGCTTTTCTGACGTCGCCGACTGTCCACCTGTTATTAAAAATAAAATAAATTGAAGAATATATTTAAACAAAAATTAATTTATATACGTACTTATAATAGCATCATACAAGGAAGTATATTTTTTTAGACAAATCTTGCCATGGACGCCGCCTACATTGACTTCGTTGCACATAGATCTGGAGATAATTTCCTCAAAGTGCTTTTCAGGTTCTTTAATAAGTGTTTTATTGCGTTAATCTGAAATATTAATTCATAATTATTAGTGGAATTTACAATAAATCAATTATTAAACTTACATATTCATTGATGTTCACCTCATTTATGGCGTTATTGACGCTTTCCATTTCCTCAATGGTTTTTATAGGGAATAGTTTGCTCAAATTCCTCAAATCTGCGTCCTTATTAGCAAGAACGCTTAATTGGGCGCCTTGCTTTGCCTGAACTTCCATCATTTTTTTTTGGTAATCTGGAAAATAATCATTTTTAAAATTATTTGCATCAAAATTTTATTAAAAAAATACCTAGCATGTTGTCAAATTTGGTGTTCAAATCGTCAATTTTAGCCTCCAAAGATTTGCACCTTTCACAAGTTTTGTCAATGCTATTGCTGTTGGGGAAGTTGGTATTGTTATTGGTTTTGAGGTAGTTGTTGTTATTGCTGCTGCCGCTATAGTTGTTTTCGCGTTGAATTTGCGAGTCATCTGTAGAATTATTTTAAAAATTATCAATCAGATATGAAGAGTTAGAAGCAAAATATTGCAATACTCACAAAATATTATTTCATTCTCTTTGAAGTCAAATTGTCTTATCTTATTTGGTTGTTGCTGAGTCATTTTCATATATTTCGTTTTTTTATATTATATTTTTTATATTATATTTTTTATATTATATTTTTTTTATATTATATTTTTTATATTATATTTTTTTTATATTATATTTTTTATATTATATTTTTTTTATATTACATTTTTTATATTATATTTTTTTTATATTATATTTTTTATATTATATATTTTTTTATATTATATTTTTTTATATTCGTTTTGTTTTTTGTTATCTATTAAAAAGTGCAGCTATTTAATAAAGGCAATAGTAGAAAATTTTGTGAAGAAGGAAGCAACATTAATTTATATGCTACATCATCCGCTTTAAATTCTTCAATTTCTTCAGATAATGAATCCGAAAGTGCTATTCCTAGAGCTAGTGAAGTGAATGGAGCTGTAAAGAAAGGATGGACATTTTTAAACCGGACTGCTTCAAATATTATTTCTCCTGCATTTGACTTTTTAATCTTTTTAATTGAAATACGTATATCTGGCCAAATAACGCAGGCATTATCTGGTATCTTTGAACTTAAATAAACATTTTTCATCCTATAACTTTTAATTATATTATTGGTCTGTCTTTGCCCTGGGCATTCAATCCAGCGTTGTCTGAACTGTTTTGATTCCCAGTTACTTATGGCTTTCCTAGTATGTGCCTCTGTGAGCCCACAAAAGGGCTCTAGACCATAGACATAGAATTTACCAAAATTGTTTATTAATATTAATTAGGCGAGGATTTACCTCATTGATTTTCAATGTATATGAATGAGGGAGATTTACTAAAAAAGTGGCGGTGCCACACCCATTTTCAAACATTTTCTAACTTTCGAACTTTGCTCCATTATATCAATTTCATTTGACTGTATATCTTAGTTGAATTCTTTGTTACCAGCAAGCTTGAAAAAAACTGTGAAGTGGGCGTGGCCCTCAAACACAGTGTAAAAACTAAATAATAGTTTAAGAAAACTAAAAAGCACGCTTTTATAGCTAACGGAACTAAAAAATAGAAAATAATTTTCAATTAAAAAGAGTTTATATAACAGTAGCAGGACCTTCTACAACAACACAAGATTAACAAGTAAGGAAGGTTGAGTTCGGGTGTAACCGAACATTACATACTCAGTTGAGAGCTATGGGGACAACATAAGGGAAAATAACCATGTAGGAAAATGAACCGAGGGTAATCCTGGAATGTGTTTGTATGACATGTGTATCAAATGAAAGGTGTTAATGAGTATTTTAAAAGGGAGTGATCCTTAGTTCCATAGGTGGACGCCGTTTCGAGATATTGCCATTAAGGTGGAACAGGGGTGACCCTAGAATTTGTTTGTACGATATGGGTATCAAGTGAAAGGGGTTAATGAACATTTGAAAAGGGAGTGGGCCTTAGTTCTATAGGTGGACGCCTTTTCGAGATACCGCCATAAAGGTGGACCAGGGGTGACTCTAGAATGCGTTTGTACAATATGGGTATCAAACGAAAGGTGTTAATGAGTATTTCAAAAGGGCGTGGGGTTTAGTTCTATAGGTGGACGCCTTTTCGAGATATCGCCATTAAGGTGGACCAGGGGTGACTCTAGAATGTGTTTGTACGATATGGGTATCAAATTCAAGGTATTAATGAGGGTTTTAAAAGGGAGTGGTGGTAGTTGTATAGGTGGTCGCCTTTTCGAGGGTTCTCCCCATAAATTCAGAAAACAAAAATTCAGAAACACATTTTTTCAGAAAACATTAGTCAGAACTCTTTTTTCAGAAAGCAAAAATTCAGAAGTCAAAACTCAGAAACAAAAATTCAGAAATCAAAATTGCAGAAGTCAATTTTCAGAAGTCAAATTTCAGAAGTCAAATTTCAGAAGTCAAAATTCAGAAGTCAAATTTCAGAAGTCAAAATTCAGAAAGTAATCAGACAGCAAAAAAACATTAAATTTTGCGCAAAATTTTATGTTTTTTTGCTGTCTGATTACTTTCTGATTTTGACTTCTGAAATTTAACTTCTGAATTTTTTTTTTCAGCCGTCTGATTATTTTCCAAATTTTAAGTTTAAGTCTTTCTGCCTTCTGATTACTCAAATGTTTGGTTTTTCATTTTTGATATATTTTCAGCATATATTTAATACTCCTATATTGCTACAAAAGGCTAGGTACATTTCCAAACATCAGAGTGCCGATATATTGCTGTTTAAACGTTTTTGTTTTTGTATTCAATAATCGAATGTACCTAAATTTGAATTTTGTCTTGTCACACTTACGCTGCTACAATCACAAAAATTTTATAGGCTGTCTTGTTTTGATTTCGAATTCAAAACACATTGCGAGCATTTTCTATTAATAATATACATGGGAGTATTACATATATGTTTTTTTGGGTATGCGTAGTAGAACTTTTTTTTCCTGAGCTCAAAACCTATCGAAAAATCGATGGCGCGATATAGGTTAATAAATCGACCCAGGTTGGTATATTATATATCTATTATTATAATATTATAATATTACTATATTATTATATATATTATTTATTACAAAGATAACGATAATTTAATTCATAGAACCTTTGCCATAATATCCGATTGTAATATCCATGATAGCATAGCAGTTCATCTATATATTTCAAAAATGATTAATTTTGTTAAGACTAATATAAGCAATTCAATTACGAAAATTATCTACGTGTCAGATGGTGCAGGAGCACAGTACAAAAACAAATACTACTTAATTAATTTATGTCATCATAAAATTGATTTCGAAATATTCGCTGAGTGGCACTTTTACGCAACTAGCCATGGAAAATCTGCATGTGATGGTATAGGTGGGACATTAAAAAGAGGCGCTCGGAATTATAGCATGGCAAATAAAAATCAAATTCAAACGGCGGAGGACCTTTATCATTGGGCTTCACAAACGTATAACACCTCCATAGAAGTTGCTTACGCAGACGCTGATGAATACAACAAAATAAAAGAAGAGCTACTTTCAAGATACAAAAATGCCAAAACTTTTACGGGAACTCAAAGCTTCCATTCTTTTGTACCTTTAGATGAAACATCACTAAAAGTAAGCAAATATTCCGAAAATCAGCAGTATGAGCTGCGCAAAGTTGTATATTAAATCTAAATAATTAAAAATAAAAAATTAACTTTATTAAGTGTATGTCTATTTATTGTGCGTGTCTGAAAAATTTGATAATACGATTCTTGTTCGAATCTATTAGAATACTTAGTCATAGTATCTGTATCTGTATAACTTCCAAAGTATAGCTAGGTACCTTTTTTGTCACACAATAATAGCAAAATAAAAAAAAAGTTAACAAGAGATGGTTTTACTTATAAATTTTTTTAAAAGAAAAAAAACACCATTCTAGCTTTTATATTAAAGCGACCTTTCTAAAAAATTTTTTTTTTAAATCGGTTGGTCTTTGAAGTGTTTTCCCAGTTTGAAAAAAAATGTAGAAAAAAATTAAAAATTTTTTTTTCTTTCAGTGTAATATAGAATCTTTACAGTATATGTTTTCAAAGGTGATTTTAATACCTTTCTAACGGTATAAAAATTTTTCAAATTGGTTGATTAATTTACACGTGATATCCAAATATGAGAAAGTAACCAAGAGATGCATTTACTTACTTACTTACTTACTTAATTGGCGCTTAACCGTCTAAACGGTTATGGCCGTCCAACAAGGCGCGCCAGTCGCTCTTTCGCTCCGCCAACCGGCGCCAATTGGTCACAACAAGGGAGTTTAAATCGTTTTCCACCTGGTCCTTCCAACGGAGTGGGGGCCGCCCTCTACCTCTGCTTCCATAGGCGGGTTCCGATAGAAACACTTTCTTGGCCGGAGCATCATCTTTCATTCGCATAACATGGCCTAGCCAGCGCAGCCGCTGCGTTTTAATTCGCTGGACTATGTTGATGTCTGCGTATAGCTCGTACAGCTCATCATTAAATCTTCTTCGGTACTCGCCATCGCCAACGCGTAGAGGTCCATAAATCTTTCGAAGAACTTTTCTATCGAACACTCCCAAAGCCGATTCATCTGCTGTTGTCATGGTCCATGCTTCTGCCCCATATAGCAGGACGGGTACGATAAGTGACTTGTAGAGTATGATTTTCGTTCGCCGAGAGAGGACTTTACTTTTCAATTGCCTACCTAGTCCAAAGTAGCATTTATTGGCAAGATTGATTCTTCGCTGGATTTCAGTGCTGATGTTGTTGCTAGTGTTGATGCTGGTTCCCAAATAAACGAAGTCTTTTACTATTTCGAAATTATGGCTGCCAAGAGTAGCGTGGTTGCCAAGGCGCATATGCGCTGACTCTTTGCTCGATGACAGCAGGTACTTCGTTTTGTCCTCATCCACCATCAAACCCATCTTTACCGCTTCTTTTTCCAGCTTGGAGTAAGCAGAACTAACAGCGCGGGTGTTTAGGCCGATGATATCAATGTCATCAGCATATGCCAGTAATTGCACGCTTTTATAGTGCGGTTAAGTTCTGCAGCTAGTATAATTTTCTCCAGCATCAAATTAAAGAAATCGCACGATAGGAGGTCACCCTGTCTGAAACCTCGTTTAGTTTCGAACGGCTCGGAGAGGTCCTTCCCAATTCTGACTGAGCTGATGGTGTTGCTCAACGTCATTTTGCACAGCCGTATAATTTTTGCGGGGAAACCAAATTCAGACATAGCGGCATATAGGCAGCTCCTTTTCGTGCTGTCGAAGGCGGCTTTAAAGTCGACGAAGAGGTGATGTGTGTCGATTCTTTTTCACGGGTTTTTTCCAAGATTTGGCGTATTGTGAAAATCTGGTCGATGGTAGATTTACCAGGTCTGAAGCCGCACTGATAAGGTCCAATCAGCCGGTTCACGGTGGGCTTCAATCTTTCGCACAATACACTTGAAAGGACCTTATATGCGATATTAAGGAGGCTGATTCCACGATAGTTGGTGCATTTTGCAGTATCCCCCTTCTTGTGGACTGGGCAAAGAACACTTAGATTCCAACCGTCGGGCATGCTTTCGTCCGCCCATATTTTGCTAAGAAGCTGCTGCATGCGCCTTACCAACTCCTCGCCGCCGAACTTGAATAGCTCCGCAGGCAATCCATCAGCGCCCACGGCCTTGTTGTTTTTCAATCTGGTTATTGCTATTCTAACTTCGTCATAATCGGGCGGGGGGACATATATTCCATCATCATCGATTGCGGGATCGGGTTCTTCATCTCTGCGCGGTGAATTGCTGCCTCCATTTAGGAGAGCAGAGAAGTGTTCCCTCCATAATCTAAGCACTCTCTGGACATCAGTTACAAGGTCGCCGTTTTCATTCCTACAGAAGTTTGCCCCGGTCTTAAAACCTTCCGTCTGTCGCCGTATTTTTTGGTAGAATTTTCGGGCGTTATTCCTGGTGGCTAGCAGCTCAAGCTCCTCGCACTCACGCCTTTCTGCTTCTGCTTTTTTCTTCCTGAAAAGGCGTCTCGCTTCCCTTTTCAACTCACGATAGCGTTCACACACTCCTCTTGTCGCGCTCGCTTTTAACGTAGCCCTGTAGGCAGCGTCTTTTCTTTCGGTTGCAACGCGGCATTCTTCATCATACCAGTTGTTTTTTCGTGGCCGCCGGTAACCAATTTTTTCCTCGGCGGCAGTATGAAGTGCTTTGGAGATATGCTCCCACTGCTCCTGTATTCCTTCAGGATGAGTTGTGCCCTCAGAGAGCAGGTGTGAGAGTCGAGTTGCGAAATCATTGGCAGTCTATTGTGATTGAAGCTTTTCGACGTCTAGCTTTCCTTGTGTTTTTTGTTCCTTGTTTTTAGCCGCGTTGAGGCGGGCGCGTATTTTGGCTGCAACGAGATAATGGTCCGAATCGATGTTAGGTCCTCGGATCGTTCGCACATCTAAAACACTGGAGGCATGCCGTCCGTCTATCACAACGTGATCGATCTGATTGCGAGTATTTCGATCAGGAGACAGCCATGTAGCTTGATGTATCTTTTTATGCATGAACCTCGTGCTTGATATGACCATGTTTCGAGCACCGGCAAAGTCAATCAGCCTCAGTCCGTTAGGAGAAGTTTCATTGTGTAGGCTGAACTTTCCGACTGTAGGGCCAAAAACACCTTCTTTGCCCACCCTGGCGTTAAAGTCGCCAAGCACGACTTTTATATCATGACGGGGGCAGCGCTCGTATGTGCGTTCTAATTGTTCATAAAAAGTGTCTTTCAACTCATCGTCTTTCTCCTCTGTCGGCGCATGGGCGCAGATGAATGATATATTAAAAAATTTTGCTTTTATTCGAATAGCGGCGAGACGCTCGTCCACAGGCGTGAACGCCAGCACTTGGCGACAAAGTCTCTCTCCCACCACGAATCCGACGCCGAAACTGCGCTTATTCGCATGGCCACTCCAATATATGTCACAATTTTTGATCTTCTTTCTTCCTTGCTTCGTCCAACGCATTTCTTGGATGGCGGTGATGTCAGATTTTGCTTTGACGAGGACATCAACCAGCCGGGCATCTGCACCAATCCCATTCAGGGAGCGGACGTTCCAGGTGCATGCCCTCAATTCATTGTCCTTCAAACGTTTGCCATGGTCGTCATCAATAGAGAGTGTATTTATCCGAAGCTTGTTGTTATATTTCATTGGAGTATGGTTTTACGTGGCGGGTCCCAAGCCCAGCGAACAACCCGCTCAGCGGGGGTGAAAATATTACTTGGCACGTTTATATAGCGAGCCGCTTGCTCCAAGACAGACGCCCGCTTGCAGCCGCACCTAGAGGTGTACAGACGCTGCCGATGAAATCTCCCCCGGCTAGCCCTTAAACCGATTATGTCAGAGTGGCCTAGCCAGGTTGTCGCCTTCTCACATTACCTCACCGCTAAACGGGTGTTTAGCGGCTACCCAGAGGATACTTGGCCGCAAGCGACCGGCAGTAGTGAGCTGCTTGAACCGCATGCAAAAGAATCGCTCTGGCCATTCCCAGGTGAATGGCGGTCAGAAGCTTTCCCCACTTTCGTGGACTTCTACACACGGCCCCACCCCAGAGATGAATTTACTTAAATAAATTAAAAAAAAAAACCCCATTTTATTTTTCAGATATGTTATATATATTAAATAGACCTTTCCAAAATAAAATTTTATTTTTCAAAATCGCTTGATCTTTGAAGTGTTTTTTCAGTTTTAAATTTTATTTAAAAAAATTTTTTTTTTCAGTGTACTAAAAAATTTTTACAGTGTATCTTTTTGAAAGCTTATTTCAATACCTTTCTAATGGTATGAAGATCTTTGAAATCGGTAAAGCCATTCCGTAGTAATCACACTTTAAAAGTACCTATTATCGTCATTTTTCTAATATTTTCGGATATTTCGATACCTTGCCACGGCCACAAAAAATGAGGTTGTGTTTGGGTGGGTAAGATGTAACCCCATGCAAAATTTCATCAAACTCTGAGGGTGTCGGGTTCAAAATGTACGTTTTTTTCAGCCTTTGATATGAAATTCATCATATATGAATTTCAGTATAAACTACTAATACATTTTTAATATATAATCACTGACTTTATTTTTTATTATCACTTTTTCGTGTTATTGTAATTTTTCATACCTATATGGATATACATTCTTCCATGCATACGTAAGAATGCATTTACTTGATTTTAGTCTGCACTCCCCCCAGTGCTTAATTTGATCAGTGCATAAATTTTGTTTACCATTGCTTTCCATTCATTATTGTACGTATGTGAATACAAATGTACGCTGGCATAAAAACATGAATTGCTTTTTTTGCAAACGAGCTTGAAAAAACGCTTCAACTAGGTAAACAGTCTCATCATAGAGGAACCCTAAAGGTGGAAGTTTATCAGCTAATTGGTACGTTTTTTAAGCTGCTTTGACATTTCTACTTCTGGAACAGTACGTTTTAGACACTCAACCAAACCGCTTAGCCAACTGAACTAGCTTACTTTGTTTTGTTGCTTTCAATGCAATTCGCTAATATACCTAGCGTTTTATTTCCTCTAGCAAAAAAAAAGCGGCTATTGTCACTACTAAAACAGGTGACTTTGTAAATATATGCGCTTTGATACACAAGCTATTGGGCGAGGAGAAGACGAGGGCAAAGCTTAATAGATTTTTTTTTATTCGTCTTCGAAAATCTCTCACCTACTCTGTTTTACAGTTTTCGAGAACAATTTTTCTCATAATCGAACCACTACGATATTTATTTACTACGAGCTCGAATGCATATCAATGTGATTTAAAATTAGTTAACACGTATTATCAAAATGGACAGCATTATAAGTCATAAGAACAAACATCCTAACATTTTCTTAGATGGATTTGAATATACATTCGATAGGTCATATAATGAAACAGATTATTTTTTCTGTAGCAAGTAAGAACTTGATTCTAATTCACAAAATTTGAAGTTTTTTCACTTTCGTGAATATGTTTTAGTAAAAAACGTGAATCGAATTGTGGTGCGAGATTAATTCCATATAACAACGTGGAACCAGGTGAAAATAATGACAACATGAATATAACAGGCATACATTTACATGCACCAGATGCTAGGAAAGTGGAATGTTATCGATTGGCAAAAGACTTAAAACGGAAGGCTGCGGAAGAGTGTAGTACCTCGAGAGATATTGTAGGACAGATTATATCAAATGCAAATACAGCTGTTAGACCGATTCTCCCTTCAGTCGATCAAATGATGCGCACCGTCAGGCGAACACGTGCTTTAGGCCCTTATTATGTATGTCACCGTGAATGTTTGCGTCGCATTCACTCACATTCACATTCACCCAGAATTCGTATTCGTTCGCGTTCGTTCTCTTACGTAGTCACTACGTATTCACTGAGTATTCACTGAGACTGTCAAGCCACTTATTACTTTTGTTATTTCGGAAAAGTTTGCAGTGCAATTTTTTCGGAATAACATCGTTTTAACGAGCTGGCAATATTACAGGGAAACACCTGACAAGTGTAAATAAATAAAAAACAGTACTAAATGATTTCAATAATATTGATTGTGTTTTTAAAAGTGCCGAATATTAACCAGTAGCTTGCTAGGGTGTCGGTTTCCGGCAAATCAGCAAAAAAGTAAACAGTTTTTGATATGCTCTTTTGCATAACTATTTAATATGGTACATTCCGTGGCAATTCCAGTGTTTTGGCATGCTTGCAGCCTTTTCGAGTAGTGTTTTTAAACTGGCTGCGAGTAGAACATAAGTTTATTAGAGAACATCATCGTCAAGTTTTTAATGTACATAAGTGGAATATATATTTCATTAGACGCTATTTAACAGCTACTTTGTTTTAACAGCATCATGAAGCTGAACCCTTTATTGAAGCTATTGCTCCTAAAATTATTTACACTGAAGACTCAGAGCTTGATGCTGACAGCCTGCAACGTCTGATACTACACTCACAGGTGACGGATGCTATAGTGGTATACAATTTTATGAAACAAAAGGGTGTGGAAGTTAGCTACAAATTAAAACAAAAACTTTCAGAACTTATTTGCTTTTACAATAACGAAGAACCTTTGCCCGGAGAATTAATAGAGTAGAGTTGGTTCAAAGCTAATGCAGATGCGAGCGTAATCGTAAATGTTGGAAAGATGGTGAGTTAGCTGAGCAGCTATTTGGAGAATTACAACCAAAGCAGCCAAATCATATGCAGCGCTTATAAGAGACATGGCTAAGTATTTTCAGGAAAAGGTTAATTTTTATATTTATTTCATTGTTTTGTTGTTGTTGGTAAAATAATAGTTCATCCAAAAGGCGGGATTATTCAATAGTTGTTATTGTGATTGCAGAACAGTCCACAGGTCCAATTGGCTTTTACGGTTATGGGCAAATCCCGGTTCCACCGGAAAGAGCATTTTAGTTATAGTATGAACTCCGTTGAAGTTTTTTACCTCCATACCTACTACGCATTTTAGTCACAGCACCTTCTTTGTTGTATTAACGGTAAAGACAATGTTGTTGTATATATATTGTCCAATAGGTGCGACCGATCACAAATTGTCATCAATGAGCCAAGGAAACTTGCTGTTTGAACTTTGCTGTTTGAAGAAAATGAGGATTGATGGTCCTTTACCGGATATATATCCGGTATGTTCCGGTAACAAGCACCATTAACGTACAAGCTCGACCATCTCGTGAATGATTTATAATGACCACATTGAACCTTCTAGCCCATACCTCCAATAATTTTTTCTGAAAGACTTTTATTACAAAAGTAATAACAGTTTAGGTCCCTGACTATAATTTTTATAGGTTTCGCTTATGTTTGTTTTTTTATTCCTGTAAAGTTTAATGAAATATGCATCCACATTGAACGAAGCTCTAAATATAACCTTTATCAGCTGTCTATGGAAAATGTCGATCTTTTTTTCACGAAATGTGAAGATTCTTCAGTTTTTACTCAAAAATGATAAAAAAAACGACAATAAAAAAATGTAGTGAATGAAGCAAACGCGACCCAGAAGCAAGTGAATATTTTGACAGCAAAAATGAGTGTTCGTGACACTTTGCGTCGCTAAATAATACCAAAAAACGTAAGACAATCACCTGCAGTCACCGATAGTCACTGAGAGTTACCGAAGTGAATGAATGCTCTTATATGATACGATTTTGGTTTCACTTGGGTGAAAGTGACTCTTCGCGTCCCATTGCGCTATACATAATAACGCCGTTAAATTTCGTTCCGAAAAACCCTAATAATAAATCCTATAACCCTTTTAAACCTAAATATGTGATGTTGGATTTCGCGAAGGCGGCAATTAATTCAGTAAAAAACTCGTTTCCCGAAGCATTGGTTCATGGATGTTTTTTCCACTTTTCCAAAAACATTTGGAGACATATCCAATCAATAGGGCTGCAAACGCGTTATAAAAATTGTTCAATTTTCGCGATGAACTTAAAATATTTACTAGCACTTGCATTTGTTCCAGAGGAAATGGTGATCGATGCATTCGGATTGATATCTGAACTGGAATTTTATGTGGATAACGACGATAAGGAATACAAATCCGAAATAAAAAACTTATTAAATTATTTCGAGGTAACTTATATTGGATTGCCACTTCCTGGAACACAGCAACGTCGGAAGAAGTTATATCCCATCGAATTATGGAATATGTATAATATCACCAAATTGGGTGAAGCCCGAACAAATAATGCTATAGAAGGGTGGCACAACGCCATTCGAAATGCATTTGGGATACACCCTAACATATTTAATTTCATAAATAAAATAAAAAACGAACAGGCAATAACAGAAACAAAACCACAGCGATTTCCAGCTGGAGGTGAGCCATATCGAAAACGCAAGAAAAACAAGTAAGAACGGGACTGTCTTCGGCTGTGCCGAAGACTTCATTCCTTTCATGAATGGGGCTGAACAATAATCTTATCCAGTTCGTAATCTCCGAATAATCGGATGTATAAGATAAGAAATATATAGTGAACAGATCTGCATACCTTAACGATTTTTAAGATAAATATAAAATAAAAAATAAAAAACAGGTAGGTACTTTGTGTGAGGATGCAAAGTTTCTGGTTTTTTGTGGTCTGCGTGTAAAAACTATGACTACGAATCACGTATTTCAACAATATATAACGTAAACGTAACTATTTGATGAAATTTGATGAATTTTGAAGCTTCTAGCCGTAAAAAGGGGGCAAAAATTAGAGTCTATATGGGGTATATAATATATATACCACCGATCTCTATGATTTTTTCAGACAACAATATATGCTATATACGTAAGCATTTTGTGAAATTTGAAGCTTCTAGCTGTTAAAACGGGGCAGAAATTGCGCAAAGTTTCTTATCTGAACAATCGGTTGTATGAGATATATACTATGTATACCACCGATCTCAATGATTTTTTCAGACATCAATATATGCTATACACGTAAGCATTTGGTGAAATTTGAAGCTTATAGCTGTTAAAATGAGGCAGAAATCGCAAAAAAAAGATATATACTATATATATATATACTATATATGTATACCATCATATATATATTATATATATCACCGATCTCTATGATTTTTTGACACAACAATACATACTATATACGTAAGCAATCGGTGAAATTTGAAGCTTACAGCTGTTAAAATGGGGTAGAAATTGCGAAAAGTTTCTTATCTGAACAATCGGTTGTATGAGATATATACTATATATACAACCGATCTCTATGATTTTTTCAGACAACAATGTATGCTATATACATAAGCAATCGGTGAAATTTGAAGCTTATAGCTGTTAAAATGGGGTAGAAATTGCGAAAAGTTTCTTATCTGAACAATCGGTTGTATGAGATATATACTACATATACAACCGATCTCTATGATTTTTTTAGACAACAATATATGCTATATACGTAAGCAATCGGTGAAATTTGAAGCTTATAGCTGTTAAAATGGGGTAGAAATTGCGAAAAGTTTCTTATCTGAACCATCGGTTGTATGAGATATATACTATATATACAACCGATCTCTATGATTTTTTCAGACAACAATATATACGTAACAAGCTATATACGTAACTATCTGTGAAATTTGAAGCTTCTAGCTGTTAAAATGGGGCTAAAATTTGCAAAAAAAAAATATATATATATACTATATATACCACCATATATAAACTATATATACCACCGATCTTTATGATTTTTTCAGACAACAATATATGCTATATACGTAAGCATTCGTTGAAATTTGAAGCCTCTAGCTCTTAAAATAGGGCAGTAATTACGAAAAGTTCCTTATCTGAACAATCGGTTGTATGGGATATATACTATATATACGACCGATCTCATAAATTTTTTCAGGCAACAATATGTGCAATATACGAAAGTATATGGTGAAGTTGAAGCTTCAATCTGTTAAATTGGGTAAGATATTACAAAAATCCTCTTTTTCTGAAAAATCGGTTGTATGGAGGATATATGCTATAGTGGTCCGATCCGGTCGGTTCCGACAAATGTCTAATCGGACACCCAAATACACCCGCTCACCAAATTTTATAAAGATATCTCAAAAATTGAGGGACTAGTTTGCATACAAACAGACAGACGGACAGACGGACAGACGGACATGGCTAAATCAACTCAGCTCTTCAACCTGATTATTTCGGTATACTTAATGGCGGGTCTATCTATTTTCCTTTAAGGACTTACAATTTTCGGTTTCGTGACGAAATTAATATACCATTTCATTTTCATGAAAGGTATACAAATAAACAAGTAAGGAAGGTTAAGTTCGGGTGTAACCGAACATTACATACTCAGTTGAGAGCTATGGTGACAACATAAGGGAAAATAACCATGTAGGAAAATGAACCGAGGGAAACCCTGGAATGTGTTTGTATGACATGTGTATCAAATGAAAGGCATTAAAGAGTATTTTATGAGGGAGTGGGCCATAGTTTTATAGGTGGACGCCATTTAGGGATATAGCCATAAAGGTGGATCAGGGTTGACTCTAGAATGCGTTTGTACGATATGGGTATCAAATGAAAGGTGTTAATGAGTATTTTAAAAGGGAGTAATCCTTAGTTCCATAGGTGGACGCCGTTTCGAGATATCGCCACAAAGGTGGACCAGGGGTGACCCTAGAATTTGTTTGTACGATATGGGTATCAAATTAAAGGTATTAATGAGGGTTTTAAAAGGGAGTGGTGGTTGTTGTATAAGTGGTCGCCTTTTCGAGATATCGCCATAAAGGTGGACCAGGGGTGACCCTAGAATTTGTTTGTACAATATGGGCATCAACGAATGGTGTTAATGAGTATTTTAAAAGGGAATGGGCCTTAGTTCTATATGTGGATGCCGTTTCGAAATATCGCCATAAAGGTGGACCAGGGGTGACTCTAGAATGTGTTTGTACGATATGGGTATCAAATTAAAGGTATTAATGAGGGTTTTAAAAGGGAGTGGTGGTTGTTGTATAAGTGGTCGCCTTTTCGAGATATCGCCATAAAGGTGGACCAGGGGTGACTCTAGAATGCGTTTGTACGATATGGGTATCAAATGAAAGGTGTTAATTAGTATTTTAAAAGGGAGTAATCCTTAGTTCCATAGGTGGACGCCGTTTCGAGATATCGCCATAAAGGTGGACCAGGGGTGACCCTAGAATTTGTTTGTACAATATGGGTATCAAAAGAAAGGTGTTAATGAGTATTTTAAAAGGGAGTAATCCTTAGTTCCATAGGTGGACGCCGTTTCGAGATATCGCCATAAAGGTGGACCAGGGGTGACCCTAGAATTTGTTTGTACAATACGGGCATCAAACGAAAGGTGTTAATGAGTATTTTAAAAGGGAGTGGGCCTTAGTTCTATAGGTGGACGCCGTTTCGAAATATAGCCATAAAGGTGGACCAGAGGTGACTCTAGAATGTGTTTGTACGATATGGGTATCAAATTAATGGTATTAATGAGGGTTTTAAAAGAAAGTGGTGGTTGTTGTATAGGTGGTCGCATTTTCGAGATATCGCCATAAAGGTGGACCAGGGGTGACCCCAGAATTTGTTTGTACAATATGGGTATCAAAAGAAAGGTGTTAATGAGTATTTTAAAAGGAAGTAATCCTTAGTTCCATAGGTGGACGCCGTTTCGAGATATCGCCATAACGGTGGAGCTGGGGTGATCCTAGAATGCTTTTGTGCAATATGGGTATCAAATGAAAGGTGTTAATGAGTATTTTTAAAAGGCAGTGGGCCTTCGTTCTATAGGTGTTCGCCTTTTCGAGATATCGCCATAAAGGTGGACCAGGGGTGACTTTAGAATATGTTTGTACGATATGTGTATCAAGTGAAAGGTGTTAATGAGTATTTTAAAAGGACGTGGTGCTTAGTTCTATAGGTGGACGCCTTTTCGAGATATCGCCACAAAGGTGGACCAGGGGTGACTCTTGAATGAGTTTGTACGATATGGGTATCAAATTAAAGGTATTAACTAGAGTTTTAAAAGGGAGTGGTGGTAGTTGTATATGTGAAGGAGTTTTCCAGATATCGACCAAAATGTGGACCAGGGTGACACAGAACATCATCTGTTGGATACCGCTAATTTATTTATATATGTAGTACCTGCCAAGATTTTAAGGGTTTTTTATTTCGCCCTGCAGAACTTTTTCATTTTCTTCTACTTAATATGGTAGGTGTCACAACCATTTTATAAAGTTTTTTCTAAAGTTATATTTCGCGTCAATAAAACAATCCAATTACCTTACCATGTTTCATCCCTTTTTTCGTATTTGGTATAGAATTATGGCATTTTTTTAATTTTTCGTAATTTTCGATATCGAAAAAGTGGGCGTGGTCATAGTCAGATTTCGTTCATTTTTCATACCGAGATAAAGTGAGTTCAAGTAAGCACGTGAACTAAGTTCATTAAAGATATGTCGATTTTTGCTCAAGTTATCGTGTTAACGGCCATGCAGAAGGACAGACGGACGACTGTGTATGAAAACTGGGCGTGGCATCAACCGATTTCGCCCATTTTCACAGAAAACAGTTAATGTCATAAAATCTATGCCCCTACCAAATTTCAAAAGGATTGGTTAATTTTTGTTCGACTTATGGCGTTAAAAGTATCCTAGAGAAATTAAATGAAAAAGGACGGAGCCACGCCCATTTTGAAATTTTCTTTTATTTTTGTATTTTGTTGCACCATATCATTACTGGCGTTGAATGTTCACATAATTTAGTTATATACTGTAAAGATATTAAATTTTTTGTTAAAATTTTACTTAAAAAAATTTTTTTTTTAAAAGTGGGCGTGGTCCTTCTCCGATTTTGCTAATTTTTATTAAGCGTACATACAGTGATAGCAGTAACATTTCTGCCAAATTTCATCATGATATCTTCAACGACTGCCAAATTACAGCTTGCAAAATTTTAAATTACCTTCTTTTAAAAGTGGGCGGTGCCACGCCCATTGTCCAAAATTTTACTAGTTTTCTATTCTGCTTCATAAGATCAACTCACCTACCAAGTTTCGTCGCTTTATCTGTCTTTTGTAATGAATTATCGCACTTTTTCGGTTTTTCGAAATTTTCGATATCGAAAAAGTGGGCGTGGTTATAGTCCGATATCGTTCATTTTAAATAGCGATCTGAGATGAGCGCTCAGGAACCTACATACCAAATTTCATCAAGATACCTCAAAATTTACTCAAGTTATCGTGTTATCGGACGGACGGACGGACGGACATGGCTCAATCAAATTTTTTTTCGATCCTGATTATTTTGATATATGGAAGTCTATATCTATCTCGATTCCTTTATATATGTACAACCAACCGTTATCCAATCAAACTTAATATACTCTGTGAGCTCTGCTCAACCGAGTATAAAAACAGGTAGGTACTTTGTGTGAGGATGCAAAGTTTCTGGTTTTTTGTGGTCTGCGTGTAAAAACTATGACTACGAATCACGTATTTCAACAATATATGACGTAAACGTAACTATTTGATGAAATTTGATGAATTTTGAAGCTTCTAGCCGTAAAAAGGGGGCAAAAATTAGAGTTTATATGGGGTATATAATATATATACCACCGATCTCTATGATTTTTTCAGACAACAATATATGCTATATACGTAAGCATATGGTGAAATTTGAAGCGTCCAGCTGTTAAAAAGGGGCAGAAATTGCGCAAAGTTTCTTAACTGAACAATCGGTTGTATGAGATATATAATATATATACCATCGATCTCAATGATTTTTTCAGACAACAATATATGCTATACACGTAAGCATTTGGTGAAATTTGAAGCTTCTAGCTGTTAAAATGGGGAAGAAATTGCGCAAATTTTCTTATCTAAACAATCGGTTGTATGGGATATATACTATATATACCACCGGTATCTATGATTTTCTCAGACAACAATATATGCTATACACGTAAGCATTTAGTGAAATTTGAACATATCTAAACGATTTTTAAGATAAATATAAAATAAACAAGTAAGGAAGGCTAAGTTCGGGTGTAACCGAACATTACATACTCAGTTGAGAGCTATGGAGACAAAATAAGGAAAATCACCATGTAGGAAAATGAACCTAGGGTAACCTTGGAATGTGGTTGTATGACATGTGTATCAAATGGAAGGTATTAAAGAGTATTTTAAGAGAGAGTAGGCCATAGTTCTATGGATGGACGCCATTTAGGAATATCGCCATAAAGGTGGACCAGGGCTGACTCTAGAATTTGTTTGTACGATATGGGTATCAAATGAAAGGTGTTACTGAGCATTTTAAGAGGGAGTGGGCTTTAGTTCTATAGGTGAACGCCTTTTCGAGAAATCGCCATAAAGGTGGACCAGGGGTGACTCTAGAATATGTTTGTACGATATGGGTATCAAAGGAAAGCTGTTAATGAGTATTTTGAAAAGGAGTGATCCTTAGTCCATAGGTGGCCGCCGTTTCGAGATATCGCCATAAAGGTGGACCAGGGGTGTCTCTAGAATGTGTTTGTACGATATGGGAATCAAATGAAAGGTGTTACTGAGCATTTTAAGAGGGAGTGGGCATTAGGTCTATAGGTGGACGCCTTTTCGAGATATTGCCATTAGGGTGGGCCAGGGGTGACTCTAGAATGTTTGTACGATATGGGTATAAAACGAAAAGTGTTACTGAGCATTTTAAGAGGGAGTGGGCAATAGGTCTATAGGTGGACGCCTTTTCGAAATGTCGCCATTAGGGTGGGCCAGGGGTGACTCTAGAATGTGTTTGTATGATATGGGTATGAAATGAAAGATGGTAATGAGTATCTTAAAAGGGAGTAATCCTTAGTTCTATAGGTGGACGCCTTTTCGATATATCGCCATAAAGGTGGACCAAGGGTGACTCTAGAATGTTTGTACGATATGGGTATCAAACGAAAGGTGTTACTGAGCATTTTAAGAGGGAGTGGGCATTAGGTCTATAAGTGGACGCCTTTTCGAGATATCGTCATTAGGGTGGGCCAGGGGTGACTCTAGAATGTGTTTGTACGATATGGGTATCAAACGAAAGGTGTTACTGAGCATTTTAAGAGGGAGTGGGCATTAGGTCTATAGGTGGACGTCTTTTCGAGATATCGCCATTAGTGTGGGCCAGGGGTGACTCTATAATGTTTGTGCGATATGGGTATCAAACGAAAGGTGTTACTGAGCATTTTAAGAGGGAGTGGGCATTAGGTCTATAGGTGGACGCCTTTTCGAGATATCGCCATTAGGGTGGGCCAGGGGTGACTCTAGAATGTGTTTGTACGATATGGGTATCAAATGAAAGGTGGTAATGAGTATTTTAAAAGGGAGTAATCCTTAGTTCTATATGTGGACGCCTTTTCGAGATATCGCCATAAAGGTGGACCAAGGGTGACTCTAGAATGTTTGTACGATATGGGTATCAAACGAAAGGTGTGACTGAGCATTTTAAGAGGGAGTGGGCATTAGGTCTATAGGTGGACGCCTTTTCGAGATATCGCCATTAGGGTGGGCCAGGGGGACTCTAGAATGTTTGTACGATATGGGTATCAAACGAAATGTGTTACTGAGCATTTTAAGAGGGAGTGGGCATTAGGTCTATAGGTGGCCTTTTCGAGACATCGCCAATAGGGTGGGCCAGGGGTGACTCTAGAATGTTTGTACGATATGGGTATCAAACGAAAGGTGTTACAGAGCATTTTAAGAGGGAGTGGACATTAGGTCTATAGGTGGACGCCTTTTCGAGATATCGCCATTAGGGTGGGCCAGAGGTGACTCTAGAATGTTTGTACGATATGGGTATCAAACGAAAGGTGTTACTGAGCATTTTAAGAGGGAGTGGGCATTAGGTCTATAGGTGGACGCCTTTTCGAGATATCGCCATTAGGGTGGGCCAGGGGTGACTCTAGAATGTGTTTGTACGATATGGATATCAAATTAAAGGTATTAATGACGGTTTTAAAAGCGAGTGGCCCTTAGATGTATATGTGAAGGTGTTCTCGCGATATCGACCAAAATGTGGACCAGGTGATCCAGAAAATCATCTGTCGGGTACTGCTAATTTATTTATATATGCAATACCACTAACAGTATTCCTGCCAAGATTCCAAGGGCTGTTGATTTTGCCTTGTAGAACTTTTTCATTTTCTTCTACTTAATATGGTAGGTGTCACACCCATTTTACAAAATTTTTTCCAAAGTTATATTTTGCGTCAATAAACCAATCCAGTTACCATGTTTCATCCCTTTTTTCGTATTTGGTATAGAATTATGGCATTTTTTTCATTTTTCGTAATTTTCGATATCGATAAAGTGGGCGTGGTTATGGTCGGATTTCGGCTATTTTTTATACCGAGATAAAGTGAGTTCAGATAAGTAGGTGGGCTAAGTTTAGTAAAGATATATCGGTTTTTGCTCAAGTTATTGTGTTAACAGCCGAGCGGAAGGACAGACGGTGATCTGTGTATAAAAACTGGGCGTGGCTTCCACCGATTTCGGCCATTTTCACAGAGAACAGTTACCGTCATAGAATCTATGTACCTACCAAATTTGAGAAGGATTGGTAAATTTTTGTTCGACTTATGGCATTAAAAGTATTCTAGACAAACTAAATGAAAATGGGCGGAGCCACGCCCATTTTGAAATTTTCTTTTATTTTTATATTTTGTTGCATCATATCATTACAGGAGTTGAATTTTGACTTAATTTACTTATATACAGTAAAGATATTAAATTTTTTGTTAAAATTTGAATTAAAAAATTTTTTTTTTAAAAAAGTGGGCGTGTTCTTCATCCAATTTTGCTAATTTTTATTTAGCACATATATAGTGATAGTAGCAGCGTTCCTGCCAAATTTCATCATGATATCTTCAACGACTGCCAAATTACAGCTTGCAAAACTTTTAAATTACCTTCTTGTAAAAGTGGGCGGTGCCACGCCCATTGTCCAAAATCTTACTAATTTTCTATTCTGCGTCATAACATCAACCCATCTGCCAAGTTTCATCGCTTTAATTGCCTTTGGCAATGAATTATCGCATTTTTTCGGTTTTTCGAAATTTTCGATATCGAAAAAGTGGGCGTGGTTATAGTCCGATATCGTTCATTTTAAATAGCGATCTGAGATGAGTGCCCGGGATCTACATACCAAATTTCATCAAGATAGCTCAAAATTTACTCAAGTTATCGTGTTAATGGACGGACGGACGGACGGACGGACGGACGGACATGGCTCAATCAAATTTTTTTTCGATCCTGATTATTTTGATGTATGGAAGTCTATATCTATCTCGATTCCTTTATATATGTACAACCAACCGTTATCCAATCAAACTTAATATACTCTGTGAGCTCTGCTCAACTGAGTATAAAAATTGGTAGGTAATCTGTGTGAGGATGCAAAGCTTCACATTTTTTGTGGTCTGCATGTAAAAACTATGACTACGAATCACGTATTTCAAAAATATATGACGTAAACGTAACTATTTGATGAAATTTGATGAATTTTGAAGCTTCTAGCCGTAAAAAAGGGGCAAAAATGACAGTTTGTATGAAGAGTATAATATATATACCACCGATCTCTATGATTTTTTCAGACAACAATATATGCTATATACGTAAGCATATGGTGAAATTTGAAGCGTCTAGCTGTTAAAATGGGGTAGAAATTGCGAAAAGTTTCTTAACTGAACAATCGGTTGTATGAGATATATACTATATATACCATCGATCTCAATCATTTTTTCAGACAACAATATAATCTATACACGTAAGCATTTGGTGAAAGTTGAAGCTTCTAGCTGTTAAAACGGGGCAGAAATTGCGCAAAGTTTCTTATCTGAACAATCGGTTGTATGAGATATATACTGTATATACCATCGATCTCATTCATTTTTTCAGACAACAATATAATCTATACACGTAAGCATTTGGTGAAAGTTGAAGCTTCTAGCTGTTAAAACGGGGCAGAAATTGCGCACAGTTTCTTATCTGAACAATCGGTTGTATGAGATATATATATATACCACCGATCTTTATGATTTTTTCAGACAACAATATATGCTATATACCTAAGCATTCGTTGAAATTTGAAGCCTCTAGCCCTTAAAATGGGGCAGTAATTACGAAAAGTTCCTTACCTGAACAATCGGTTGTATGGGATATATACTATATATACGACCGATCTCATCAATTTTTTCAGGCAACAATGCGTGCAATATACGAAAGTATATGGTGAAGTTTGAAGCTTCAATCTGTTAAATTGGGTAAGATATTACAAAAATCCTCTTTTTCTGAAAAATCGGTTGTATGGAGGATATATGCTATAGTGCTCCGATCCGGTCGGTTCCGACAAATGTCTAATCGGACACCGAAATACACCCGCTCACCAAATTTTATCAAGATATCTCAAAAATTGAGGGACTAGTTTGCATACAAACAGACAGACGGACATGGCTAAATCAACTCAGCTCTTCAACCTGATTATTTCGGTATACTTAATGGTGGGTCTATCTATTTTCCTTTAAGGACTTACAATTTTCGGTTTCGTGACGAAATTAATATACCATTTCATTTTCATGAAAGGTATAAAAATAAAAAACAGGTAGGTACTTTGTGTGAGGATGCAAAGTTTCTGGTTTTTTGTGGTCTGCGTGTAAAAACTATGACTACGAATCACGTATTTCAACAATATATGACGTAAACGTAACTATTTGATGAAATTTGATGAATTTTGAAGCTTCTAGCCGTAAAAAGGGGGCAAAAATTAGAGTTTATATGGGGTATATAATATATATACCACCGATCTCAATGATTTTTTCAGACATCAATATATGCTATACACGTAAGCATTTAGTGAAATTTGAAGCTTATAGCTGTTAAAATGAGGCAGAAATCGCAAAAAAAATATATCTACTGTATATATATATACTATATATACCATCATATACATATTATATATATCACCGATCTCTATGATTTTTTGACACAACAATACATACTATATACGTAAGCAATCGGTGAAATTTGAAGCTTATAGCTGTTAAAATGGGGTAGAAATTGCGAAAAGTTTCTTATCTGAACAATCGGTTGTATGAGATATATACTATATATACAACCGATCTCAATGATTTTTTCAGACAACAATGTATGCTATATACGTAAGCAATCGGTGAAATTTGAAGCTTATAGCTGTTAAAATGGGGTAGAAATTGCGAAAAGTTTCTTATCTGAACAATCGGTTGTATGAGATATATACTACATATACAACCGATCTCTATGATTTTTTTAGACAACAATATATGCTATATACGTAAGCAATCGGTGAAATTTGAAGCCTCTAGCTCTTAAAATAGGGCAGTAATTGCGAAAAGTTTCTTATCTGAACAATCGGTTGTATGAGATATATACTATATATACGACCGATCTCATCAATTTTTTCAGGCAACAATACGTGCAATATACGAAAGTATATGGTGAAGTTTGAAGCTTCAATCTGTTAAATTGGGTAAGATATTACAAAAATCCTCTTTTTCTGAAAAATCGGTTGTATGGAGGATATATGCTATAGTGGTCCGATCCGGTCGGTTCCGACAAATGTCTAATCGGACACCCAAATACACCCGCTCACCAAATTTTATCAAGATATCTCAAAAATTGAGGGACTAGTTTGCATACAAACAGACAGACGGACAGACGGACAGACGGACATGGCTAAATCAACTCAGCTCTTCAACCTGATTATTTCGGTATACTTAATGGTGGGTCTATCTATTTTCCTTTAAGGACTTACAATTTTCGGTTTCGTGACGAAATTAATATACCATTTCATTTTCATGAAAGGTATAAAAATAAAAAACAGGTAGGTACTTTGTGTGAGGATGCAAAGTTTCTGGTTTTTTGTGGTCTTCGTGTAAAAACTATGACAACGAATCACGTATTTCAACAATATATGACGAAAACGTAACTATTTGATGAAATTTGATGAATTTTGAAACTTCTAGCCGTAAAAAGGGGGCAAAAATTAGAGTTTATATGGGGTATATAATATATATACCACCGATCTCTATGATTTTTTCAGACAACAATATATGCTATATACGTAAGCATTCGTTGAAATTTGAAGCCTCTAGCTCTTAAAATATGGCAGTAATTACGAAAAGTTCCTTATCTGAACAATCGGTTGTATGGGATATATACTATATATACGACCGATCTCATCAATTTTTTCAGGCAACAATACGTGCAATATACGAAAGTATATGGTGAAGTTTGAAGCTTCAATCTGTTAAATTGGGTAAGATATTACAAAAATCCTCTTTTTCTGAAAAATCGGTTGTATGGAGGATATATGCTATAGTGGTCCGATCCGGTCGGTTCCGACAAATGTCTAATCGGACATCCAAATACACCCGCTCACCAAATTTTATCAAGATATCTCAAAAATTGAGGGACTAGTTTGCATACAAACAGACAGACGGACAGACGGACATGGCTAAATCAACTCAGCCCTTCAACCTGATTATTTCGGTATACTTAATGGTGGGTCTATCTATTTTCCTTTAAGGACTTACAATTTTCGGTTTCGTGACGAAATTAATATACCATTTCATTTTCATGAAAGGTATAAATATAAAGACTTCGACCAGCGTTTGTTTAATATTGTAAATTCATTTGAAAAGGATGAACGCGAAAATGATTTAATTAATTACATGCTTGCCATTGCACACAATTTAAAATTTTAGATTGTAATACTTTTTCTTTATACATAATACCTTCCAAATAAATAAACGTTTCTGAATTTTGATAAATATTTAATATTTTTTCTCTATTCTGATTACTTTCTGAATTTTGACTTCTGAATTTTGACTTCTGAATTTTGACTTCTGAAATTTGACTTCTTAAATTTGACTTCTGAAATTTGACTTCTTAATTTTGACTTCTGAAACTTGACTTTAATAATGATTTCTGAAAATTGACTTCTGAGTTTTGACTTCAGAGTTTTGTCTTTCTGAAAAAAGGGTTCTGACTAATGTTTTCTGAAAAAGTGTGTTTCTGAATTTTTGTTTTCTGAATTTATGGGGGGGGCACCCTTTTCGAGATATCGGCATAAAGGTGGACCAGGGGTGACTCTAAAATGCGTTTGTACAATATGGGTATCAAACGAAAGGTGTTAATGAGTATTTTAAAAGGGCGTGGTGCTTAGTTCTATAGGTGGACGCCTTTTCGAGATATCGCCATAAAGGTGGACCAGGGGTGACTCTAGAATGTGTTTGTACGATATGGGTATCAAATTAAAGGTATTAATGAGGATTTAAAAGGGAGTGGTGGTAGTTGTATAGGTGGTCGCCTTTTCGAGATATCGCCATAAAGGTGGACCAGAGGTGACTCTAGACTTTGTTTGTGCGATATGGGTATCAAATGAAAGGTGTTAATGAGTATTTTAAAAGGGCGTGGCGCTTAGTTCTATAGGTGGACGCCTTTTCGATATATCGCCATAAAGGTGGACCAGGGGTGACTTTAGAATGGGTTTGTACGATATGGGTATCAAATTAAAGGTATTATTGAAGCTTTTAAAAGGGAGTGGTGGTAGTTGTATATGTGAAGGCATTTTCCAGATATCGACCATTATGTGGACCAGGGTGACCCAGAACATCATCTGTTGAATACCGCTAATTTATTTATATATATAATACCACGAACAGTATTCCTGCCAAGATTTCAAGGATTTTTTATTTCGCCCTGCAGAACTTTTTCATTTCATTCTACTTAATATGGTAGGTGTCACACCCATTTTCGATATCGAAAAAGTGGGCGTGGTCATAGTCGGATTTTGGCCATTTTTTATACCAATACAAAGTGGGTTCAGATAAATACGTGAACTGAGTTTAGTAAAGATATATTGATTTTTGCTCAAGTTATCGTGTTAACGGACGAGCGGAAGGACAGACGGACGACTGTTTATAAAAACTGGGCGAGGATTCAGCCGATTTCGCCCTTTTTCACAGAAATAAGTTACTGTCCCAGAATCTAAGCCCCTACCAAATTTCAAAATGATTGGTAAATTTTTGTTCGACTTATGGCATTAAAAGTATCCTAGGCATATTAAATGAAAAGGGGCGGAGCCACGCCCATTTTGAAATTTTCTTTTATTTTTGCATTTTGTTGCACCATATCATTAATGGAGTTGAATATTGACATAATTTACTCATATACTGTAAAGATATTAAATTTTTTGTTAAAATTGGACTTAAAAAAAATTTTTTTTAAAGTGGGCGTGGTCGTTCTCCGATTTTGCAAATTTTTTTTAAGCATACATATAGTAATAGGAGTAACGTTCCTGCCAAATATCATTATGATATCTTCAACGACTGCCAAATTACAGCTTGCAAAACTTTTAAATTACCTTCTTTTAAAAGTGGGCGGTGCAACGCCCATTGTCCAAAATTTTACTAGTTTTCTATTCTGCTTCATAAGATCAACTCACCTACCAAGTTTCGTCGCTTTATCTGTCTTTTGTAATGAATTATCGCACTTTTTCGGTTTTTCGAAATTTTCGATATCGAAAAAGTGGGCGTGGTTATAGTCCGATATTGTTCATTTTAAATAGCGATCTGAGATGAGTGCTCAGGAACCCACATACAAAATTTCATCAGGATACCTCAAAATTTACTCAAGTTATCGTGTTAAGGGACAGACGGACGGACGGACATGGCTCAATCAAATTTTTGTTCGATCCTGATGATTTTTATATATGGAAGTCTATATCTATCTCGATTCCTTTATACCTGTACAACCAACCGTTATCCAATCAAAGTTAATATACTCTGTGAGCTCTGCTCAACTGAGTATAAAAAGCGTGGGGTGCATTTGACTACATTTCATATCTTTCCTCTCAGATAGTTGCCAATAGAATGATTGTAACATTCAATATCAAGCACCCCACGCTTTGTACTCTGAATTAAATTATTCTGTTAATATCTTAAATTTTATTATGATTTTATTTTGAGGTGATTAACTATAAACGATTGTATGACCTTTTACTACTGTTATATAAACCCTTTTTAATTGAAAATTATTTACTATTTTTTAGTTCGGTTAGCTATAAAAGCGTGTTTTTTAGTTTTTTTAAACTATTATTTATTTTTAATTTTGTAGTTCAAGTAATTTTAAAAGTTTTAGTCGAGAGTGATGAAACCTCGAAACGCCAGCGGTCCATGGATGAATCCAAGCCCAAGGCACCGAAAAGGTCCAAGACCCAGGGAGGCTGTACGCGGTCTTTCGCCGAAATTGCCAAGGGTCGGCAGATCATTGGCATTATAGACGAGAGCAGCGAAGATGGCTGGATCCCGAAACAACAGTGGAAGTGGATCGAGGCCGCGCTCGCTACGGTGGCCGTTAAGGTTAAAAAAGACAACCCTCGCCCACCGCCATCATACACTGATGCAGGGTGGTTCCAGGGCAATGTCAAGCTAATTGCCTGTGACGACGCCAGGTCGGTAAACCTCTATAGGGCCGCCGTCACGCTGGTAGGGGTGGTATATCCAGGCGCGCACCTCAAGGTAGTGAAGGCGCGTGATATCCCCTCAACAACCAAGGGCTAGAGCCTGGGTTCCAGTAACGCCAAAGGACCCAGCTGACATCCTGGAGCTGCTCCAGGAGTACAACCCACCACAGGTTTGGAAGTCAACCCGGATAAAACCGAGCTTGTCCTCTTCACGAGGAGGTACAAAGTACCAAATCTTACACCGCCAAGAATTGGGGGTACGTTCTAGCTATTATGGAGTGACCATATAGTGGAGCGATCCAAGAAGGCAGCAGCAGAGCTGTTCACCTGCAAGAGGGCAATTGGCACCTCCTGGGGATTCTCCCCTAAGGTGACCTACTGGATTTACACAGCCATTGTGTGCCCGATTCTTCTTTATGGTGACTTGGTCTGGTGGTCTGCACTAGCTAAAAGTACCTATCTTAAAATGCTTCAAAAGTTGCAACGGAGTTTGGAGCTCTGCATTACCGGGGTTCTCGGCTCCACTCCAGATTCCGTTACATGCATACATGGATACATAGATACATAGCCAGATACAGGCCAAGCTAATAAAAGCGTGTTAAACAGGGCTCCAGTATGCTCTTACGTAGATGTGCCATGCATCCACTTCTATCATTAATAAAGGAATGCGTTTTAACATTATGTGCAAGGTTTCAAATCTATGGCCATTTGGAGTGGTCATAAGTTCAATTGACCTTATGTCCGTTAACTTTATGTGACCCCACCATCACATTATTGCATTGTCATCGAGCCTTGATACGTGTGCAAAGTTTCAATCAAACTTATGGCCATTCAAAGTGGTAATAAGGTCAATTGACCTTATGGCCGTTGACCTTATGTCACCACACCATCACATTAATGCATTGTCATCGAGCCTTGATACGTGTGCAAAGTTCCAATCAAACTTATGTCCATTCAAAGTGGCAATAATGCCAATTGACCTTATGGCCTTTGGCCTTATATCACCACACCATCATATTAATGCATTGTGATCGAGCCTTGATACGTGTGCAAAGTCTCAAACAAACTTAAGGCCATTTAAAGTGGTAATAAGGCCAATTGACCTTATGGCCGTTGACCTTATGTCACCACAACATCACATTAATGCATTGTCGTCGGTCCTTGATACGTATGCAAAGTTTCACATCAATCAGAGTTCTAGAAACCGGTGAAAATTAAGCTCAAAGATTCCGTTACATAGTTACAGGCCAAGCTAAAGCGTGTTAAAAAGTAAGCTGTTTGGCCAATTTTAGTGTATTCACAAAAGATGTTTTTATTTATTTATTTATTTGTTATTCTACAAATTTTACAATTAATCAGACTAAATATGAATGAATGAATGAATATAAATACGGATTACAGTGTGAAATTAACAAGCATACATAATGAGCAAAATTATATTATAAAATATGTATATATATATATATTATTGAATCAGTTGTCGGGATGGACTCTGATGCCGAGTAACGGAATTGATTATCAGTGCTGTCGGAATGGACGTGATTTCGAGCAGCTGATGTATATTTAACACACAATAGTAGGGCTGCGATATGTTGGAGGTTGGAAAGGACGAGATTCCAAGCCACCCGCCCAAACTAACTATTGATTATTAGTGCTGTCGGAATGGACGTGATTTCGAGCAGCTGATGTATATTTAACACACAATGAGTAGGGCTGCGATGGGTGGGAGGTTGGAAAGGACGTGATTCCAAGCCACCAGCCCAAAGTAACTGGAGCAGATTTAGTTTAACATGTGATTTTGAAACATGTGAGTTCAAGGCAGTGAGTATATATTTTTTTATACTTTAAAGTGTGTCGCAAGTATCAATATTATTGCAGTGATTATTGAAATCTTGACACAGACAACGAAGAGGTTCATGCATTTGAAAATTCGATCTACATGTATTTAAATATAGCGGTTGGAAATACCGAGAGGACCTAATAGGGACATTAAACATCACCTCGCCAAGCAGAAATGGACTGTTTATCATCCGCCTTAATAGTTTTACCATAAATAAAAAATTTCCCAATCATAGACTCAACCCTTGGTTGGTCACCCTGTGTACGTGAAAACATAAGTGTCAAATTAATCTATCTGGTAGGTAGGTATCCTCCAGATAAGATCTACCTTAGCTGGAGATGCTAAAACGGCCCTTAATGACTACCTTCAAACTAGTGCTAATCGGATGCATATCGGGAGAGTAGGTAGCCACACTTGTATCAACAATGCTGAAGTCTGACCAATACGGATTTAAATTTATTAATAAAAGTTTACGAGTATTTCAGAACCACCTAAGACACCAATTAGGAACGCTTTAAAAAGGTATACAATGATCTTGCCTTTTGAACGCGTCTTTAACTAATTCAGTGGCAGGTGGTTTTGAAATAGTCGCAGACTTTGATTAATTTATTTAAATATATATACCTAGCTCGAACCTAAGCGCTATTGGTACAAGTGTGAATACTGAATGTCCCGCTCTTCATTTTCTGCTGGGTATTCATTTTTGTTCTAAAACTTATTGATTTTTATGATTCAATAGCACACAATTTTTAGTTTGGTTTTCTTAAAGTGCTATGAAAAGGCAATTATAAGCTTCAAAAATAAATTATTTGCATTTAAGAGACACGTGTTGTTTAATTTATCACATTCTTAATCTTTTTTGCATATATTGAAAGGGAGCCCAGAAAGCAGAATATAAAAAGTTCCAAAAAGTGAAAAAATTTATTTTTATCTCTTTTATCTATAAATATAAGCAGACACGGCAGACCTTGTTCTGCCCTAACTTTGATCTATCTACTTAAGTTTTAAGAAGTTTTTATCTCTAACTCTCCCTCCCCCTTTTTCTTGACCTTTTATTGACTCCTCCCTCCGCCCTTCTGTTTCTTCTCCATAATTTTTGCTCTATCTGCGTCCAGCATCATCTCTTTCTCAGTGTCTTTCTTCGTCACTCTTTTCTCTATCTAGTCCCTTTCTTTTTCCATCTCTTATTCCTAGTCCTAGTTCCAGTTACAGTCCCAGTCCGTTTTCCGGAAAATATTCTTGTAAATAATAATTTAGGGTAAGAGATACCTAAATACCTAATTTCAGGCAAATCAAACCGTGACTATAATTTGTTCGAATAAATCTTTCCCGGGTCTTCTTTCTAGAAGCGATTTGATAGGAATTCTCTTGAGTTTGCCATGAAGCGACCCTGCAAATTTGATCCAAATCGGAGAATGATTTCCGAGTCCATAAGCCGCATGCAAACATACATCCTTCTGTATATGTATATTGATAGATAGATTAAATCTTCTTAAAGCACAAACATTACAAAAAAATAGAACTTTTGTTTAAAAATTAGATTTTCAAATGACGATGAACTTCTAACCATTTTTGTTGCGTTAACCTGATATTTTGACAATTTTCCACGCCCTTATAATATATACCTTCAAATTACATCGAAAATATCTATATCACATTGCTAAGCTTTCAAATGTAAAACGCCGTTTTAAAATCGGAGCATGCTGTGTGAAGTGATGGGCGTACAATAACATTTAGCGACTTTATTTTATAAGATTTATAGATAGATATAGATAGATCATAAATTAAAGCCTTGTATTTTGAAAAGACGTATTCTCTAACACTTACTTACCATACTGGATTGCACTTTCTTTAAAAAACTCTCTAAAATAGCTACTTAAAAGGAAAATTTACCTTACAACTTTTTACACTACGTACAACATTGTTGCAAACGAACGCTAAATAAGTGCTGTAGTAACAAGAAGTATGATTGTGTGATTCGTAAATCAACAACCCTATGTTCTGTTAAAGTAAGTGCACGCTAACTAATAAAATTAAAAAGAAAATACAGATTTATGCTATCCCATATGTAAAGTGAATTTTTTAAAAGGCAAGCCATGACGAAATCAATGAAGTGAAGGCAGTGACAAGTTTAAGTGAGTTCGCTTTTCCGACATGCAACTGAATTTGGCATATACTGTAATGTCAAGCAAAAACTGTTTTTATTTAATAATTTGGGAAAAATTTAAACAACGTGACATCAGGACGGACAAGGCGACAGCTGTTTCGATTATACCTTGTAAATCTCTTCAAAGCCTTTTCTCCCAGGAGTGGGAGTCGAACACGCACTCCTACGATAGTTGAAATGGTTAGAAACGAATTCAGCTACGTTATGCCTTAGTTGTTGTAAAGTTTTTCCCAATTGCCTTATTTTCGCATATATTATCTTCCACACATTCCATACGTCGTATGTAGTTATGTGTTGAAGTTATGCATATTTGTAAGGCGGTTACATAGAAACTTGGTTTTATTGCTGTTTTTGTTCTGTTTATAGAACTACAACGAACTAACCAAATGTTGTCTCTTTTATATGAATTAATCGGGGATTGCCCGTATTGCTTTAAATGTATGAACATTTATTTCAAGCAATTTTTAATTTTATAATTTATTTAATAATTTGGGAAAAATTTAAACAACGTGACATCAGGACGGACAAGGCGACAGCTGTTTCGATTATACCTTGTAAATCTCTTCAAAGCCTTTTCTCCCGGGAGTGGGAGTCGAACCCGCACTCCTACGATAGTGGAAATGGTTAGAAACGCATTCAGCTACGTCATGCCTTAGTTGTTGCAAAGTTTTTCCCAATTGCCTTTTTTTCGCATATATTATCTTCCACACATTCCATACGTTGTTGTTGTTGTTGTTGTATCAATGCTCGCCCCACCCAATAGCCGCGACCGATCACAAATTGTCATCAATATCCTCCAACGGGAATCCAAGGAAACTTGCCGTTTCAACAGGGGTGGACCATAAGGAAAGGGGTGTTAGAGGCGTTGGTTCCACATTAAAATTGAAGAGATGGTTGGTGTCATGTGGGGACACATTGCAAGCGGGGCATACATTTTGTATGTCGGGGTTGATTCTGGATAGGTAAGAGTTTAACCTGTTACAGTATCCAGAACGAAGTTGAGCAAGAGTGACACGCGTTTCCCTGGGGAGTATGCGTTCCTCTTCCGCGAGTTTTGGATAATTTTCGTTAAGTACCGGATTCACCGGGCAATTCCCGGCATAAAGGTCCGACGCCTGTTTATGGAGTTCACCAAGGACCTGCTTGTGTTTTTTCGCTTCATACGGCTGGGTTCTCAGGTGCCGTATTTCCTCAAAATGCATACGAAGATGACTCGTTAAGCCCCTAGGCGGTGCTGGTTCATCAATCAGATGTCTGTTGGGATGCCCAGGTTTCTGGGTATTCAACAGGAACTGTTTGGTCAGCATCTCATTTCTCTCCCTGATGGGGAGTATTCTCGCCTCATTATGCAGATGGTGTTTTGGGGACATAAGAAGACAGCCCGTGGCGATTCTGAGAGCAGTATTTTGGCAGGCCTGTAGTTTCTTCCAGTGGGTGATTTTTAGGCTTGGCGACCATATGGGTGACGCGTAGCACGTAATCGGCTGGCTAATTGCTTTGTATGTAGTCATGAGCGTTTCTTTATCTTTTCCCCAAGTACTGCCAGCGGGGGATTTGAGGATTTTGTTACGGCTCTGAATTCTCGGAACAATTGCGACTGCGTGCTCAGCAAAATGTAGATCCTGATCAAACGTCACACCCAAGATTTTGGGGTGTAGGACAGTCGGTAACGTAGTGCCATCGATGTTCAAAATGGTCGACATTTGGGACGTCCATGTGGTAAATAAGGTCGCGGAAGATTTAGTCGGTGATAATGCCAGGTTTCCCGAGGCGAAAAAACTGGAGAGATCAGGGAGGTAGCCGTTTATTTTATTGCATAGCTCATCGATCTTTGGGCCTGGGCCTGTGGCCATTATTGTGCAGTCATCGGCGTAGGAAACGATTGTGACTCCTTCCGGTGGTGAAGGTAGCTTAGATATGTAGAAATTAAACAAAAGTGGGGATAGGACACCACCCTGTGGCACCCCTTGTTTAATTCTCCTTGGTTTTGATGTTTCGTTTCTAAATTGCACCGATGCCGGCCGACCACCCAGATAATTTGCGGCCCACCTTTTAAGACATGGGGGGAGGGTAGACCCTTCCAGGTCTTGCAGTAACGAGCCATGGTTGACCGTATCAAAAGCTTTTGATAGGTCTAGCGCTACGAGTACTGTTCTATGGTAAGATAAGAAACTTTGCGCAATTTCAGCCCCGTTTTAACAGCTGCAAGCTTCAAATTTCACAAAATGCTTACGTATGTAGCATATATTGTTGTGGCTGAAAAAATCATAGAGATCGGTGGTATATATATTATATACTTCATATAAACTGTCATTTTTGCCCCTTTTTTACGGCTAGAAGCTTCAAAATTCATCAAATTTCATCAAATAATTACGTTTACGTCATATATTTTTGAAAGACGTGATTCGTACTCATAGTTTTTACATGCAGACCACAAAAAACGTGAAGCTTTGCATCCTCACACAGATTACCTACCTATTTTTATACCTTTCATGAAAATGAAATGGTATATGAATTTCGTCACGAAACCGAAAATTGTAAGTCCTTAAAGGAAAATAGATAGACCCACCATTAAGTAAAAAAAAAAATAAATAAATAAATGTAAGGCGCGATAACCTCCGAAGAGATCTAAGGCCGAGCTTCTCTTCCAATTTGCGTCGTGCTCCTCTTGATTTTTCCCTACAAATTGGCCGGACGGGACCTGCATGTTTTATGCCGACTCCAAACGGCATCTGCAAGGCAGATGAGTTTTCACTGAGAGCTTTTCATGGCAGAAATACAATCGGAGCGCTTGCCAGACACTGCCGAGGGGCGACCCCGCTTAGAAAAATTTTCTTCTAATTGAATAATCTTATTTCTAAAATTTTGATGTTGCTTTGCCCGGGAGTTGAACCCAGGGCATACGGTGTGATAGGCGGAGCACGCTACCATCACATCAGGGTGGCCGCCTTATCTTATACATCCGATTATTCGGAGATTACGAGCGGGATAATATTATTGTTCAGCCCCATTCATGAAAGGTATGAAGTCTTCGGCACAGCCGAAGAAAGTCCCGTTCTTACTTGTTTTAAATTTGAAGTTTTTCCTATTTATTATTATAAATCCACTTCGGAAATAAAATACCATTGCTATAAAGTTCTTTTTTGCAAATATATAGCTTATTTTATTCATCCAATAAACATTTTAAAAATCTCTTACATAAAAGTGGGCGTGGTTCTTAATCGATTTCGTTAATTTTTCTTAAAAGTACTCCTTATAGTAAAGCCAGCCTCTTTGTCGAATTTTGTTACGATAGGTTTAACAATTTTTGATATATGATTAATAATATTTGTTAAATTGATTCTATCGCAAGTGGGCGGTGCCAGGTGTATTATTTACTAAACAATCAGGTTTTTTGTGTTTTCCAAAATTTTATATATATAAAAATTGGGCAGGTTATCTTCCGATTTCGCTCATTTTCAATACCAATCTATTCTGGGGCCAGATATGCTCGTGTACCAAATTTGGTGAAGATATCTCAATATTTACTCAATTTATCGTGTTAACGGACAGGCGAACGGACGGACGGACGGACATGGCTCAATACAATTTTTTTCAATTCTGATGATTTTGATATTTGGAAGTCTATATCCATCTCGGATCCTTTATACCTGTACAACCAACCGTTATCCAATCAAAGTTATAATACCCTGTGTACAAGTACAGCTGGGTATAAAAAAAACCAGAATTTGACAACAGAAGAAAGACAACACAAAGCAAGTCGCCCAGCATAAGCAACTCGGTGCCTGTCCGCTTTCGTCGTCAGCCCCTATTATTCAAGTAAGGAGTTTCAGCAACAAAAATTAATGTGTCTAAACAGCGACTAAGTGAAAACGGCAATGGCCCAACGGTGTGGCAAATCAAAAGTTGTGAGTCAAATCATTCAAGAAATGAGCGACAGCGGCGTCATCGAACCAACAGCTAGTCAATGGAGCTCACCGGTAGTACTTGTAAAAAAGAAGGATGAAAAAATGAGGTTTTGCGTGGACTACCGGAAGTTGAATGACGTAACGAAAAAGGATAGCTACCCATTGCCAAGAATTGACGACACTCTGGACTCGCTATCTGGTACGAAATGGTTTTCCACGCTGGACTTGAAAAGCGGCTACTGGCAAGTGGAGGTGAAGGAGGAAGATAAAGAGAAAACAGCCTTCAGTGTCGGTGATGGTCTTTGGCAATTTACAGTGATGCCTTTTGGACTTTGTAATGCACCAGCTACTTTTGAGAGACTCATGGACCAGGTACTGAAAGGACTACATTGGAAAACATGCCTGGTGTACCTGGACGACATCATCGTATTGGGCAAGAACTTTGATGAACATCTTAAGAACTTGGAGGAGGTTTTCCAGTGAATAGCTGGCGCTGGTCTGAAGTTAAGTCCCAAAAAGTGTGCGCTGTTTAAAAAGGAAGTCAATTATTTGGGTCACAAGGTAACGACAGAGGGCATCTGCACTGCGAACGAAAAAATAGAGGCTGTAAAGGATTGGCCAAGACCACAGAACGTACATGAATTGAGAAGTTTTCTTGGGCTGTGCACATATTACCGCCGATTTCTACCAAATTTTTCCAGCGTAGCCCATAGCCTCCATGAGCTTACAAGAAAAAACAAAGCTTTTGAATGGAAGAAGGAGCAAGAAGTGGCTTTCCAAACATTGAAGGAGCGTTTGTGCACTGCCCCAATGTTAGCATATCCGATTCCAGGAGCAACATTTATTCTAGATACAGATGCGAGTGGATATGCTATAGGAGGCGTTTTATCACAACTGGTCGATGGACAGGAGAAGGTAGTTGCATATTACAGCCGTTCGATTGGAGAACCAGAGAGGAACTACTGTGTTACACGGAGAGAGCTGTTGGCATTGGTAGAGTGCATTAAACATTTTCACAAATACCTCTACGGCCAGCGATTCCGTGTCAGGACAGATCACGCAGCGTTGAAATGGCTTCTGCAGTTCCGTAATCCGGAAGGACAATTGGCACGGTGGATCGAGCGACTACAAAGCTACGACTTTTCCATTGAGCATCGAAAAGGTAGTACCCATGGAAATGCTGATGCAATGTCACGAAGACCATGTAGTCTGAAATGCAAGCACTGCTCAAACGCCGAGGCTAAAGAAGACATTATAGATGTCCGGCTAATGACTATAACGTGTACAGATGAATGGGACAAGGAACAACTAAGAAAGTGTCAGCTAGAAGATACAGATCTGTCACATGTTATGCAAGGGCTCGAACGAAACGAAAGACCAAGCAGAGAGGAGATGTCAACATAGAGTCCCATTGCGAAGTCATATTGGGCACAGTGGAACAGTTTAGAATTGATATCCGGTTGCTTGCATCGAGTATGGGAGAGTGAGGATGGTCAATGCAAGAAGAAACTGATAGTTGTTCCCAGAAAAAGATTCCTGACGTGCTCAGCGAGCTGCACAATGGTCCAAGTGGAGGTCATGTTGGAATCACGAAGACACTCGAGAAAATTAAGCAGAGATTCTATTGGGTTGGTTGCCGTCAGTCGGTCACCGAGTGGATTGCCAATTGCGAGGTATGCAACAGAGCGAAAGGGCCCAAAACCCGAAGTCATGGCCAGATGAAGCAGTATATTTCAGGTGCACCATTTGAAAGGATGGATGTCGCAGGTCCATTTCCTACTAGCAACCGCGGAAGCAAATACGTACTGGTGGTTATGGATTATTTCAGTAAATGGCCAGAGGTATACCCAATCCCAAACCAAGAAGCAGAAACAGTAGCAGAAGTGGTTAAAGACGAATGGGTTACAAGGTATGGTGTACCAATGGAGTTACATTCTGACCAAAGCAGGAATTTTGAATTAGCTGTGTTCCAAGAAATGTGCAAGAAGTTGGGCATTCACAGATTTTGATTGTATTTATTTTGACCTGATGAAAACCAAGATAAAGCGATATACCCTAACGTGGAAGGGATTAAACGAAGGATACAAAATAATATGGGATTGTTGGGAAACCTTCACAACATAAGCTTCAAGCCACAGTAATAACATACTCGCAAAGCTTGTAAGATCAATTTAAAAAATGTTTCTTTTGAACTTTACGCAAAGAATTTAATCCACCCAAAATGTTTCATGCACTTAATCTTACTTGCTTATAAAAAAAAATAAATGTAAGGCGCGATAATCTCCGAAGATATATAAGGCCGAGCTTCTCTTCCAATTTGCGTCGTGCTCCTCTTGATTTTCCCTACAACGGGACCTACATGTTTTATGTCGACACCGAACGGCATCTGCAAGGCAGATGGGTTTTCACTGAGAGCTTTTACTTACTTAATTGGCGCTTAACGGTTTAAACGGTTATGGCCGTCCAACAAGGCGCGCCAGTCACTCCTTCTCTCTGCCAACCGGCACAAATTGGGAGTTCAAATCGTTTTCCAACTGTTCCTTCCAACGTAGTGGGGGCCGCGCTCTACATCTGATTCCATAGGCGGGTTCCGATAGAAACAGTTTCATGGCCGGAGCGTCATCTTTCATTCGCAAACCATGGCATTGTTAAATCTTCTTCGGTACTCGCCATCGCCAACGCATAGAGGTCCAAAAATCTTTCGAAGAACTTTTCTCTCGAACACTCCCAGAGCCGCTTCATCTGTTGTTGTCATGGTCCATGAACATACAGCAGGACGGGAACGATAAGTGACTTTTAGAGTATGATTTTCGTTTGCCGGGAGAGGACTTTACTTTTCAGTTGCCTACCTAGTCCAAAGTAGCATATATTGGCAAGAGTGTTTAGGCCGATGATATCAATTTCATACGCATATGCCAGTAATTGCACGCTTTTATAGAATATTGTTCCAGAGCGGTTAAGTTCTGCAGCTAGTATAATTTTCTCCAGCATCAATTTAAAGAAATCGCACGATAGGGGGTCACCCTGTCTGAAACTTCTTTTAGTTTCGAACAGCTTGATGGTGTTGCTCAATTCGTCGTCAAAATGTCATTTTGCACAGCCGTATACGTTTTGCGGGTAAACCAAATTCAGACATAGCGGCATATAGGCAGCTCCTTTTCGTGCTGTCGAATGCGGCTTTAAAATCGACGAAGAGGTGATGTGTGTCGATTCTTTTTTCGCGGGTTTTTTCCAAGATTTGACGCATTGTGAAAATCTGGTCGATCTGATAAGGTCCAATCAGCACTGATAAGGTCCAATCAGCCGGTTCACGGTGAGCTTCACTCTTTTGCACAATACACTTAACAGGACCTTATATGCTATATTAAGAAGGCTGATTCCGCGATAGATGTTGCAGTTTGTAGTATCCCCCTTCTTGTGGACTGGGCAATGAGCACTTAGATTCCAATGGTGGGGCATGCACTCGTCCGCCCATATTTTTCGAAGAAGCTGATGCATGCGCCTTACCAACTCCTCGCCGCCGTATTTGAATAGCTCCGCAGGCAATCCATCAGCGCCCGCGGACTTGTTGTTTTTCAATCTGGTTATTGCTATCCTAACTTTGTCATAATCGGGTGGGGGACATTCATTCCATCATCATCGATTGCGGGATCGGGTGCGTCATCCCTGTGCGGTAAATCGATGTCACCATTTAAGAGAGCAGAGAAGTGGTCCATTCATAATCTAAGTATTTTCTGGACATCAGTTACAAGGTCGCCGTTTTCGTTCTTACAGGAGTTTGCCCCGGTCTTAAAACCTTCCGTCTGTCGCCGAATTTTTTTGTAAAATTTTCGGGCGTTATTGGTGGCTAGCAGCTCAAGATCCTCGCACTCACGCCTTTCTGTCTCTGCTTTTTTCTTCCTGAAAAGGCGTCACGCTTCCCTTTTTAACTCGCGATAGCATTCACACACACCTCTTGTTGCACTCGCTTTTAACGTAGCCCTGTAGGCATCGTCTTTTCTTTCGGCTGCAACGCGATATTCTTCATCATACGAGTTGTTTTTCCGTGGCCGCCGGTAACCAATATTTTCCTCGGCGGCAGTACGAAGTGCTTTGGAGATATGCTCCAACTGCTCCTTCAGGTTGAGTTGAGCTCTCAGAGAGCAGGTGTGGGAGTCGAGTTGCGAAATCATTGGCAGTCTGTTGCGAGTGCAGCCTTTCAACGCCTAGATTTCCTTGTGTTTTTTGTTCCTTGGTTTTAGCCGCGTAGAGGCTGATGCGCATTTTGGCTGCGACGAGATAATGGTCCGAGTCGATGTTAGGTGCTCGGATCGTGCGCACATCTAAAATACTGGAGGCATGCCGTCCGTCTATCACAACGTGATTGATCTAATTGCGAGTATTTCGTTCGGGGGACAGCCATGTAGCTTGATGTATCTTCTTATGCATGAACCTCGTGCTGGGTATGACAATTTTTCGAGCACCGGCAAAGTCAATCAGCCTCAGTCCATTAGGAGAAGTTTCATTGTGTAGGCTGAACTTTCCGACTGTAGGGAATTTTAACCGAAAAGCTTTTCGTAGTAGAAATACACAGAAATAAACATTATTTAAATTTAATGAAAATCGGTTCGGATGTATACATTCTGATAAGATTAAGTAACTTATAACGAAAAAACTAGTAAAATATTGACGGCCTGCTTGCTGTACAAGGAAATATTTTTGGGACACCTGTGTCGCATATGCCTGAAATGGTTAAAAATACGGTCATGTTGTTGTTATCTCCGAAGGCTTTGGGGAGGGTTATCGATGTGATGGTCCTTTGCCGGATATATATCCGGTACGCTCCGGTAACACAGCACAATTAAGGTGCTATCCCGACCACCTCGGGAACGATTTATGTGGCCACATTAAACCTTCCAGCCATCCCTCCCTCCCCATCCCCAAGTTCAATGAGGAGCTTGGGGTCGCCCGAGCCTCGTCTGTTAATGAAACAGGATTCGCCGCGGTTAAGTGAGGTTGACTATTGGGTTTGGCGAAGATATATATTGCGCTGGCAACCTGAAGGGTTGCGCTACACAGCCCCTTGAATCTGGTATTTTAGTCGCCTCTTACAACAGACATACCTACCGCGGATATATTCTGACCCCCCGACCCGCTGGGGAAAAAATACGGTCATATTGTACACGTATCACTTAACCTATGTGAAGTTAATACCACGATTCAGCTGTACAAATATAGAAACGAACAATGAAGCACAATTAAATTTTCCTTTGAAAAATAATAGAATATACGCACTAATTTCATTTTGCTAGAATTAACATAAAAACGTTGAATTTGCTATTTCGGTAGAATAAAAGCTATTTATTTGTTTAACTGATTCAGAATTTGTATTACGCTTGACGCATTAACCATAAAAAATAAAAAATAAAATAATGATAATTCGTGCTTGGCGCGATTTATCTCCATGAATATTTAGGCCAAACGTCTCTTCAAATTTGCGTCTTGCTCCCTTTTGATTTTCCCTACAAATTGGCAGATGGGACATTTATGTTTTACACCTTCTTTGCCCACCCTGGCGTTAAAGTCGCCAAGCACGACTTTTATATCATGGCGTGGGTAGCGCTCGTATGTCCCTTCTAATTGTTCATAAAAACCGTCTTTCAGCTTCTCATCGTCTTTCTACTCTGTCGGTGCATGGGCGCAGATGAATGATATATTAAAAAACTTTGCTTTTATTCGGACAGCGGCGAGACGTTCCTCCACAGGCGTCAACGCCAGTACTTGGCGACAAAGTCTCTCTCCCACCACGAATCCAACGCCGAAACTGCGCTTATTTGTATGGCCACTCTAATAGATGTCACACTTCTTTATCTTCCTTCTACCTTCCTTCGTCCAACGCATTTCGGACGGCGGTGATGTCAGATTTTGCTTTGATGAGGACATCAACTAGCCGGGCACCTGCGCCAATCCCATTCAGGGAGCGGACGTTCCAGTTGCATGCCTTCAAATCATTGTCCTTCAAACGTTTGCCATGGTCGTCATCAATAGGAGCGTTTCTTTTTACCCGAGGCTTGTTGGTTCTTTACATTGGAGTGTGGTTTGACGTGGCGAGTTCCAAGCCCAGCGCACAACCCGCTCAGCGGAGGTGAAAATATTAATGGCACGTTTATATAGCTAGCCGCTTGATCCTAGACAGACGCCCGCTTGCAGCCGCACCACGTTGTGGCAGACGCTGCTGATGAAAGATCCCCTGGATATCCCTTAAACCGATTATATCAGAGTGGCCTAGCCAGGTTGTCGCCTTCTCACATTAGCTCACCACTAAATGGCTACCCAGAGGATACTTGGCCGCAGGCGACCGGAAGTAGTGAGCTGCTTGAACCGCATGCAAAAGAATCGCTCTGGCCTTTCTCACGTGAATGGCGATCAGTAGCTTTCCCCACTTTCTTACACACGGCTCCACCCACGCACTTTATCATTACTTGTTAATGCATTGTCCCAGTTTTTTCATATCTCGAAACTTTCGATATGGAAAGACAGATGGAAGGCTGGGTATAAGAAGTAAGCGTTATTTCAAACTGTTTCCGCCTCTTTTTATTCATAAACAGTTATTGTTGTAAAAACAATACTCTAATCAAATATTGTGAGAATTCGTGGATAATTTATTAATAATTTGGGAAAGATTTAAAAAACGTCTCATCAGGACGGACAAGGTGACAGGTTTCGCTGTTCTACTTTGTAAATATCTTCAGAGCCTTTTCTCACGGAAGAGTGATTCGAACCCGCACTCCTCCGAAGTCTGAACCGTAACAAGTACATACAGTAATGGCTATGTCTTTTTTATTATGCAACGTGTCCCAATTGCCTTCCTTGCATAGTTTATTCTTTGCACAGTACACACTTTGTATGGAAGCTTTGGCTCAAGGCTTTTTTTTTTTTTGTTGGTGGTTAAAAGGACTGATTTCTCTGTTATATTTGTAGGAATGCAATGAGCTTTTTTATTATTTTAATAGTATTAGGCCTCGATGAACAGCAACCTTTATTTGGATATATTATTTGTGCTTGGCCTCTCAACCTTCTACTGTATGTGGAGGCTTTTAATGCATTTAGGCACTCCGTCAAGCTTTTTGCTTCATATCGCGAAGGAAATAAGAGACGCGCTACCTAGGCGGGAGTTTCTCTGCCTTAACAGAGCTATGTATACGCAGAACCAGCGTTTCATCCTCCAACTCACAGAAGTGACAGATTTTTTGTCGGATAGATTTAACTTACTTAGGTGATATCGTAGACTACAGTGTGTCGTAAAGTACGCAGAGTTCATAAGTTATCTCCGCTTAGATTAATGAGTGGGCAAATACTCTCGTTGCTGGGGGCATAAACGAATTGGTCTGTCTTTGCCCTGGGCATTCAATCCAGTGTTGTCTGAACTGTTTGGCTTCCCAATTACTTATGGCTTTCCTAGTATGTGCCTCTGTGAGCCCACAAAAGACATAAAATTTACCAAAATTGTTTATTGATATTAATTAGGCGAGGATTTACCTCATTGACTTTCAATGTATATGAATAAGAGAGATTTGCTAAAAAAGTGGAGGTGCCACACCCATTTTCAAACATTTTCTAACTTTCGAACTTTGCTCCATTATATCAATTTCATTTGACTGTATATCTTAGTTGAATTCTTTGTTACCAGCAAGCTTGAAAAAAACTGTGAAGTGGGCGTGGCCCTCGAACACAGTGTAAAAACTAAATAATAGTTTAAAAAAAATAAAAAAACACGCTTTTATAGCTAACCGAACTAAAAAATATAAAATAACTTTAAATTAAAAAGAGTTTATATAACAGTAGCAGGACCTTCTACAACAACACAAGATTAAAAAGCGTGGGGTGCATTTGACTACATTTCATATCTTTCCTCTCAGATAGTTGCCAATCGAATGATTGTAACATTCAATATCAAGCACCACACGCTTTTTACTGTGAATTAAATTATTCTGTTAATAACTTAAATTTTATTATAATTTTATTTAGAGGTAATTAATTATAAATGATCGTTTGACCTTCTACTACTCTTATATAAACCCTTTTTAATTGAAAATTATTTTCTATTTTTAAGTTCGGTTAGCTATAAAAGCGTGTTTTTTAGTTTTTTTAAACTATTATTTATTTTTAATTTTGTAGTTCAAGTAATTTTAAAAGTTTTAGTCGAGAGTGATGAAACCTCGAAACGCCAGCGGTCCATGGATGAATCCAAGCCCACGGCACCGAAAAGGGCCAAGACGCCGGGAGACTGGACGCGGTCTTTCGCCGAAATTGCCAAGGGTCGGCAGATCATTGGCATTATAGACGAGAGCAGCGAAGATGACAGGATCCCGAAACAACAGTGGACGTGGATCGAGGCCGCGGTGGCCGTTAAGGTTAAGAAAGACAACCCTGGTGCACCGCCATCTTACACCGATGCAGGGTGGTTCCAGGGCAATATCAAGCTAATTGCCTGTGACGACGCCTCTATAGGGCCGCCGTCACGCTGATAGGGGTGGTATATCCAGGCGCGCGCCTCAAAGTAGTGAAGGCGCGTGATATCCTCTCACGACCAAGGGTTAGAGCCTGGGTTCCAGTGACGCCAATGGACCCAGCTGACATCCTGGAGCTGCTGCAGGAGTACAACCCGCCACAGGTTTGGAAGTCAACCCGGATAAAACCGAGCTTGTCCTCTTCACGAGGAGGTACTAAGTACCAAATCTTATACAGCCAACAATTGGGGGTACGTTCTTAGCGTTTAGCGATCAAGTCAAGTATTTGGGAGTCATTCTGGATAGGAAGCTATTATGGAGTGACCATATAGTGGAGCGATACAAGAAGGCAGCAGCAGAGCTGGTCACCTGCAAGATGGCAATTGGCACCTCCTGGGAATTCTCCCCTAAGGTGGATTTACATAGCCATTGTGTGCCCGATTCTTCCTTATGGTGCCTTGGTCTGGTGGCCTGCACTAGCTAAAAGTACCTATCTTAAAATGCTTCAAAAGTCGCAACGGAGTTTGGAGCTCTGCATTGTCATCGAGCCTTCATCCGTGTGCAAAGTTTCAATCAAACTTATGGCCATTCAAAGTGGTAATAAGGCCAATTGACCTTATGGCCGTTGACCTTATGTCCCCACATCATCACATTAATGCATTGTCATCGAGCCTTGATACGTGTGCAAAGTTTCAATCAAACTTATGGCCATTTAAAGTGGTAATAAGGCCAATTTACCTTATGGCCGTTGACCTTATGTCACTACACCATCACATTAACGCATTGTCATCGGTCCTTGATACGTATACAAAGTTTCACATTAATCAGACTTTTAGAAACCGGTGAAAATTAAGCTCAAAAATTCCATTACATAGTTACAGGCAAAGCTAATAAAAGCGTGTTAAAAAGTAAGCTGTTTGGCCAATTTTAGTGTATTCACAAAAGATGTTTTATTCTAAAAAATTTTCCGATTATAGATTCAACCCTTGGTTGGTCACGCTGTGTAAGTGAAAACATAAGTGTCAAATTAATCTATATGATAGTTAGCTATCCTCCAGATAAGATCTAACTTAGCTGGAGATGGTAAAACGGCCCTTAATGACTACCTCCAAACTGGTGCTAATCGGATGCATATCGGCAGAGTAGGTAGCCACACTTGTATCAACAATGCTGAAGTCTGACCAATACGGATTTAAATTAATTAATAAAAGTTTACGAGTATTTCAGAACCACCTAAGACACCAATTAGGAACGCTTTAAAAAGGTATACAATGATCTTGCCTTTTGAACGCGTCTTTAACTAATTCAGTGGCAGGTGGTTTTGAAATAGTCGCAGACTTTGATTAATTTATTTAAATATATATACCTAGCTCGAACCTAAGCGCTATTGGTACAAGTGTGAATACTAAATGTTCCGCGCTTCATTTTCTGCTGGGTATTCATTTTTGTTCTAAAACTTATTGATTTTTATGATTCAATAGCACACAATTTTTAGTTTGGTTTTCTTAAAGTGCTATGAAAAGGCAATTATAAGCTTCAAAAATAAATGATTTACCTTTAAGAGACATGTGTTGTTTAATTTATCACATTCTTAATCTTTTTTGCATATATTGAAAATGAGCCCAGTAAGCAGAATTTAAAAAGTTCCAAAAAGTGAAAAAAATTAATTTTTATCTCTTTTATCTATAAATATAAGCAGACCCGGCAGACCTTGTTCTGCCCTAACTTTGATCTATCTACTCAAGTTTTAAGAAGTTTTTATCTCTAACTCTCCCTCCTCCTTTTTCGTGACCTTTTATTGACTCCTCCCTCTGCCCTTCTGTTTCTTCTCCGTAATTTTTGCTCTATCTGCGTCCAGCTTCATCTCTTTCTCAGTGTCTTTCTTCGTCACTCTTTTCTCTATCTAGTCCCTTTCTTTCGCCATCCCTTATTCCTAGTCCTAGTTCCAGTTACAATCCCAGCCCAAAAGTCCCAGCCCCAGTCAAAGCCCAAATCGCAGTCGGAGTGCTTCTTCTACTCTCAGTCAGTCCCTCGTCCGTTTTCCGGAAAATATTCTTGTAAATAGTAATCTAGGGTAAGAGATACCTAAATACCCAATTTCAGGCAAATCAAACCGTGACAAGAATTTGTTCGAATAAGTATATCCCAGGTCCCATTTCTAGAAGCGATTTGATAGGAATTCTCTTGAGTTTGCCATGAAGCGACCCTGCAAATTTGATCCAAATCGGAGAATGATTTCCTAGTCCATAAGCCGCATGCAAACATACATCCTTCTGTATATGTATATTGATAGATAGATTAAATCTTCTTAAAGCACAAACATTACAAAAAAATAGAACTTTTGCTTAAAAATTATATTTTCAAATGACGATGAACTTTTAACCATTTTTGTTGCGTTAACCTGTATTTTGACAATTTTCCACGCCCTTATAATATATACCTTCAAATTACATCGAAAATGTCTATATCACATTGCTAAGCTTTCAAATTTAAAACGCCGTTTTAAAATCGGAGCATGCTGTGTGAAGTGATGGGCGTACAATAACATTTAGCGACTTTATTTTTTAAGGTTTATAGATAGATATAGATATATCATAAATTAAAGCCTTGAATTTTGAAAAGAAGTATTCTCTTACATTACTTACCATACTGGATTGTCCTTTCTTGAAAAAACTCTATAAAATAGCTACTTAAAACGAAAATTTACCTTACAACTTTTTACACTACGTACAACATTGTTGCAAATGAACGCTAAATAAGTGCTGTAGTAACAAGAAGTATGATTGTGTGATTCGTAAATCAACAACCCTACGTTCTGTTAAAGTAAGTGCACGCTAACTAATAAAATGAAATAGAAACTACGTATTTGGGCTATCCCCTATGTAAAGTGAATTTTCTGAAAGTCAAGCCATGACGAAATCAATGAAGTGAAGGCAGTGTCAAATTTAAGTCAGTTCGCTTTTCCACTATGCAACTGAATTTGGCAAATACTGTAATGCTTGACCATGTCAACAAAAACGGTTTTTTATACAACGTGAAATGGTGTGCCGTCGATTTGACTACAAAGTGACGACTAAGTTTAACAATAAATGAAAAGGACAATTGCCCATTTACCATTAAAATTTCATTTGCTAACATGTTGGCATTTTATTTTCGTTTGCCGACTGGCGTCCCATCATCATGTAATGATACAGCGTGTAAAACAACGGAAAATAATGAAATAGATTGTGAAATAAATGAACACAAAATTTTAGCGTGGATTTTGACCATGAACTCCTTTATCGACTTTGAGTTAGTAATGTGTCAGAATTAAACGGCTTTGACCCCAACTTACCACAAGGTCAGTCAGGGTCAGTCAAGCTTCAGTTTTGATGTCAGTCATTTTGACCTAATAAAAAACAAGCATTAGATGTGTTTGTTTTGATTTGTTTTTCAATGCTTTTTATTGTTTTTGTTTTGTTTTCATTTCAATTTTCAGGAAATTTTCAGCGAATTTAACACGGAAAATATTTTTATTTGATAAAAAATAATACTTCTTTTATTTTATTTAATTAGGGTGGGTCGATTTGTATGGACGAAAGTTAACCGATATCGCGCCATCGATCTTTCGATAGGATTTGTTCTCAGGAAAAAAGTTCCACTACACATACCCAAAAAAATAATTTTCGACCCTGCGAAATTTCATTTTTTGACTTTTTTTTCGACTTTAATTTTTAAGGTTTTTTCCAGACCTACTAAAAAAAATTTCATATGTATAACCTTTCCGACCCAAAAATGTAATTTTGCAGGCGTGGTGGAACTTTTTTTCCTTAGCGCAAGTCCTATCGAAAAATCGATGGCGCGACATCGGTTAATAAATCGACCCAGTCTAATGCATAGGCACTATTGCAATGACAAGACACAAATCCCATTTGTGGATCAGCGACGAAATAATGAAAGTTTTCGGGTTACACATACGAATGTGCGTTGTCAGCGAAGGTGCAATAAAAAAACGATAATGCAGTTCCTTATGAGTGAAGTGAAGTTTAAAGATCTATTTGGGTATCTATCATTGAGTTGTGTAACATCTAAAGAAGGCTGTGAAGGCATGGGAATTCTTGGTTCTCAATGCCTAAGTATCTAGGGCTTACATTTGTGTACTTATTATACCTAATGCATTCGCACAGTAAAGGATTTAGTTATAAATATGAAAGGGATCAGTGCAAGGATACAAAAAAATTAAAGAATGTTCCAAAACCCTTTCAACTTTAGTCACTGACCTTAAAACGTTCTTTTGCCACGGGTTCATTGGGAAATATTTTGTTATTTTTAAGGTATTATTTTTCTAGTTTTTGCCATTTGTTTATACAAAGCAAACAAAGCACATTAATTAAGGTTTCACTTAGAGGTTTGACAATTAATCACCTATTTATTTGAACAAAAAAAAAATGTTTTTAAGATATTTTTCACCTGTTCAAAAGTAAACAAAGAAGTATTTCTTGAAAAATAAATAAAGTGGCATTTAACCTGCAGAAATTCTCATCTACTCCCAACATCAAATCCTTTGCTAATGACTACATCCACGTTATAACAATCTATAGCTTGGTTTTCGCTTGGAAAATTTTGGTCAAATCAATAAAAACGACTTGTCATACAACGTCAAAAGCGATAATTATATTGCTTGCTGATTATCGGCAAATTCTCTTTTAGAGATGCTCATCATATTTACGCACGGCGACTCTTTTTAAGCAACAGTCTGACATTTCATTTCATCTCATTCTAAAAAGTTGTTTTAGTTATTTAAAATTTGAAAAATTGTTGTGAATCATTGGAAATACCTATCAACTAAAACCAAGGCGAATTCAGTACCAGATGTTGTTATCCCAACAGCTGGTTGCTTCTTCATGATTATTTTCCATGCAACGCCTTGTACAACAATATGTCAGTTAATCGAAATCAATGAAAATTTTGTTTTGATTTGACGTTCTTCTGCACGGCTAATTGTTTGAATTCGCTTTGCCATCACCTTATAGGAATCGCCTTGATTAAAACTTTAAAAATTTGTGTTTCAAATCAAAATAAATTTCTTCAATAACAAGTAAGGAAAGTTAAGTTCGGGTGTAACCGAACATTACATACTCAGCTGAGAGCTTTGAAGACAAAATAAGGGAAAATCACCATTTAGCAAAATGAGCTTGGGGTAACCCTGGAATGTGTTTGTATTACATGGGTTTCAAATGAAAAGTATTAAATAGTATTTTAAAAGGAGTGCGCCATAGTTCTATAGGTGGACGCAATTTCAGGATATCGCCATAAAGGTGGAATGTGTGTTGTACGATACGGATATCAAATGAAAGGTGTTAATGAGTATTTTAAAAGGGTGTGGGCCTTAGTAATATAGGTGGACGCCTTTTCAAGATATCGCCATAAAGGTGGACCAGAGGTGGCTCTAGAATGTGTTTGTACGATATGGGTATCAAATTAAAGGTATTAATGAGGGTTTTAAAAGGGAGTGGCCCTTAGTTGTATATGTGAAGGCGTTTTCGAGATATCGACCAAAATGTGGACCAGGGTGACCCAGAACATCATCTGTCGGGTACCGCTAATTTATTTGTATATTCGATACCACAAACAGTATTCCTGCCAAGATTCCAAGGGCTTTTGATTTCGCCCTGCAGAACTTTTTCATTATCTTCTACTTCATATGGTAGGTGTCACACTCATTTTACAAAGTTTTTTCTAATGTTATATTTTGCGTCAGTAAACCAATCCAATTACCATGTTTCATCTCTTTTTTCATATTTGGTTCAGAATTATGGCATTTGTTTCATTTTTCGTAATTTTCGATATCGAAAAAGTGGGCGTGGTCATAGTCGGATTTCGGCCATTTTTTATATCAAGAGAAAGTGAGTTCAGATAAGTACGTGAACTAAGTTTAGTTAAGATATATCGATTTTGGCTCAAGTTATCGTGTCAACGACCGAGCGGAAGGACAGACGGTCGACTGTGTATAAAACTGGGCGTGGCTTCAACCGATTTGGCCCATTTTCACAGAAAATAGTTACCGTCCTTGAATGTATGCACCTACCAAATTTCACAAGGATTGGTAAATTTTTGTTCGACTTTTGGCCTTAAAAGTATTCTAGACTAATTAAAGGGAAAAGGGCGGAGCTAAGACCATTTTCAAATTTTATTTTATTTTTGTATTTTGTTGCACCATATCATTTCTGGAGTTGAATGTTGACATAATTTACTCATATGCTCTAAAGATATTAAATTTTTTATTATAATTTGACTTTAAAACATTTTTTTTTATAGTGGGCGTGTTCGTCATCCGATTTTGTTAATTTTTATTTGGCAAATATATAGTAATGGGGGTAACGTTCCTGCTAAATATCATCATTATATCTTTAACGACTGCCAAATTACAGCTTGCAAAATATTTAAATAACCTTCTTTTAAAAGTGGCCGGTGCCACGCCCAATGTCCAAAATTTTACTAATTTTCTATTCTGCTGTCTTAAGGTCAATCCACCCACCAAGTTTCATCGCTCTATCTGTCTTTGATAATGAATTATCGCACTTTTTCGGTTTTTCGAAATTTTCGATATCGAAAAAGTGGGCGTGGTTATAGTCCGATTTCGTTCGTTTTAAATAGCGATCTGAGATGAGCACCCAGGAACCTACGTACCAAATTTTATCAAGATACCTCGAAGTTTACTCAAGTTATCGTGTTTACGGACGGACGGACATGGCTAAATGAATTTCTTTTTTCACCCAGATCATTTTGATATATAGAAGTCTATATCTATCTCGATTAGTTTATGCCGTTACGGATTACCGTTATGCGAACAAAGTTAATATGCTCTGTGAGCTCTGCTCAGCTGTGTACAAAAACAGTGTAAACAAGTAAGGAAGTCTAAGTTCGTGTGAAACCGAACATTACATACCAAGCTGTACACTTAAAATGCTGTTGTTTTTTGTTAATAGTGTTACAATAGTGCGCAGTAATACATATACATATGGTTCTATTCTTAACTAATTTTTCTTCGAGTTATGGCTCCCGAAACATAAAAAATTGCTTAATCATAAAAGGGGCGGTGCCTCGCTAATTTTTTTAAATTTGAAGTTTTTCCTATTTATTCTTATAAATCCACTTGGGAAATGAAATACCATTGCTATAAAGCTCTTTTTTGCAAATATATAGCTTATTTTATACGTCCACGAACGTTTTAAAAATCTCTTACATAAAAGTGGGCGTGGCTCTTAATCGATTTCGTTAATTTTTCTTAAAAGTACTCCTTATAGTAAAGCCAGCCTCTTTGTCGAATTTTGTTACGATAGGTTTAACAATTTTTGATATATGATTAATAATATTTGTTAAATTGATTATATCGCAAGTGGGCGGTGCCAGGTGTATTATTTACTAAACAATCAGGTTTTTTGTGTTTTCCAAAATTTTATATATATAAAAATTGGGCAGGTTATCTTCCGATTTCGCTCATTTTCAATACCAATCTATTCTGGGGCCAGATATGCTCGTGTACCAAGTTTGGTGAAGATATCTCAATATTTACTCAATTTATCGTGTTAACGGACAGGCGAACGGACGGACGGACGGACATGGCTCAATACAATTTTTTTTCAATTCTGATGATTTTGATATTTGGAAGTCTATATCCATCTCGGATCCTTTATACCTGTACAACCAACCGTTATCCAATCAAAGTTATAATACCCTGTGTACAAGTACAGCTGGGTATAAAAAAAAACCAGAATTTGACAACAGAAGAAAGACAACACAAAGCAAGTCGCCCAGCATAAGCAACTCGGTGTCTGTCCGCTTTCGTCGTCAGCCCCTATTATTCAAGTAAGGAGTTTCAGCAACAAAAATTAATGTGTCTAAACAGCGACTAAGTGAAAACGGCAATGGCCCAACGGTGTGGCAAATTTGGCATTCAAGTTTCATTTGTCAACGTGTTGGTAGTTTATTGGAATTGTTTTCGTTTGCCAAACAAAGGGAAATACATGAACACAAATTTTTAGCGTGGGTTTTGACCCGTACTGCTTTATCGACTTTGAGTCGGTAATGTGGCGTGAGAAACCCTTTTGACTCCAACTGAACAGCGTGCAGCTTCAGACAGATTTTGATTGCATTTATTTTGACCTGATGAAAACCAAGATAAAGCGATATACCCTAACGTGGAAGGGATTAAACGAAGGATACAAAAAATATGGGATTGTTCGGAAACCTTCACAACATAAGCTTCAATCCACAGTAATAACACACGCGCAAAGCTTGTAAGATAAATTTAAAAAATGTTCCTTTTGAACTTTACGCAAAGAATTTAATCCACCCAAAATGTTTCATGCACTTAATCTTACTTGCTTATAAAAAAAAATAAATGTAAGGCGCGATAATCTCCGAAGATATATAAGGCCGAGCTTCTCTTCCAATTTGCGTCGTGCTCCTCTTTATTTTCCCTACAAATTGGCCGGACGGGACCTACATGTTTTATGTCGACACCGAACGGCATCTGCAAGGCAGATGGGTTTTCACTGAGAGCTTTTACTTACTTAATTGTCGCTTAACGGCTTAAACGGTTATGGCCGTCCAACAAGGCGCGCCAGTCGCTCCATCTCTCTGCCAACCGGCACAAATTGGGAGTTCAAATCGTTTTCCAACTGGTCCTTCCAACGTAGTGGGGGCCGCGCTCTACCTCTGCTTCCATAGGCGGGTTCCGATAGAAACACTTTCTTGGCCGGAGCGTCATCTTTCATTCGCAAACCATGGCATAGCCAGCGCAGCCGCTGCGTTTCAATTCGCTGGACTATGTTAATGTCTGCGTATAGCTCGTACAACTCATCGTTAAATCTTCTTCTGTACTCGCCATCGCCAACGCATAGAGGTCCATAAATCTTTCGAAGAACTTTTCTCTCGAACACTCCCAGAGCCGCTTCATCTGATGTTGTCATGGTCCATGCTTCTGAAGCATACAGCAGGACGGGCACGATAAGTGACTTGTAGAATATGACTTTCGTTTGCCGGGAGAGGACTTTACTTTTCAGTTGCCTACCTATTCCAAAGTAGCATATATTGGCAAGAGTGTTTAGGCCGATAATATCAATGTGATACGCATATGACAGTAATTGCACGCTTTTATAGAATATTGTTCCAGAGCGGTTAAGCTCTGCAGCTAGTATAACTTTCTCCAGCATCAAGTTAAAGAAATCGCACGATAGGGGGTCACCCTGTCTGAAACCTCGTTTAGTTTCGAACGGCTTGATGATGTTGCTCAATTCTTCGTCAAAATGTCATTTTGCACAGCCGTATACGTTTTGCGGGTAAACCAAATTCAGACCAAATTCGGCTTTAAAATCGACGAAGAGGTGATGTGTGTCGATTCTTTTCTCGCGATGAAAATCTGGTCGATGGTAGATTTACCAGGCCTGAAGCCGCACAGATAAGGTCCAATCAGCCGATTCACTGTGAGCTTCACTCTTTTGCACAATACACTTAACAGGACCTTATATGCTATATTAAGAAGGCTGATTCCGCGATAGTTGTTGCAGTTTGTAGTATTCCCCTTCTTGTGGACTGGGCAATGAGCACTTAGATTCCAATCGTGGGGCATGCACTCGTCCGCCCACATTTTTCGAAGAAGCTGATACATGCGCCTTACCAACTCCTCGCCGCCGTATTTGAATAGCTCCGCAGGCAAACCATCAGCGCCCGCGGACTTGTTGTTTTTCAATCTGGTTATTGCTATTCTAACTTCGTCATAATCGGGTGGGGGACATTTATTCCATCATCACCGATTGCGGGATCGGGTGCGACATCCCTCTGCGGTAAATCGACGTCTCCACTTAGGAGAGCAGAGAAGTGGTCCCTCCATAATCTAAGTATTTTCTGGACATCAGTTACAAAGTCGCCGTTTTCGTTCTTACAGGAGTTTGCCCCGGTCTTAAAACCTTCCGTCTGTCGCCGAATTTTTTTGTAAAATCTTCGGGCGTTATTGGTGGCTAGCAGCTCAAGATCCTCGCACTCACGCCTTTCTGTCTTTGCGTTTTTCTTCCTGAAAAGGCGTCACGCTTCGCTTTTTAACTCGCGATAGCGTTCACACCCACCTCTTGTTGCACTCGCTTTTACGTAGCCCTGTAGGCAGCGTCTTTTCTTTCGGCTGCAACGCGACATTCTTCATCATACGAGTTGTTTTTCCGTGGGCGCCGGTAACCAATATTTTCCTCGGCGGCAGTACGAAGTGCTTTGGAGATATGCTCCAACTGCTCCTTCAGGCTGAGTTGAGCTCTCAGAGAGCAGGTGTGGGAGTCGAGTTGCGAAATCGTTGGCAGTCTGTTGCGAGTGCAGCCTTTCAACGTCTAGATTTCCTTGTGTTTTTTGTTCATTGGTTGTAGCCGCGCAGAGGCTGATGCGTATTTTGGCTGCAACGAGATAATGGTCCGAGTCGATGTTAGGTGCTCGGATCGTGCGCACATCTAAAATACTGGAGGTATGCCGTCCGTCTATCACAACGTGATTGATCTGATTGCCAGTATTTCGTTCGGGGGACAGCCACGTAGCTTGATGTATCTTCTTATAAATGAACCTCGTGCTGGAAATGACCATGTCTCGTGCACCGGCAAAGTCAATCAGCCTCAGTGCATTAGGAGAAGTTTTATTGTGCAGGCTGAACTTTCCGACTGTAGGGCATTTTAACTGAAAAGCTTTTCGTAGTAGAAATACACAGAAATAAACACTTTTTAATTTTAATGAAAATCGGTTCGGATGTATACATTCTGACAAGATTAAGTAACTTATAACGAAAAAACTAGTAAAATATTGACGGCCTGCTTGCTGTACAAGGAAATATTTTTGTGACACCTGTGTCGCATATGCCTGAAATGGTTAAAAATACGGTCATGTTGTTGTTACCTCCGAAGGCTTTGGGGAGGGTTATCGATGTGATGGTCCTTTGCCGGATATATATCCGGTACGCTCCGGTAACACAGCACAATTAAGGTGCTATCCCGACCACCTCGGGAACGATTTATGTGGCCACATTAAACCTTCCAGCCATCCCTCCCTCCCCATCCCCAAGTTCCATGAGGAGCTTGGGGTCGCCCGAGCCTCGTCTGTTAATGAAACAGGATTCGCCGCGGTTAAGTGAGGTTGACTATTGGGTTTGGAGGAGATATATATTGCGCTGGCAACCTGAAGGGTTGCGCTACACAGCCCCTTGAATCTGGTATTTTAGTCGCCTCTTACAACAGACATACCTACCGCGGATATATTCTGACCCCCCGACCCGCTGGGGAAAAAATACGGTCATATTGTACACGTATCACTTAACCTATGTGAAGTTAATACCACGATTCAGCTGTACAAATATAGAAACGAACAATGAAGCACAATTAAATTTTCCTTTGAAAAATAATGATAGAATATACGCACTAATTTCATTTTGCTAGAATTAACATAAAAACGTTGAATTTGCTATTTCGGTAGAATAAAAGCTATTTATTTGTTTAACTGATTCAGAATTTGTATTACGCTTGACGCATTAACCATAAAAAATAAAAAATAAAATAATGATAATTCGTGCTTGGCGCGATTTATCTCCATGAATATTTAGGCCAAACGTCTCTTCAAATTTGCGTCTTGCTCCCTTTAGATTTTCCCTGCAAATTGGCAGATGGGACATTTATGTTTTACACCTTCTTTGCCCACCCTGGCGTTAAAGTCGCCAAGCACGACTTTTATATCATGGCGTGGGTAGCGCTCGTATGTCCCTTCTAATTGTTCATAAAAACCGTCTTTCAGCATCTCATCGTCTTTCTACTCTATCGGTGCATGGGCGCAGATGAATGATATATTAAAAAACTTTGCTTTTATTCGGACAGCGGCGAGACGTTCCTCCACAGGCGTCAACGCCAGTACTTGGCGACAAAGTCTCTCTCCCACCACGAATCCAACGCCGAAACTGCGCCTATTTGTATGGCCACTCTAATAGATGTCACACTTCTTTATCTTCCTTCTACCTTCCTTCGTCCAACGAATTTCATGACGGCGGTGATGTCAGATTTTGCTTTGATGAGGACATCAACCAGCCGGGCACCTGCGCCAATCCCATTCAGGGAGCGGACGTTCCAGTTGCATGCCCTCAATTCATTGTCCTTCAAACGTTTGCCATGGTCGTCATCAATAGGAGCGTTTCTTTTTATCCGAGGCTTGTTGGTTCTTTACATTGGAGTGTGGTTTAACGTGGCGGGTTCCAAGCCCAGCGCACAACCCACTCAGCGGAGGTGAAAATATTAACGGCACGTTTATATAGCTAGCCGCTTGATCCAAGACAGACGCCCGCTTGCAGCCGCACCTCGTTGTGGACAGACGCTGCTGTTACTGATACTGTTTTATTGTAACGTAGAAATAAAATTCTCTTTTAAAAGCCACATATTGTTTTAAATAATCTTTTCTAGTTATTTGGTAACATTTTAGTACATTTCTGATAAATATAATGATGATAATAAATTTTAATTATTCAATATAGAACGTTCGGATATCAAACAGTGGCTTTTCTTGCTTTTTTTGCTTCAACATTTTTTATAATAATATCCAAATTTATCTGTGTTGCCAAAACAGATTCAACACAAAGCGTGGCAAACAGGGCTGGATTCGCAACAACAAAACACAGCAAGCAGCTACACTTATGTACAAGTCAACGAAAAACATTCCACAAATATAACCAGCAGCTCGAAGTGAAGAGATATATCACGCACACACATGTAGTCATCAGCCGAAGTAGTTACTCATACATACACATGTATAAACTACAAATATATATGTATATAGCTGGTAACCAAGCATGACTTACAACAGTTCGCGATATTACTAGACCTTAGGAGAGATGGGTGAACGAGAAAACCGAGAGTATAAAAGCAGCGCAAGCTGAGGAATCAGCAATCTGTTTGATTTAACCACGCTTTTATGAAGTCCGCCATATTGAAGTATAATTGTACTAGTCCCAAAGTAGACTAAATAAAGACCATATTACAATACTGAATATTAAAGTTATTTCTTCGACAGTTCAGCGAAACGACCGTTAGCAGAAGGTGCACAATATCAGGAAATCCCCAAATTCGTTATTCATTTATATGTCATCCATCATTAATCCTTCCTCATTCATCATTGTAGTTGAAATTTCCGCTTGAAAGCGTCTACACCCTTCCAAAACTAACCGAAATTTTTCAAAATAAAACAACCAGTGTACATTTTTAGATAATTCTTTTTTATTATTCAATATACTCCCCTTTCACTTCGATAAACTTCTTTGTACGCTCATACAATTTGTCAAATGAGTTGGAAATGTCCTTTTTAAGAACCTTGCCTAGTTCGTCGGTCGTCGCATTTTGAATGCGGTAAATTGAGTTTTATTTATTTGAGTAAAATTTATTTTCAGTTCTGGGCCTGTATTACGTGTTACGATTCGTGGCCGAAACTCATTTTTTAAATCACAATAGCTCTTGTGGATCGGATTAATGGCATATTTGAACTAGCGACAAATAGTACTTGTTAGATCCATTCCTTATTATAATTTATAAAAAAAGTTTGAGAGTTGCATACTTATTGCTTTAGTGAAAATGGTTTTCAGTCACTGATCGTAATACGTAATACGGGCCCTGATTATATTTTTCTTTCACTCTCTTGAATTTTATGTTGGTAAGAAAATTTTTGAAGACTTTTTACATTTTTCTAGGGCCCCGATTTAGGCAACTCGCTATTCTGCCTACTTGTTAATCTAGCCCTGGTGGGCTAGAAACTCGCTCTTGAGATGAACACGATCTATGAAAGTTTTTCGTTCTTGCAAGGATGCTGAAAGAACGTTCCGCACTAGCAACAATGGCAGATATAGTGCTAAAGATACATAAAGCAACACAAATGTTGGGGAAAATTGTATACAGATTTGAACATAGATGGCATTTAGCACTTCCAATGGCGACAGACCTTTATCAAAATTTGCTTCGTAAATGTGTTTCAAGTGAATTATTTCGCATTCTGAGCTTTAAGAAATGTCCGACTTGTATTATTCGACAAATTTTGCTGCGCTCGCCCGAACCGTAGTTTCATCTATGTCGTCAAATTGCCACCAAAAGGAAAACGTCTCGTTCAAATTTCTCAGTAATGCCGTGGTTACCGAATCAATGATCACCAAGAATGTATTGGATCATCCGTAATCATCTCATTTCCATTATCTTCAAAACGTCTTTTGGGTGTTCTCCTCCGAATGTCTGGAAACTTTGACGAGATGTTTAATTGAATAGCAACGGTTTTGCATTCGTTTCAAATTGTTTCCCATTGGTTCCTGATCAACTTCAAATCAGCAGATAAGGCATCTAGATGTCGGACCTTTTCATCTATGGTGGCGTCTCTAGCTTGGAGTACGACGTTTCTTTTATTAATGGTAGTCAGTATTTTGAACCAAATTGAGTACAGCAAGATACATTCGAACTTGTTGATGTACTTGAATGTCGGTAACATCTTAATATGCTTGTGCAGTCAAATTTAGCTTAGGTAATGCGAACGTCACTGCCCGCGCCCTACATCCTATTATACAATCAGCGTGGACAGGCTCCACAATTCCTGGTGAATGGAAAGAAGGGGTTATAATCACTATCCCAAAAAAGGCGATCTTAGCCAATGCAAAAACTGCCGCAGCACTACATTGCAATGATCAGTGTACGCTTCAAAGGAAAAAACAGCAACAAATTTAGCATAAACAAATGCGTACGACAAGGGTGCGTCTTATCACCGCTGCTTTTCATAGTAGTGCTGCATGATATCTTGAAGCGCACAAACGCAGAAGCAGCGGATGGGTTACAATGGAGGCAGAATCAGAAACTAAGCGCAAAAATTAAGCTAATGAGACTGCAAACAACGAACACATCTCCTCCCCAACTTGTATCAAATGGCAGCACTACCGTCATTGAGGATGTAGAAGAGTTCTGCTACCTTGGTAGCCAAATTACTAAAGATGACGGTGCAGAATCGAATGTATCTGCAATGATCTGTAGGGCACAACTGCATTCCATAAGATAAGCCGAGTATGGCGCTCTCGCATACTGTCGATGAAAACAAAATTTAGGATTTTTAACACCAGCGTGAAATCAGTTATATGGATCCGAAACCTGGCTTGTCTCTGACCGTATTAGCCGACGACTGCAAACGTTTATAAACAAGTATCTGAGAATAGTCTGCCGTATCTTTTGGCCAAGAACAATCAGTGACGCCGATACTGTCACTCACAGACAACCCCTCAATCAACACTGAAAGTAAAAAACGTAAGTGGGGTTGGATCGGTCACACTCTCAGCAGAGAAGATGACAACGTTGCCAAAATGGCCTTCCAATGGAACCCACAAGTAAGCCGGCGCAGGGGACGTCCTCGACGAACTTGAATGCGTACGATTTTCAATGAGAGTTGTTCTACCGCCACCTGGAATGAAATAAGACGTTTAGCGACTGATAGAAATCGTTTGAGAGCGTTTGTCTCCGCCCTATGCTCCGGCTAGGAGCGATAAGTTGTGCTACTGGATAGCTATGGTATTAGTTTTAGCTTTTGCGATTGTCAACTAGATGTTCAATTTTATCAAGGAATATAATAATAATAATGCGTTTAGTGCTTGTGTTAATCTTGGAACATAGTTTGCGAATGGTCTGATTGCCTTAGTTCTAGTCGACCACCTAGTGTCTGAAAGACTGTGAAGAGAGCTCGGTACACTTTTTTTTTTTTTTTGAGGATGTCGTTGTGGACTACTGCTGAAAATAGTAAAACATTTTTGTACAACTCCGAAGAAAGTAATTGCAGTCGTACAACATTCTGCAGCATCAATACCACATAAATTGAGACTGTGGGTTGCACAAGGCGTGTAATCAGCATTCGAGCTTTTGTTGAGAATATGACGTTCCGCTCCGTTCTAAGCTCATTTCATGTTGGCCCGTTATCATACCCTTGTGCACAACAATCTTTTAATGGGATTTCATGTTTACCTAGAGTATAGCAAATTAAATCTGCGATTTCCTGACCAGTTTTTTGGTTACAATCCACGAAAGCCAAAAACCGTTCTTGAATTGTAAAATTTGTTGCTTTCGAAATGAAATGGAGGTAGCGCAAAATGAACGTAGTCTGTTCAACGTGACTAGCATCAGGCGTAGCATCAACGATAATAGCAAAATACTTGGATTCCTTGCGTTGATCTCATATATCGTTAGCTAAATGTGAAAATGTGCAAGTCACTTTTTTTGAAAAATTGTATTTTAATGCAGTTTTAAAACTGAATTCAAAATACATCGATCACAAGAAAAAAATTTTTTTATTTTTAATTTTTACGTGTTGTTTGCAATGATGTGTAAATGTGCTAAGTCGTCAACTGTTCAAAAAAAAATGTGCTAAGTCAACTTGTCAGTAATATCAATCTGAATTACTAGTCATTTCTTTGTGGGCGCATTTTATTTATTTATTTAATTCATTCAGTCTAAAAGTACATGCTTTGTTGTTGTTGTATTAACGATAAAGACACTCCCCGAAGGCTTTTGGGTCGATGTTGATGGTCCTTTGCCGCATATAGATCCGGTACGTTCCGGTAACCAAGCATTATTAAGGTACTAGTCCGACCATCTCGGGAACGATTTATATGACATTAAACCTTCTAGGCTATCCCGTCCTCCCCACCCCCTAGTTCCATGAGGAACTTAGGGTCGCCAGAGCCTCGTCTGTCAATGAAACAGAATTCGCCACGGGTAGGCGAGCTTGGCAATTGGGTTGGAGAAGCTATATATTGCGCTGGGAACCCCTTGAGAGGGTTGCCTACACAGCCCCTTGAAATTGGATTCACCCAATTGAGACATGCCTTTGGTGTTTGATAAATGCTTTGCACTGACCATAATCTACTTCAATTCTTACATGTCGATAACTACATGCTTTGTTACAGACTAGTTAAAAATAGAAAACAATTCAAGCTTAAACTTGTATAAGCTGTTATTAAAATTAAGAACAGTACTGAATCGATTTGCTAGATGTATAGTCCTAGTTATAGGTTCATTCATAGCATAATTCGCTTTATTAGATAAATAATTTAGATAAATAAGCTATTATGCCGAAGATCATATGGAATGAGCAAATTAGATAAATCAGAGCAATTCATGCTAACGTTTATTTCATTATAGGATGGGAGGCCGTCTGGCCAGTGAAGCATACGTAACTGTAAAAAATTGTTGAACTCTCTCAATTTTATAGGAGTTATATTCATAGGAAGGATTCCATATTATTGAGCAATATTCAAGAAGACTTCTGACCAAGGATATATGAAGTACCTTCTGGTCTAGTCACTGGTGTTATGTCTATTGAACCCAAACATTGCAACAAAAGAGAGTTTGGAGTTAAAAATTAAACTCAAGTCTTTACTCTCTTGACAACGATTAAGAGATTTAGTATTTAGTTTGTAGATAAAGTATGTGGCAGTTGTTTTTTGGGAATAAGACACAACACAGCATTTGTTTGAATTTAAATATAAATTATTGTCTGCTCACCATCCGGCAAAAGAGTCCAGATCAGAACCGTTAGAAATAGTTTGACAAATTATTATTATTATCTATATATGTATATAAAAAGAAGTGTACATTTTGATTGTCACTCCATAAGTCGAGAACGGATAGAAAGATTGCCATGAAATTTTTAGGAAAGATACAGGAAGGAGAGATGATGGTTAGTTGATTTTGAAATCCCAAATCGGTTTAGCCATTCTTGAGTTATGATTTTTTTTTTAGAAAAAATTCAATCTAATATATAAAATTCTTCTGTCACGGTGTTAGAGGCTTAACTCCTCCGAAACGGCCGAACCGATTCTCATGAAATTTTGTGAGCATATTGGGTAGGTCTGAGAATCGGCCAACGTCTACCTCATTTATCGCTACGTGCCTAGGGTCTTGAGATCAAACCGTGGACCCGGGTACCCCTAGAATGTGTTTATACAATATGGATAACAAATGAAAGCTGTTGATGAGTGCTATAGTACAGGATAATTTTCGTACCCCTGGGTGATTAGGGTCTCGAGATATAGGCCAAAACGGGGACCCGGGTACCCCTAGAATGTGTTTATACAATATGGATATCAATTGAAAGCTGTTGGTGAGTGCTATAGTACATGATAATTTTCAAACAACTGGGCGACTAGGGTTTCGAGATATAGCCCAAAACGTGGACCCGGGTACCCCTAGAATGTGTTTATACAATATGGATATAAAATGAAAGCTGTTGATGAGTGCTATAGTACAGGATAATTTTCATACAACTGGGAGGCTAGGGTCTCGAGATATAGCACAAAACGTGGACCCGGATACACATGGAATGTGCTTTTACATTATGCGTATCAAATTGAAGCTGCTGATGTATGCTTTAGTACAGAGTAAGTTTTACACCGCTGGGTGACGACGGTCTCGAGATATAGGCCAAAACATGGACCCGGATACACCTAGAATGTGTGTGTATTATGGATATCAAATGAAAGCTGTTGCTGAGAGCTTTAAAGTAATTTTCATTGTGATATTCGATTTAGTCGCATCAAGCTGACAAAACTGATAAATATGCATGGGAAGCCAAAATAAAGACATGAACTAATAATACCCACATACCTATTTACACGTCCTATTCGATTTGACTGAAATTTGGTATCATATTCCTCTTGTCCTGCCACTGGAATTTTACGAATTTAGAAATGTTGAGTTAGATTTGCCACCGGATAATTACTGTTTCAAAAATTGCAACTTTAATGCCATTAGCGATAGAATCAATTTGCATGATTGGGATACTATATTTTCTGGGAAAAGTGTAAATGAATGCTTTCATCTTTTCAAAGTTAAAGTCAATGAAATTTGCTCCACTTTAATTTCTCGAGTGAAAAGAAAATGTTACAAAATATCTTGGTATACAAGAAAGTTGAAAAGACTTAAACATTTAAGGAATACATTTTTTAAAAGGGTTAAATTATCTAAAATGCGTCTTCATAAGGATAAATATTTATTATACTCAAGTAAGTTCAAATCTTTGAGTAAGAAACTTCATAAAGAGTATGTTGCTAAATTTGAAAGGGATATTAAGTTAAACCCTAAATCTTTTTGGCGTTACGTTAAGGCTAAAAAGTCGTGTGCAAGTATCCCATCTCAAGTTTCTTATAATGGAAACTCTGCGTTTTCCCTCGGCGAAGCTGTCAACCTCTTTGCTTATTTTTTCGGGGCGAATTTGGAGACTGGGACGTTTCTCACCGAGGAACTAGATACGGAAAATGACACCCCTATTAATTTGGTCAATTGTCCCTGACTCTTGAAGATGTCATTTGTGGCATCTCGGTGATCAAGTCGTCAGTGCAAATGGATGTAGATGGTTTCTGTTCTTTTTTGTTTAAAAATATTGCAGCAGTTGCGTATCCAATCTTATTAATTTTTAATAAATCTCTCAGGAATGGAGACTTCATAAACGCTTGGAAGGTAATGTCTATTACCCCGATATTCAAGCTGCATCACGCTGGAACCTGCTTTGAAAAAATCCAAATTTTTTTTGTGATTGCTATAACTACAAACGATGCAATTGATTGTAGTGAAATTCATTTTTTTGTAGTTCTTATAGTTACTCCGAAAATATAATACATTGTGCGGAAACCAAGCAATTTAAGCAAATTTGGTTTTTTTCTTTTTGAAATACGTTTTAAATCGTTTGTAGTTTTTCATACGAAAAAAAATTTTTTTTTTGGTCGACAGGTTTCGGAGATATCGCTAACGCATCTCAAAAAAACCAAGAACGCAGCAATTTGGAAGCACTAAAAGTACTTTTCCTATAACTACAAACGATGAAATTGATTGTAGTGAAATTCATTTTTTTGTAGTTTTTATAGTTACTCCGAAAATATAATACATTGTGCGGAAACCAAGCAATTTAAGGAAATTTGGGTTTTTTCTTTTTGAAATACGTTTTAAATCGTTTGTAGTTTTTCATACGAAAAAAAATTTTTTTTTTGGTCGACAGGTTTCGGAGATATCGCTAACGCATCTCAAAAAAACCAAGAACGCAGCAATTTGGAAGCACTAAAAGTACTTTTCCTATAACTACAAACGATGAAATTGATTGTAGTAAAATTCATTTTTTTGTAGTTTTTATAGTTACTCCGAAAATATAATACATTGTGCGGAAACCAAGCAATTTAAGCAAATTTGGGTTTTTTCTTTCTGAAATACGTTTTAAATCGTTTGTAGTTTTTCATAGGAAAAACATTTTTTTTTTGGTCCATACGTTTCGGAGATATCGCTAACGCATCTCAAAAAAACCAAGAACGCAGCAATTTGGAAGCACTAAAAGTACTTTTCCTATAACTACAAACGATGAAATTGATTGTAGTGAAATTCATTTTTTTGTAGTTCTTATAGTTACTCCGAAAATATAATACATTGTGCGGAAACCAAGCAATTTAAGCAAATTTGGTTTTTTTCTTTTTGAAATACGTTTTAAATCGTTTGTAGTTTTTCATACGAAAAATAAATTTTTTTTTGGTCCACAGGTTTCGGAGATATCGCTAACGCATCTCAAAAAAACCAAGAACGCAGCAATTTGGAAGCACTAAAAGTACTTTTCCTATAACTACAAGCGATGAAATTGATTGTAGTGAAGTTCATTTTTTTGTAGTTTTTATAGTTACTCCGAAATTATAATACATTGTGCGGAAACCAAGCAATTTAGGGAAATTTGGGTTTTTTCTTTTTGAAATACGTTTTAAATCGTTTGTAGTTTTTCATATGAAAAAAATTTTTTTTTTGGTCGACAGGTTTCGGAGATATCGCTAACGCATCTCAAAAAAACCAAGAACGCAGTAATTTGGAAGCACTAAAAGTACTTTTCCTATAACTACAAACGATGAAATTGATTGTAGTGAAATTCATTTTTTTGTAGTTCTTATAGTTACTCCGAAAATATAATACTTTGTGCGGAAACCAAGCAATTTAAGTAAATTTGGTTTTTTTGTTTTTGAAATACGTTTTAAATCGTTTGTAGTTTTTCATAGGAAAAAACATTTTTTTTTGGTCCATAGGTTTCGGAGATATCGCTAACGCATCTCAAAAAAACCAAGAACGCAGCAATTTGGAAGCACTAAAAGTACTTTTCCTATAACTACAAACGATGAAATTGATTGTAGTGAAATTCATTTTTTTGTAGCTCTTATAGTTACTCCGAAAATATAATACATTGTGCGGAAACCAAGCAATTTAAATAAATTTGGTTTTTTTGTTTTTGAAATACGTTTTAAATCGTTTGTAGTTTTTCATACGAAAAAAAATTTTTTTTTTGGTCCACAGCTTTCGGAGATATCGCTAACGCATCTCAAAAAAACCAAGAACGCGGCAATTTGGAAGCACTAAAAGTACTTTTCCTATAACTACAAATGATGAAATTGATTGTAGTGAAATTCCTTTTTTTTTGTAGTTCTTATAGTTACTCCAAAAATATAATACATTGTGCGGAAACCAAGCAATTTAAGCAAATTTGGGTTTTTTCTTTCTGAAATACGTTTTAAATCGTTTGTAGTTTTTCATAGGTAAAAAAATTTTTTTTTTTGGTCCATACGTTTCGGAGATATCGCTAACGCATCTCAAAAAAACCAAGAACGCAGCAATTTGGAAGCACTAAAAGTACTTTTCCTATAACTACAAACGATGAAATTGATTGTAGTGAAATTCATTTTTTTGTAGTTCTTATAGTTACTCCGAAAATATAATACATTGTGCGGAAACCAAGCAATTTAAGTAAATTTGGTTTTTTTGTTTTTGAAATACGTTTTAAATCGTTTGTAGTTTTTCATACGAAAAAAATTTTTTTTTTTGGTCCACAGGTTTCGGAGATATCGCTAATGCATCTCAAAATAACCAAGAACGCAGCAATTTGGAAGCACTAAAAGTACTTTTCCTATAACTACAAACGATGAAATTGATTGTAGTGAAATTCATTTTTTTGTAGTTTTTATAGTTACTCCGAAAATATAATACATTGTGCGGAAACCAAGCAATTTAAGTAAATTTGGTTTTTTTGTTTTTGAAATACGTTTTAAATCGTTTGTAGTTTTTCATACGAAAAAAACTTTTTTTTTGGTCCACAGGTTTCGGAGATATCGCTAACGCATCTCAAAAAAACCAAGAACGCAGCAATTTGGAAGCACTAAAAGTACTTTTCCTATAACTACAAACGATGAAATTGATTGTAGTGAAATTCATTTTTTTTGTAGTTTTTATAGTTACTCCGAAAATATAATACATTGTGCGGAAACCAAGCAATTTAAGGAAATTTGGGTTTTTTCTTTTTGAAATACGTTTTAAATCGCTTGTAGTTTTTCATACGAAAAAAATTTTTTTTCTGGTCAACAGGTTTCGGAGATATCGCTAACGCATCTCAAAAAAACCAAGAACGCAGCAATTTGGAAGCACTAAAAGTACTTTTCCTATAACTACAAACGATGAGATTGATTGTAGTGAAATTCATTTTTTTGTAGTTCTTATAGTTACTCCGAAAATATAATACATTGTGCGGAAACCAAGCAATTTAAGTAAATTTGGTCTTTTTGTTTTTGAAATACGTTTTAAATCGTTTGTAGTTTTTCATAGGAAAAAACATCTTTTTTTTTGGTCCATAGGTTTCGGAGATATCGCTAACGCATCTCAAAAAAACCAAGAACGCAGCAATTTGGAAGCACTAAAAGTACTTTTCCTATAACTACAAACGATGAAATTGATTGTAGTGGAATTCATTTTTTTGTAGTTCTTATAGTTACTCCGAAAATATAATACATTTTGCGGAAACCAAGCAATTTAAATAAATTTGGTTTTTTTGTTTTTGAAATACGTTTTAAATCGTTTGTAGTTTTTCATACGAAAAAAAATTTTTTTTTTGGTCCACAGGTTTCGGAGATATCGCTAACGCATCTCAAAAAAACCAAGAACGCGGCAATTTGGAAGCACTAAAAGTACTTTTCCTATAACTACAAATGATGAAATTGATTGTAGTGAAATTCATTTTTTTGTAGTTCTTATAGTTACTCCAAAAATATAATACATTGTACGGAAACCAAGCAATTTAAGCAAATTTGGGTTTTTTCTTTCTGAAATACGTTTTAAATCGTTTGTAGTTTTTCATAGGTAAAAAAATTTTTTTTTTGGTCCATACGTTTCGGAGATATCGCTAACGCATCTCAAAAAAACCAAGAACGCAGCAATTTGGAAGCACTAAAAGTACTTTTCCTATAACTACAAACGATGAAATTGATTGTAGTGAAATTCATTTTTTTGTAGTTCTTATAGTTACTCCGAAAATATAATACATTGTGCGGAAACCAAGCAATTTAAGTAAATTTGGTTTTTTTGTTTTTGAAATACGTTTTAAATCGTTTGTAGTTTTTCATACGAAAAAAAATTTTTTTTTGGTCCACAGGTTTCGTAGATATCGCTAACGCATCTCAAAATAACCAAGAACGCAGCAATTTGGAAGCACTAAAAGTACTTTTCCTATAACTACAAACGATGAAATTGATTGTAGTGAAATTCATTTTTTTGTAGTTTTTATAGTTACTCCGAAATTATAATACATTGTGCGGAAACCAAGCAATTTAAGTAAATTTGGTTTTTTTGTTTTTGAAATACGTTTTAAATCGTTTGTAGTTTTTCATACGAAAAAAAAATTTTTTTTTGGTCCACAGGTTTCGGAGATATCGCTAACGCATCTCAAAAAAACCAAGAACGCAGAAATTTGGAAGCACTAAAAGTACTTTTCCTATAACTACAAACGATGAAATTGATTGTAGTGAAATTCATTTTTTTGTAGTTTTTATAGTTACTCCGAAAATATAATACATTGTGCGGAAACCAAGCAATTTAAGGAAATTTGGGTTTTTTCTTTTTGAAATACGTTTTAAATCGTTTGTAGTTTTCATACGAAAAAAAATTTTTTTTTTGGTCGACAGGTTTCGGAGATATCGCTAACGCATCTCAAAAAAACCAAGAACGCAGCAATTTGGAAGCACTAAAAGTACTTTTCCTATAACTACAAACGAAGAAATTGATTATAGTAAAATTCATTTTTTTGTAGTTCTTATAGTTACTCCGAAAATATTATACATTGTGCGGAAACCAAGCAATTTAAGCAAATTTGGGTTTTTTCTTTCTGAAATACGTTTTAAATCGTTTGTAGTTTTTCATAGGAAAAACAATTTTTTTTTTGGTCCATACGTTTCGGAGATATCGCTAACGCATCTCAAAAAAACCAAAAACGCAGCAATTCGGAAGCACTAAAAGTACTTTTCCTATAACTACAAACGATGAAATTGATTGTAGTGAAATTCATTTTTTTGTAGTTCTTATAGTTACTCCAACCGGGTGTATTCGAATTTCCCAATTTTGCAATGTATTATATTTTCGTATTAACTATAAGAACTACAAAAAAATGAATTTCACTACAATCAATTTCATCGTTTGTAGTTATAGGAAAAGTACTTTTAGTGCTTCCAAATTGCTGCGTTCTTGGTTTTTTTGAGATGCGTTAGCGATATCTCCGAAACCTGTGGACCAACAAAAAAATTTTTTTTCGTATGAAAAACTACAAACGATTTAAAACGTATTTCAAAAACAAAAAACCCAAATTTACTTAAATTGCTTGGTTTCCGCACAATGTATTATATTTTCGGAGTAACTATAAGAACTACAAAAAATGAATTTCACTACAATCAATTTCATCGTTTGTAGTTATAGGAAAAGTACTTTTAGTGCTTCCAAATTGCTGCGTTCTTGGTTTTTTTGAGATGCGTTAGCGATATCTCCGAAACCTGTGGACCAAAAAAAAAATTTTTTTTCCTATGAAAAACTACAAACGATTTAAAACGTATTTCAGAAAGAAAAAACCCAAATTTGCTTAAATTGCTTGGTTTCCGCACAATGTATTATATTTTCGGAGTAACTATAAGAACTACAAAAAAATTAATTTCACTACAATCAATTTCATCGTTTGTAGTTATAGGAAAAGTACTTTTAGTGCTTCCAAATTGCTGCGTTCTTGGTTTTTTTGAGATGCGTTAGCGATATCTCCGAAACCTGTGGACCAAAAAAAAAAATTTTTTTCGTATGAAAAACTACAAACGATTTAAAACGTATTTCAAAAACAAAAAAACCAAATTTACTTAAATTGCTTGGTTTCCGCACAATGTATTATATTTTCGGAGTAACTATAAAAACTACAAAAAAGTGAATTTCACTACAATCAATTTCATCGTTTGTAGTTATAGGAAAAGTAATTTTAGTGCTTCCAAATTGCTGCGTTCTTGGTTTTTTTGAGATGCGTTAGCGATATCTCCGAAACCTGTGGACCAAAAAAAAATTTTTTTTTCGTATGAAAAACTACAAACGATTTAAAACGTATTTCAAAAACAAAAAAACCAAATTTACTTAAATTGCTTGGTTTCCGCACAATGTATTATATTTTCGGAGTAACTATAAAAACTACAAAAAAATGAATTTCACTACAATCAATTTCATCGTTTGTAGTTATAGGAAAAGTACTTTTAGTGCTTCCAAATTGCTGCGTTCTTGGTTTTTTTGAGATGCGTTAGCGATATCTCCGAAACGTATGGACCAAAAAAAAAAATTTTTTTCGTATGAAACACTACAAACGATTTAAAACGTATTTCAGAAAGAAAAAACCAAATTTACTTAAATTGCTTGGTTTCCGCACAATGTATTATATTTTCGGAGTAACTATAAGAACTACAAAAAAATGAATTTCACTACAATCAATTTCATTGTTTGTAGTTATAGGAAAAGTACTTTTAGTGCTTCCAAATTGCTGCGTTCTTGGTTTTTTTGAGATGCGTTAGCGATATCTCCGAAACCTGTGGACCAAAAAAAAAATTTTTTTTCGTATGAAAAACTACAAACGATTTAAAACGTATTTCAAAAACAAAAAAACCAAATTTACTTAAATTGCTTGGTTTCCGCACAATGTATTATATTTTCGGAGTAACTATAAGAACTACAAAAAAATGAATTTCACTACAATTAATTTCATCATTTGTAGTTTGATAAGCCAAGTCAAAGAGCACTTGACTAGCATCAATTCCACCCTTAAATACGTATGTGCATATGTACACAGAAGCCTGTGCCTGTCGATCAGCTTTTGAGCATTGTATCATTGAATATATATGTATGAAAATATGAACCAAATTAGAAATGTACATACATACATATTCAATAATACTCCAAAGTAAAGGCAGATATAAATAAATACTTTGGTCGCTTTGATGCTGTGGCAGCGTCTTGAGATAAGAAGAAAAAAACTTGCCGCTTGCTACGTTCTAAAGCGACCAAAGACTTTATGTAAATCCGCGTATACAGACATATATATATGCATATGAATGCTCGTAGCAATTAGCCAACGAAATAAAATAGGCACGAGCCAAATTATGTGTCGTCGGTGGTTAAAAGTGTTGCCGTTTGCAGCTTTAATCAACTGACAGCTAAAAGGCGAATTTATTATTAATACTAAAATAAAGGAATTTATTGCTCTTTTGCGACATAATGTTATTTTTTTTGCAAAATTACTTTAATTCATTTCGCCCCTCCCATTTATTACTTTTTATCTATGAAAATAGTGTAAAATTCTTACTTTGTACTGACATGTGATAAACAATATACAATATGACGTCACAGTGCGAATTCGGGCCAGAAACGGGTAAAACTCGACTTTTATGTATTAACTGCAACACAGCTGCTGAAAACTTGGTTGTTCGACTGCGCGAACAATTTTTCGACAGAATAAGATCAGGTTTTTCAAATAGCAAATTAAAATTTCCATAAGCTCTGCCAACTCGGCAATTCGGCATATTGGAAAATTATTTGCAAAAATGTATATGAACAATGCATGAAAATTTTTAGATTATATTGCTAATACGTTACTGGGCATTTATTGGGCAATATACTCGCATCTTTATTTGCATTTTTTACTACCATATTATTACTTCGATTAGGGATTGGTATTATTTCATAGGAAAAGTGCCTAGTTATGGAAGTAGTTATGCGCGTTATAATGAAAGCCCTCAATATGCATCGAAGTTGGTATTTATAAAATCACAAACATTTTTCTTTTGACGATTTTATCAAATGCCATATTGCCAAATTGCATCACCAATTTGGACAACTTAAGAAGAAGCATTATGAATGAAAAAGAGGAAGCTAGTTTTCAGGATTTTGTGATTTACATTTGAACATACATATGTATGTATGTACACATGCTTGTGCGTAAGAATAATTTTTGTTGGAAGTGGTTGGTTGAATAGAAGTTTGTTTTTTTTTTTTTTTTTTGAACATGTGAATGTACAAACATACATATGTTCGCTTATGCTTGGATATATTGGTATCAATGAGGTGGGTGTGAAGTGGAGTGAAGTGGGGTGTTGGTTGATCTTTAGTTTAAGAATATACATATGTATGTGTTTGCATATATATCTAAGTTTGTTTATACGCTACGATCGTCATAGCAGATACATTACCATGTTCATACACTTCTTAGCTTACATATAAGCATACATACATATGTATGTACGTACATTTGCTTGAGCTTAAGAATAATTTTTGTTAGAAGGGGTATGCTGAAATGAAGTTTGTTTTATTTTTGAACATATGAATTGTAAGCAACAATATTTACTTGCACATTCAAAAACTTTAATATGCTTGTAATTTAAATCGAGAGAATTATTCAAAGAACCCATTTGCTGTGCAAAAATCATTGTTTGGAATACCCAACCGGGTGTATTCGAATTTCCCAATTTTGCAATCCATTATATTTTCGTAGTAACTATAAGAACTACAAAAAAATGAATTTCACTACAATCAATTTCATCATTTGTAGTTATAGGAAAAGTACTTTTAGTGCTTCCAAATTGCTGCGTTCTTGGTTTTTCTGAGATGCGTTAGCGATATCTCCGAAACCTGTGGACCAAAAAAAAAATTTTTTTTCGTATGAAAAACTACAAACGATTTAAAACGTATTTCAAAAACAAAAAAATCAAATTTACTTAAATTGCTTGGTTTCCGCACAATGTATTATATTTTCGGAGTAACTATAAGAACTAAAAAAAAATGAATTTCACTACAATCAATTTCATCGTTTGTAGTTATAGGAAAAGTACTTTTAGTGCTTCCAAATTGCTGCGTTCTTGGTTTTTTTGAGATGCGTTAGCGATATCTCCGAAACCTGTGGACCAAAAAAAAAATTTTTTTTCGCATGAAAAACTACAAACGATTTAAAACGTATTTCAAAAACAAAAAAACCAAATTTACTTAAATTGCTTGGTTTCCGCACAATGTATTATATTTTCGGAGTAACTATAAGAACTACAAAAAAATGAATTTCACTACAATCAATTTCATCGTTTGTAGTTATAGGAAAAGTACTTTTAGTGCTTCCAAATTGCTGCGTTCTTGGTTTTTTTGAGATGCGTTAGCGATATCTCCGAAACCTATGGACCAAAAAAAAAATTTTTTTTCCTATGAAAAACTACAAACGATTTAAAACGTATTTCAAAAACAAAAAAACCAAATTTACTTAAATTGCTTGGTTTCCGCACAATGTATTATATTTTCGGAGTAACTATAAGAACTACAAAAAAATGAATTTCACTACAATCAATTTCATCGTTTGTAGTTATAGGAAAAGTATTTTAGTGCTTCCAAATTGCTGCGTTCTTGGTTTTTTTGAGATGCGTTAGCGATATCTCCGAAACCTGTCGACAAAAAAAAAAATTTTTTTTCGTATGAAAAACTACAAACGATTTAAAACGTATTTCAAAAAGAAAAAACCCAAATTTCCTTAAATTGCTTGGTTTCCGCACAATGTATTATATTTTCGGAGTAACTATAAAAACTACAAAAAAATGAATTTCACTACAATCAATTTCATCGTTTGTAGTTATAGGAAGAGTACTTTTAGTGCTTCCAAATTGCTGCGTTCTTGGTTTTTTTGAGATGCGTTAGCGATATCTCCGAAACCTGTCGACAAAAAAAAAATTTTTTTTTCGTATGAAAAACTACAAACGATTTAAAACGTATTTCAAAAAGAAAAAACCCAAATTTCCTTAAATTGCTTGGTTTCCGCACAATGTATTATATTTTCGGAGTAACTATAAAAACTACAAAAAAATGAATTTCACTACAATCAATTTCATCGTTTGTAGTTATAGGAAAAGTACCTTTAGTGCTTCCAAATTGCTGCGTTCTTGGTTTTTTTGAGATGCGTTAGCGATATCTCCGAAACCTGTGGACCAAAAAAAAAATTTATTTTTCGTATGAAAAACTACAAACGATTTAAAACGTATTTCAAAAAGAAAAAAACCAAATTTGCTTAAATTGCTTGGTTTCCGCACAATGTATTATATTTTCGGAGTAACTATAAGAACTACAAAAAAATGAATTTCACTACAATCAATTTCATCGTTTGTAGTTATAGGAAAAGTACTTTTAGTGCTTCCAAATTGCTGCGTTCTTGGTTTTTTTTAAGATGCGTTAGCGATATCTCCGAAACGTATGGACCAAAAAAAAAATTTTTTTTCCTATGAAAAACTACAAACGATTTAAAACGTATTTCAAAAACAAAAAAACCAAATTTACTTAAATTGCTTGGTTTCCGCATAATGTATTATATTTTCGGAGTAACTATAAGAACTACAAAAAAATGAATTTCACTACAATCAATTTCATCGCTTGTAGTTATAGGAAAAGTACTTTTAGTGCTTCCAAATTGCTGCGTTCTTTGTTTTTTTGAGATGCGTTAGCGATATCTCCGAAACCTGTGGACCAAAAAAAAAATGTTTTTCGTATGAAAAACTACAAACGATTTAAAACGTATTTCAAAAACAAAAAAACCAAATTTACTTAAATTGCTTGGTTTCCGCACAATGTATTATATTTTCTGAGTAACTATAAGTACTACAAAAAAATGAAATTCACTACAATCAATTTCATCGTTTGTAGTTATAGGAAAAGTACTTTTAGTGCTTCCAAATTGCCGCGTTCTTGTTTTTTTGAGATGCGTTAGCGATATCTCCGAAACCTATGGACCAAAAAAAAAATTTTTTTTCCTATGAAAAACTACAAACGATTTAAAACGTATTTCAAAAACAAAAAAAACCAAATTTACTTAAATTGCTTGGTTTCCGCACAATGTATTATATTTTCGGAGTAACTATAAGAACTACAAAAAAATGAATTTCACTACAATCAATTTTATCGTTTGTAGTTATAGGAAAAGTATTTTAGTGCTTCCAAATTGCTGCGTTCTTGGTTTTTTTGAGATGCGTTAGCGATATCTCCGAAACCTGTCGACAAAAAAAAAATTTTTTTTTCGTATGAAAAACTACAAACGATTTAAAACGTATTTCAAAAAGAAAAAACCCAAATTTCCTTAAATTGCTTGGTTTCCGCACAATGTATTATATTTTCGGAGTAACTATAAGAACTAAAAAAAAATGAATTTCACTACAATCAATTTCATCGTTTGTAGTTATAGGAAAAGTACTTTTAGTGCTTCCAAATTGCTGCGTTCTTGGTTTTTTTGAGATGCGTTAGCGATATCTCCGAAACCTGTGGACCAAAAAAAAAATTTTTTTTCGTATGAAAAACTACAAACGATTTAAAACGTATTTCAAAAACAAAAAAATCAAATTTACTTAAATTGCTTGGTTTCCGCACAATGTATTATATTTTCGGAGTAACTATAAGAACTAAAAAAAAATGAATTTCACTACAATCAATTTCATCGTTTGTAGTTATAGGAAAAGTACTTTTAGTGCTTCCAAATTGCTGCGTTCTTGGTTTTTTTGAGATGCGTTAGCGATATCTCCGAAACCTGTGGACCAAAAAAAAAATTTTTTTTCGCATGAAAAACTACAAACGATTTAAAACGTATTTCAAAAACAAAAAAACCAAATTTACTTAAATTGCTTGGTTTCCGCACAATGTATTATATTTTCGGAGTAACTATAAGAACTACAAAAAAATGAATTTCACTACAATCAATTTCATCGTTTGTAGTTATAGGAAAAGTACTTTTAGTGCTTCCAAATTGCTGCGTTCTTGGTTTTTTTGAGATGCGTTAGCGATATCTCCGAAACCTATGGACCAAAAAAAAAATTTTTTTTCCTATGAAAAACTACAAACGATTTAAAACGTATTTCAAAAACAAAAAAACCAAATTTACTTAAATTGCTTGGTTTCCGCACAATGTATTATATTTTCGGAGTAACTATAAGAACTACAAAAAAATGAATTTCACTACAATCAATTTCATCGTTTGTAGTTATAGGAAAAGTATTTTAGTGCTTCCAAATTGCTGCGTTCTTGGTTTTTTTGAGATGCGTTAGCGATATCTCCGAAACCTGTCGACAAAAAAAAAAATTTTTTTTCGTATGAAAAACTACAAACGATTTAAAACGTATTTCAAAAAGAAAAAACCCAAATTTCCTTAAATTGCTTGGTTTCCGCACAATGTATTATATTTTCGGAGTAACTATAAAAACTACAAAAAAATGAATTTCACTACAATCAATTTCATCGTTTGTAGTTATAGGAAGAGTACTTTTAGTGCTTCCAAATTGCTGCGTTCTTGGTTTTTTTGAGATGCGTTAGCGATATCTCCGAAACCTGTCGACAAAAAAAAAATTTTTTTTTCGTATGAAAAACTACAAACGATTTAAAACGTATTTCAAAAAGAAAAAACCCAAATTTCCTTAAATTGCTTGGTTTCCGCACAATGTATTATATTTTCGGAGTAACTATAAAAACTACAAAAAAATGAATTTCACTACAATCAATTTCATCGTTTGTAGTTATAGGAAAAGTACCTTTAGTGCTTCCAAATTGCTGCGTTCTTGGTTTTTTTGAGATGCGTTAGCGATATCTCCGAAACCTGTGGACCAAAAAAAAAATTTATTTTTCGTATGAAAAACTACAAACGATTTAAAACGTATTTCAAAAAGAAAAAAACCAAATTTGCTTAAATTGCTTGGTTTCCGCACAATGTATTATATTTTCGGAGTAACTATAAGAACTACAAAAAAATGAATTTCACTACAATCAATTTCATCGTTTGTAGTTATAGGAAAAGTACTTTTAGTGCTTCCAAATTGCTGCGTTCTTGGTTTTTTTTAAGATGCGTTAGCGATATCTCCGAAACGTATGGACCAAAAAAAAAATTTTTTTTCCTATGAAAAACTACAAACGATTTAAAACGTATTTCAAAAACAAAAAAACCAAATTTACTTAAATTGCTTGGTTTCCGCATAATGTATTATATTTTCGGAGTAACTATAAGAACTACAAAAAAATGAATTTCACTACAATCAATTTCATCGCTTGTAGTTATAGGAAAAGTACTTTTAGTGCTTCCAAATTGCTGCGTTCTTTGTTTTTTTGAGATGCGTTAGCGATATCTCCGAAACCTGTGGACCAAAAAAAAAATGTTTTTCGTATGAAAAACTACAAACGATTTAAAACGTATTTCAAAAACAAAAAAACCAAATTTACTTAAATTGCTTGGTTTCCGCACAATGTATTATATTTTCTGAGTAACTATAAGTACTACAAAAAAATGAAATTCACTACAATCAATTTCATCGTTTGTAGTTATAGGAAAAGTACTTTTAGTGCTTCCAAATTGCCGCGTTCTTGTTTTTTTGAGATGCGTTAGCGATATCTCCGAAACCTATGGACCAAAAAAAAAATTTTTTTTCCTATGAAAAACTACAAACGATTCAAAACGTATTTCAAAAACAAAAAAAACCAAATTTACTTAAATTGCTTGGTTTCCGCACAATGTATTATATTTTCGGAGTAACTATAAGAACTACAAAAAAATGAATTTCACTACAATCAATTTTATCGTTTGTAGTTATAGGAAAAGTATTTTAGTGCTTCCAAATTGCTGCGTTCTTGGTTTTTTTGAGATGCGTTAGCGATATCTCCGAAACCTGTCGACAAAAAAAAAATTTTTTTTTCGTATGAAAAACTACAAACGATTTAAAACGTATTTCAAAAAGAAAAAACCCAAATTTCCTTAAATTGCTTGGTTTCCGCACAATGTATTATATTTTCGGAGTAACTATAAAAACTACAAAAAAATGAATTTCACTACAATCAATTTCATCGTTTGTAGTTATAGGAAAAGTACTTTTAGTGCTTCCAAATTGCTGCGTTCTTGGTTTTTTTGAGATGCGTTAGCGATATCTCCGAAACCTGTGGACCAAAAAAAAATTTATTTTTCGTATGAAAAACTACAAACGATTTAAAACGTATTTCAAAAAGAAAAAAACCGAATTTGCTTAAATTGCTTGGTTTCCGCACAATGTATTATATTTTCGGAGTAACTATAAGAACTACAAAAAAATGAATTTCACTACAATCAATTTCATCGTTTGTAGTTATAGAAATCACAAAAAAAATTTGGATTTTTTCAAAGCGGGTTCCAGCGTGATGCAGCTGCATTGTATCATTGAATATATATGTATGAAAATATGAACCAAATTAGAAATGTACATACATATGTACATATTCAATAATACTCCAAAGTAAAGGCAGATATAAATAAATACTTTGGTCGCTTTGATGCTGTGGCAGCGTCTTGAGATAAGAAGAAAAAAACTTGCCGCTTGCTACGTTCTAAAGCGACCAAAGACTTTATGTAAATCCGCGTATACAGACATATATATATACATATGAATGCTCGTAGCAATTAGCCAACGAAATACAATAGGCACGAGCCAAATTATGTGTCGTCGGTGGTTAAAAGTGTTGCCGTTGCAGCTTTAATCAACTGACAGCTAAAAGGGGAATTTATTATTAATACTAAAATAAAGGAATTTATTGCTCTTTTGCGACATAATGTTATTTTTCTTGGCAAAATTACTTTAATTCATTTCGCCCCTCCCATTTATTACTATATTTATCTATGAAAATAGTGTAAAATTCTTACTTTGTACTGACATGTGATAAACAAGTCAGCATATACAATATGACGTCACAGTGCGAATTCGGGCCAGAAACGGGTAAAACTCGACTTTTATGTATTAACTGCAACACAGCTGCTGAAAACTTGGTTGTTCGACTGCGCGAACAATTTTTCGACAGAATAAGATCAGGTTTTTCAAATAGCAAATTAAAATTTCCATAAGCTCTGCCAACTCGGCAATTCGGCATATTGGAAAATTATTTGCAAAAATGTATATGAACAATGCATGAAAATATTTAGATTATATTGCTAATACGTTACTGGGCATTTATTGGGCAATATACTCGCATCTTTATTTGCATTTTTTACTACCATATTATTACTTCGATTAGGGCATATAAATAGTTTGGTATTATTTCATAGGAAAAGTGCCTAGTTATGGAAGTAGTTATGCGCGTTATAATGAAAGCCCTCAATATGCATCGAAGTTGGTATTTATAAAATCACAAACATTTTTCTTTTGACGATTTTATCAAATGCCATATTGCCAAATTGCATCACCAATTTGGACAACTTAAGAAGAAGCATTATGAATGAAAAAGAGGAAGCTAGTTTTCAGGATTTTGTGATTTACATTTGAACATACATATGTATGTATGTACACATGCTTGTGCGTAAGAATAATTATTGTTGGAAGTGGTTGGTTGAATAGAATTTTTTTTTTTTTTTTTTTTGAACATGTGAATGTACAAACATACATATGTTAGCTTATGCTTGGATATATTGGTATCAATGAGGTGGGTGTGAAGTGGAGTGAAGTGGGGTGTTGGTTGATCTTTAGTTTAAGAATATACATATGTATGTGTTTGCATATATATCTAAGTTCTTTTATACGCTACGATCATCATAGCAGATACATTACCATGTTCATACATTTCTTAGCTTACATATGAGCATACATACATATGTATGTACGTACATTTGCTTGAGCGTAAGAATAATTTTTGTTAGAAGGGGTATGCTGAAATGAAGTTTGTTTTATTTTTGAACATATGAATTGTAAGCAACAATATTTACTTGCACATTCAAAAACTTTAATATGCTTGTAATTTAAATCGAGAGAATTATTCAAAGAACCCATTTGCTGTGCAAAAATCATTGTCTGGAATACCCAACCGGGTGTATTCGAATTTCCCAATTTTGCAATGTATTATATTTTCGTAGTAACTATAAGAACTACAAAAAAATGAATTTCACTACAATCAATTTCATCGTTTGTAGTTATAGGAAAAGTACTTTTAGTGCTTCCAAATTGCTGCGTTCTTGGTTTTTTTGAGATGAGTTAGCGATATCTCCGAAACCTGTGGACCAAAAAAAAAAATTTTTTTTCGTATGAAAAACTACAAACGATTTAAAACGTATTTCAAAAACAAAAAACCCAAATTTACTTAAATTGCTTGGTTTCCGCACAATGTATTATATTTTCGGAGTAACTATAAGAACTACAAAAAAATGAATTTCACTACAATCAATTTCATCGTTTGTAGTTATAGGAAAAGTACTTTTAGTGCTTCCAAATTGCTGCGTTCTTGGTTTTTTTGAGATGCGTTAGCGATATCTCCGAAACCTATGGACCAAAAAAAATTTTTTTTTTCCCATGAAAAACTACAAACGATTTAAAACGTATTTCAAAAACAAAAAAAACCAAATTTACTTAAATTGCTTGGTTTCCGCACAATGTATTATATTTTCGGAGTAACTATAAGAACTACAAAAAAATGAATTTCACTACAATCAATTTCATCGTTTGTAGTTATAGGAAAAGTACTTTTAGTGCTTCCAAATTGCTGCGTTCTTGGTTTTTTTGAGATGCGTTAGCGATATCTCCGAAACCTGTGGACCAAAAAAAAAATTTTTTTTCGTATGAAAAACTACAAACGATTTAAAACGTATTTCAAAAACAAAAAAACCAAATTTACTTAAATTGCTTGGTTTCCGCACAATGTATTATATTTTCGGAGTAACTATAAGAACTACAAAAAAGTTAATTTCACTACAATCAATTTCATCGTTTGTAGTTATAGGAAAAGTACTTTTAGTGCTTCCAAATTGCTGCGTTCTTGGTTTTTTTGAGATGCGTTAGCGATATCTCCGAAACCTGTGGACCAAAAAAAAAATTTTGTTTCGTATGAAAAACTACAAATGATTTAAAACGTATTTCAAAAACAAAAAAACCAAATTTACTTAAATTGCTTGGTTTCCGCACAATGTATTATATTTTCGGAGTAACTATAAGAACTACAAAAAAGTTAATTTCACTACAATCAATTTCATCGTTTGTAGTTATAGGAAAAGTACTTTTAGTGCTTCCAAATTGCTGCGTTCTTGGTTTTTTTGAGATGCGTTAGCGATATCTCCGAAACCTGTGGACCAAAAAAAAAAATTTTTTTTCGTATGAAAAACTACAAATGATTTAAAACGTATTTCAAAAACAAAAAAACCAAATTTACTTAAATTGCTTGGTTTCCGCACAATGTATTATATTTTCGGAGTAACTATAAGAACTACAAAAAAATGAATTTTACTACAATCAATTTCATCGTTTGTAGTTATAGGAAAAGTACTTTTAGTGCTTCCAAATTGCTGCGTTCTTGGTTTTTTTGAGATGCGTTAGCGATATCTCCGAAACCTATGGACCAAAAAAAAAATTTTTTTCCTATGAAAAACTACAAACGATTTAAAACGTATTTCAAAAACAAAAAAACCAAATTTACTTAAATTGCTTGGTTTCCGCCCAATGTATTATATTTTCGGAGTAACTATAAGAACTACAAAAAAATGAATTTCACTACAATCAATTTCATCGTTTGTAGTTATAGGAAATGTACTTTTAGTGCTTCCAAATTGCTGCGTTCTTGGTTTTTTTGAGATGCGTTAGCGATATCTCCGAAACCTATGGACCAAAAAAAAAATTTTTTTTCCTATGAAAAACTACAAACGATTTAAAACGTATTTCAAAAACAAAAAAACCAAATTTACTTAAATTGCTTGGTTTCCGCACAATGTATTATATTTTCGGAGTAACTATAAAAACTACAAAAAAATGAATTTCACTACAATCAATTTCATCGTTTGTAGTTATAGGAAAAGTACTTTTAGTGCTTCCAAATTGCTGCGTTCTTGGTTTTTTTGAGATGCGTTAGCGATATCTCCGAAACCTGTGGACCAAAAAAAAAATTTTTTTTCGTATGAAAAACTACAAATGATTTAAAACGTATTTCAAAAACAAAAAAACCAAATTTACTTAAATTGCTTGGTTTCCGCACAATGTATTATATTTTCGGAGTAACTATAAGAACTACAAAAAAATGAATTTTACTACAATCAATTTCATCGTTTGTAGTTATAGGAAAAGTACTTTTAGTGCTTCCAAATTGCTGCGTTCTTGGTTTTTTTGAGATGCGTTAGCGATATCTCCGAAACCTGTGGACCAAAAAAAAAAATTTTTTTTCGTATGAAAAACTACAAATGATTTAAAACGTATTTCAAAAACAAAAAAACCAAATTTACTTAAATTGCTTGGTTTCCGCACAATGTATTATATTTTCGGAGTAACTATAAGAACTACAAAAAAATGAATTTTACTACAATCAATTTCATCGTTTGTAGTTATAGGAAAAGTACTTTTAGTGCTTCCAAATTGCTGCGTTCTTGGTTTTTTTGAGATGCGTTAGCGATATCTCCGAAACCTGTGGACCAAAAAAAAAAATTTTTTTTCGTATGAAAAACTACAAATGATTTAAAACGTATTTCAAAAACAAAAAAACCAAATTTACTTAAATTGCTTGGTTTCCGCACAATGTATTATATTTTCGGAGTAACTATAAGAACTACAAAAAAATGAATTTCACTACAATCAATTTCATCCTTTGTAGTTATAGGAAAAGTCCTTTTAGTGCTTCCAAATTGCTGCGTTCTTGGTTTTTTTGAGATGCGTTAGCGATATCTCCGAAACCTATGGACCAAAAAAAAAATTTTTTTCCTATGAAAAACTACAAACGATTTAAAACGTATTTCAAAAACAAAAAAACCAAATTTACTTAAATTGCTTGGTTTCCGCACAATGTATTATATTTTCGGAGTAACTATAAGAACTACAAAAAAATGAATTTTACTACAATCAATTTCATCGTTTGTAGTTATAGGAAAAGTACTTTTAGTGCTTCCAAATTGCTGCGTTCTTGGTTTTTTTGAGATGCGCTAGCGATATCTCCGAAACCTGTCGACCAAAAAAAAAATTTTTTTTCGTATGAAAAACTACAAACGATTTAAAACGTATTTCAAAAAGAAAAAACCCTAATTTCCTTAAATTGCTTGGTTTCCGCACAATGTATTATATTTTCGGAGTAACTATAAAAACTACAAAAAAATGAATTTCACTACAATCAATTTCATCGTTTGTAGTTATAGAAAAAGTACTTTTAGTGCTTCCAAATTGCTGCGTTCTTGGTTTTTTTGAGATGCGTTAGCGATATCTCCGAAACCTGTGTACCAAAAAAAAATTTATTTTTCGTATGAAAAACTACAAACGATTTAAAACGTATTTCAAAAAGAAAAAAACCAAATTTGCTAAAATTCCTTGGTTTCCGCACAATGTATTATATTTTCGGAGTAACTATAAGAACTAAAAAAAAATGAACTTCACTACAATCAATTGCATCGTTTGTAGTTATAGAAATCACAAAAAAAATTTGGATTTTTTCAAAGCGGGTTCCAGCGTGATGCAGCTCGATATTCAAGAGTGGTAATAAAAGCAATGTTGCCAACTACCGTCATATTTCTAAACTTTCCACTGTCTCGAAATTGTTTGAAATTGTAGTTAAGGATAAAATATTATTCGCAGTAAAGACCTTGATTTCACCTAATCAGCATGGATTCATGCCTGGCAGATCAACTCTAACTAATCTAGCAGTATTTTCTGAATACTGTGTTCCTTCATTTAAAGGAGGGCACAAGTTGATACTATCTATACCGATTTTTCGAAGGCTTTTGAAAAAGTCAACCATTCATTACTAATATCTAAACTTGCTGGCTTGGGCTTCCATTCTAGTATACTATCTTGGGTGAGATCTTACTTGGCAGATCGTAGCTGTGTTGTTGTGGTAGATGGTATTTGTTCGCGGTCGGTTACTGCCACTTCTGGTGTACCCCAAGGGCGTGTGTTGGGTCCCTTATTATTTGTTATCTTTATTAATCACATACGTCATTGTTTCAGTTATGCTGAATTCCTTTCGCTTGCTGATGACTTGAAAATTTTTGCATCAATCACGACTCAATCTGAGTCCACTACGCTCCAAGCTGATCTTGATAACGTAATGGACTGGTGTAGACGGAATCGTCTGCTTTTAAATATAAGTAAATGTTTTAGTATTACCTTTGCTAAAACTCGAAATGTTCTTCCTGTTTCTTATCATATTGGGGACTCTACGCTGAGGGTTGTTGATGAAATATCAGATCTTGGTGTAGGCTTTGATGCGAAGTTTCTATTTCACAGTCAGATTAATTATGTCATTGCGAAGTCTTATTCCACACTCGCGTTCATTCACCGTTTCAGTATGGATTTTAGTGATCCTTATACTTTAAAACTTTTATTTACAACCCTAGTGCGGTCTAAACTAGAATATGCTGTTTTCATTTGGAGGCCGTACCATGCCTGCCATATAGATCGACTTGAGCGTATTCAAAAAATATTTTTGCTATTTGCCCTCCGGTCTTTGCGTTTTCACGACCCTGTTCCAACATACAGTTCTAGATGTCTTTTAATTAACCTTGAATCTTTAGTGAGTAGAAGATCAATGCTTTTATTGACATTTTTATATGATATCATCAATGGAACGGTTGACTCGCCTTATCTTTTAGAACGTATACGGTTCAATGTACCATCGCGAACCCTTCGATGTCACGATTTTTTCTGGTTAGATTGATTTAGAACGACTTATGCTTCCAATTCTCCAATTGCTAGGGCAATGAGGGAGTTTAATTTGCTGTATTCTATAGATATTTATTTTGTATTAAATAAATTTAGGTTTAAACTGCTATTGAATGAAATAATTTGAATATTATATATTTATTAGTTAAGATATATTAGTAAATAGTCTGTATAGGTTCTGATTGTCCTAGACTATAATATAAATAAATAAATAAATTATGAAATAAATAAATAAATTATATTAGTATTTACGATGCTTTTTTCCGGGAAGTATACCAGAGACGGACTGGGACTGGGATTAGGACTAGGACTGGGACTGAGACTGAGACTGAGATTCGGAGTGGGACTGCGACTGAGGCTCGGAATGGGAATGGAACAAAATACATACCACCTTCTGGGACTGGCAATAAGAGATGAAAAAGAAGGAGAAAAGAAAAGAGAGAAAGAGGCTGATAAAGATATAGAATGAGGCGAAGATGGAGATGAAGCGAAAAAGACGGAGGGAGGAGTGAATAAAAAGATTAGGAAAAAGTGTAGAGGGGTAGGGCAGAGTTAGACGGAAAAAGCTTATTAAAGAGTATGCAGATAGGCCAAATTTAGGGCAGAACAACGTCTGCCGGGTCTGCTAGTTATTATATATTTAGGAAACATTAGGACAATAACACCTGACTGCAGTCTTTTTTAGTACAACTTTTATCACATAACTCTTACTCAATAATATTTATGTTAACAAAATCAATTTAATTTAAATTTAAAAATTATAATTTGTCTCGTTATTGGCCGTTAGTGTTTAGAAAAACTGAAATTTTTGGTTGAGCTCAAGGCCGGGTTTTGTTAAATAACACACTTGGATGTGTATTTTATTTTGTTTTTATTTTTCAATATTTCGACTTCAGTGGAGATTTTGAAGTCTTCAAAGCGTAGCTTAAGATTCCAGAGGATGACTTCAGACTGAAGTCGAAATATTGAAAAATAAAAACAAAATAAAATACACATCCAAGTGTTTTATTTAACAAAACCCGGCCTTGAGCTCAACCAAAAATTTCAGTTTTTATTTAAAAATTATATCAAAACTAAACATCCAGTTAGGAGTATATAATATTATACTATTCATGGAAATCATTATACATAAAACATATACAGAAAAGTAAATTAATAAAAGATAATACAATCTAAGATAAGTAAGTAATTAATAGTTTTATAGGTGGCCAATTTAAGCAAATTATGTTGAAAAATATTGATAAATAATTTGTCTATAGTTCCTTTGGTTTATACGGTTCTTTGTGGCAGCCGGTCTGGAATTCCAAGTGCGTATAGTATTTACAAAAAAGAGTCTTGCTGAAGCCACAAAGTTGAAATTCGGCACGATTAAATCATTCAAACGACTAGACCTAGGAAAAACAAGCTTTTCATATAGATAAGAGGGCATTTTTGTGGCAATCAGCTGAACAAGAAAAATACAACTTCCCATTTTCAAATAAGCATGGATTTCACAACCAAGAAGCTTAGTTCTCCAAGCAGAAATATGGTCATACTTACATAGGCCATACACATATCACGTTATGTGGTTGAACGCAACATCAATTGTATGAGCGGAACAGGAATCTAATTTATTGTATACCAACTCTGAATAGGTTATTATCGGCAACAATAGTTGAGCTGCAAGTTTTTTACGTATGGCAACTGGCGTAAATATTGACGACTGTCTTAGATTTCGGAGTGTGCAGTATACCCTCCCTACCATGAAATTAACATGATTAACGCAAGTAAGACTGGAGTTAACAACAAATCCCAGGTTTTTAACCTTGTTAACAATATTAATCACGTTATTATCAATATGTATGATAGGTAGATTACCAATATTACCAATAACGATATACCTGCGTTGAGGCAGAGACCATTTTTGCTAGCCCAGTGCGACATTTTCAACAAATCTCCATTTAATTTAGCGCAAAGGTCATTGGTGTTACTAATACTATCAGATATGTACATTTGCACATCATCAGCATAGGCATGCATTCTAACGTAACTGCACTCTAGGAAAAGGTCATTTAAAAACAGGCTGAATAAAAGGGGTCCAAGGATCGAACCTTGTGGAGTTAAACATTTTGACTGCGATATTTCGTAGCCCGTGCTTACTTGCTGGCATCTACCGGTCAGATAGCTATCCATAATCTTCACTGCATTTCCACTGAATCCAAAATATTTTCTCAGTTTGTTACAAAGCAACTGGTGATTGACAGAGTCAAAAGCTTTCGAAAAATCTAATAGACAGAGCAACGTGAGCTGATTTTTATCAAAAGGCACCCGTATATCGTCCAATATTTTCAACACCGCAGTTGAGCAGCTGTGCTTGGCTCTAAATAGTATTTTTTGTGCAATATACAGTTTTAGGGTTTTATTTCAATCATTAAATGTGAGGAGTGATGGGAAAACATATTGAGTAAAAAGTGTTAGGTCTGGAGAAAAAATTCGTTATGAGTGCGGAAATTGTGCTAAGTCATAAAATAGCTGCTGGGTTGGCATACATGACTTTTATTTAACTTTTTTAAAGCTTCTACACTCAAAAGCATTGCAATTAAGGTATTTTCATTCACAGTTTTGGAAAAAAGAAGGTTATTTCAAAAGTTATTAAGTTTTTTTCGTCTCCTGTAAAATTCGTAAAAGTTGACTTAGCACATTTTCACATTAAGCTAACGATATGTAGTTTCCCTCACGTGTTCTATATAATATTTCTTTCCACTTTTGAGTTTCAGTGATTAGCTGTTCATTAATAAGTATATCAATTGTAGCCTCTTTTTGAATTAGATTTTGTAAAGATCGCCATTGAATATAACATTTAATGTGATCTTGAGTATTTTCGTGTGCTGGCAGTTTATCGTATAGCTTCTTCCCACCTGCAATTTCGAATATCTGCCAGGACAACAAATTTTAGGTCGATTTAAAGTATTAGTGCTTAACAGACGATATGGTAGGCAATAAAAAGCATTGCTATTATTCCGCATCAACCAGTCACGCTCCACTTTCTCTCCATTTGGCAAGATTCTGTTTAACAACGAGATAGGAAATGCCTCGTCCTGACGATCACGTGGAAAATACAAGACACTTTTTCGTCGATGAAATATTTCGTTCACTTCTTCAGATCGCAACAACTCATTATTCACGGTACCGATGTCGAAGTCGTTTAAATAATCTGCACTTTGATACAGAGTTGGTGGTATTGTTGGAATACTTTTTCAAGATGAACCTTCATTAGTGTTGTGGGTTTTAGACCACTTAAAATGAGAACACCACTATTTATTTTTGATTTGAAATTTTATTATAAAATATTTTTATAGTTTAACTGCAGAAAGTATGCTTATGTAAGTGTCCCCACGAAACTTTACGATTTCGGATTCATGTAAACATATATTTTTGTTTGATGTTTTTATTGTCTCCTCACTGTTCGAAGGCCCAGGCAAAAAATCATTAACAATAGTCGAACGGGATGCAGAACCTGAATGGTTTTGTGCCAGCTGCCAAATGAAATATTTATTCTTAAATTTTAAGGAAAAGAACTTTTCTAATTATTTTTCACACTTCACTATAATATTAAAAAGAAATGCTTTTGAAATTCGGCTTAAAAATTGCACATGGAAGAACTAAAGACTCCGGAATTAAAAAAAAAATGTCTTAGTACCTCTAAATTGCGGCCCCCTCAGAAACGACAGGCCCGGGGGCTTAAAGGCTTGCCAGTTTTCTATATATCCTAATATAGCCGAAAAAGATATCCAATATTTCGAATAGACATCCTTCATATACGTATACAATATTTGGCATAGTGAACCTAGGTATAAAGAAAACGGGTTGGGGGTGGGTTGGTTAGTCGGGCAGCATTGGGAGATACCGGACCGAAATAGCGCTCTAGGCTCCATTTTGATATACTTTCAGTGTTTGGTGAGGGTGGGGTGGGAATTATAGAAGGTAGGGTAGAGATAAAAGGAGAGCTGTAGAAGGATGGATATGGAACTTAAGAGCAGCATAAGAGAGTGTTAGGGGCCGAAGTGAGGAAAAAAGGGTTTTTAAAAATGTTAAAGCAACACACACAACAGTTGTGACAGATCAAGATCCGCAGGCTGCTTGTTTCTCCTTTATTGTGAAATTTTGTTGTGTTTTTTGTATCTTTCTTGTTTGGGTTTTTGTGTTTTATTGTTATGCTTTTTGGTATTTCTCTTTTTACACTTGCCTTGTTGTTGATTTTAATGCTATTTTTAAAGTGATGGTGCTTGTTATTTTGATAATGTTTGTGTTTGTTTATTGCTATTTCTGTAGATGTTTTTGCTATTGTCGTTTTTCTTCTTAGCTTGTTGTTTTAATTGTTCATTCCTATAGCTGTTGGTAGTATTTTTCCCACTTTTTGTCTGTTTGAAGCTTTTGTTTTTTAAAGATACTCCGATACTCTATTTAAAATATTTTACCATCTTTATGAATTGAGATGTTTTTCTTTGTGACACAATCAATCCAAAACGGCTTAACAGATTTCGCTGATATTTTGAATTCAGATAGCGAATAGCCTGCAAAAGATCTCCTGGCTATATTCTTTCTCGAAAAAGAGGAGGTCCCACGCCTTAGTCATCCGAACTATTTCGAATTGATTTATAAATAATGTCGGCATCACTTCTAACCAATTTTGGGATTATTTTTGAATTATCTCGGGATCACTTCGGTATTATTTACATTAGTGATTTTGGTATTATATCCGGACTATTTTCAAACTATTTTGGCATCATTGCGGGACTCTCTTCATGGGGTTGATTTCAGAAATACTGTACTATTTCGGAGCCATTTTGGCATCATGGTGTGACTATCCCAGATCTTATGGGCATTGTTTTCGGAAACACTGGAAAGTTTCGAAATCATTCCGGAACCGTTTTTGAATTATCTGCGGATTAATATGGGGTTTATTTCGAATATATTTCGGGATATTTTCACGATTATTCTCGGTATGGTTTCAGGACTATCTTCGGAGCATCTTTATCATCATTAATTGGCGCTTAACCACCTACGCAATTTTAGCTGATTCCTATCTGAGATAATTCTGGCCCCATCTGTGGATCATTTGGGAAATATCTTCACATTATTTTAAAATTGTTTGAATTATCATATTGCGATGGTGTCGACGCTTTCAGGATTGTTTTTTTGGACTATTTCACTATCTTTATAAAAATCATATTGAGACTATATCCCATCTCCACTATTTACATTCCTTTTCCTTGGACAGCCAGAGTTATTTGGAAAGAGAATGCACTGGAAAAATGCCTTGGTGTCAATTAAAAATTATTATCGCAAAGATAGCAAGATATTTGAAATAAAATACGCGTCACCTTTTGTCATAACTCCATTTTAATAATTTAATAAAATAGTATATAAATAAATATTGATAACAAGAAAAATTATATAAAAATAAATAAAAATTTTTAACGATGTCTGAAGCCACCAAAACCTCCAAAGCTTTCTCCGCCGAAATATCCTAACCCTTGACCGCCGAAACCACCAAATCCTCCACCGAAACTAGATGCCGACGCCGAAGCGCTTGCACCACCAAAACCACCAGCCCAACCACTGTTAGGCCATACTTCAGAGGACGCGATATATGAATTGGTACAGGCAAAAATTTCGTCACATGCACTGGAACTGGAACCGGTACCGGTACCTGCACTGGTGCCAGTTGAGAATTGTTTATAACATTGCTTGTGGCAAAGGCACCTGCATAACCACCTTCAAAGCCGCCACCACCGAATTTTTTGAAATGCGCTCTTATAGGTGAAGCAAATATTCCGACGAGCAGTTTTGCAGCAAGCTGGTGATTTTCTGAGGGTGAAAAAAATCATACAACGCAAACGCAAAATGTACCAAAACAAATTGTCAATTCGTTTTTGCCGTCGTGCTAAATTTTTTATTAACAAATATTTCACAACATTTTAAGTTTATTTTTAGTAAATGCATCTAATTTAGCGTCTTATTTTCCCTCCATTCCATTCGCCTAACACCAACACACAGATTTTGACAACCTGAACAAAGGTATGTTGTTGCTGTAGAATGAGCCAATCATATAGTTGAACCATGGGTTTCTGACAGAGAAGCAAAATAAAAGAAATGGTCAGTGAACGAGACCAACCGATTACCGATAAAATACGCTCTGTTATACTGTGTACCAACACACACCAAATTGCCAATTTATACCATTTGGCAAATTTATTTCGCAATTTATCATATAATAAAATGCAAATTTAAAAAAAATTGCGTAATAAATTATTTCAAACTGCAAATGCAACCTTGTAAAGTGTGTTTATTGAGTAGATTTAAACGTTGATCGATTTGTTAATGAAAAAATATGGTTCCTTTATAGAAAAGTGTCGATTTGTTGTCGGAAAGGTATTGAACTTTTATCGAAAATATATCGAATTGATATCGTAAAAATATCGAAAGATTTCGATTTTATTTCGGAAAAATTTCCATTTTTTGTCAAAATATATCGATTATATATCGAAAATATTTCTATCGAAAAGTTACCGACAAAACATCGGTTTCGAAAACAAGTCGATATTTTTGCTATAACAATTCGATATTTTGAATATTTTTCACACAGCAAATATACTTTTTTTTTTGGAACCAATCGATAACAAGAAAAAATATTGATTTATCATCGGAAAAATATTAGTTTTTTATAGAAAATATATTCATTTGTTGTCGAAAAGTTGCGATAACAATTCGATATTTTACAGATAAATCCTCGAAGAAAAATTAAAATTTTTCCGATGGCAAACCGGTAATTTATCGATAACTAATCAATAACAAATCGATATACTTTTGATAACAAATCTAGATTATCCGATAATAGTTAGACTTTTCGTATTTGTAAATGATTTTTTTCAAAATTATGCTAAATTTTTTATTATTAGTCACTATTGATCCAAAAAATATCCCGAAGCGATCTTAAATTAGTCCAAAAATAGACCCCGAAATGTTCCCGAACGACTTCCTGAAAGCATTACTACAAAAAGTCTCGCAATGATTGTAGTAATTGAAACCACGTATTATTATTTTAACAAAACTTTAAATTCTATTTTTTAAAACGCCTAAATGTATGCGTCTATTTTATTTTTTATTTTTCACAATAATGAAAATTTTTGAAAATTGAAAAATCAATATTGAAAATTAAAATATTGATAATACATTTGAAAATTACAAAGTTCAAAGTAACTAAAATATAAAGTTAAATAAAAATAATAAGAACCCTACATTACTCCCCCTTCAAGAAAATTTATCATTAAACAAATGTAACTCTCTTTTTATGTAAATTCTTGGTGTTGTTTGTGTCCGTTGTTTTAAATTATTGCAGGTTTTAATCTATCAATAGGAATAGTTTTAATATTATTATCTATTTCAAGTTTAAAACATTTTTGGTCTTTTTCCACAATTTTGTAAGGTCCTTCATATGGTTGTTGTAATGAATGTTTATTAATGACTCGAACAAATGCAAAGTTACAAGTTTGAAGATCTTTTGGAACATAAATTCCAGTATCAGCATCTTTATGATGACTTAAATTTGATCTAACATTTCGAAAATGTTCACGTAAATTACTTAAAACCTCAGTTGATGAGAAATTTTTAGCTGATGGCACAACAAGTTCCCCTGCCAAACGTAAATTCTGACCGAAAACCATTTCCGCTGGTGTAGCCGAATTATCTTCTTTGTAAATAGATCGCAAACCAAGTAATATGACAGGTAACTCGTCATACCAATTATTTGTGTCCTCTCTAGCTATTATAGTAGTCTTTAATTGTCTATGAAACCTTTCAACCATACCATTTCCTTGAGGGTGATATGCGGATGTTGTATTTTGGTGACTACCAAGTAATTTAGTTAACTCTGAAAACAATTTCGATGTAAATTGGCTACCTTGATCAGTTGTTATCTTTAACGGAACTCCAAATCGAGAAATATATTCTCTAAAAAACTTATTTGCAATTGTAATTGCTGAAATATCTTTTAATGCATATGCCTCAGGCCAACGGGTAAATCTTTCAATAATCGTTAAAATATAGCGATGTCCTTTTGAAATAGGTAATGGTCCAACTATATCTAAATGGATGTGTTCAAATCTATTCTTGGGAATTTGAATTTTGACAACAGGGGATTTTGTATGACGATAAACTTTATACTTTTGACAATTAAGACACTCTTTTGACCAAATATTAATATCCTTATTCATATTAGGCCAATAATATTTTTTAACTATGTGCCGTCGTGTAGCTCTTGTACCCGGATGTGCTATTCCATGTAAAATATCAAATACTGTCTTTCGCAAATTACTCGGTACAAATGGCCTAGGAGTGTCTCCTGAAATTTCACACCAAATATTAAAATTTAAAATGGGAATACTAATTAGTTTTAAATTTAGATATTGAGATTCAGATACAAGTTGATTTAAGTCATCATCTTTTTGTTGTTCAGTTTGTAAAATTTTAAAATTCAGTTCTGTATTATATATTGCATTAACCTCAAAAGCTCTAGATAGCGTATCTGCTACAACATTGGATTCTCCTTTAATGTATTGTATGTCATCAGTAAATTGTGCTATAAATTCCAAGTGTCTCGTTTGTCTGGGACTTCGTTCTGTTTTTGAATTTAAAGCAGTAGTCAAAGGTTTATGGTCTGTATAAACTGTAAATTGTCTTCCTTCCAACAGATATCTAAAATGTTTTATATTTAAGTAAATCGCCAATAACTCCCTATCAAAAGCACTATATTTTATTTTAGTTGGAGAAAGTTTTTTAGAAAAGAATGCAATGGGCTCAATTTTATTATTGTAATTTTGTTGTATAACGCCCCCAATAGCTGTGTTAGATGCATCTACTATTAAAGATAATTTAGCATTTTTGTTAAAATGATTTAACAATATCGTAAATGCAAACTTATCTTTAATGCATTCAAAAGCTTCATTCCAATTCTCGTCCCATACCAAAGTTTTGTCACGTTTCTTACTTACTTTGTTAATTAGCTCATAAATTTTGTTTGTAAATTCTACTAGTTTTGGAATGTATCTATGATAATAATTTACCATACCAATAAATTTCTGTGCCTGCTTAACTGATTTTGAACGTTCGAAATTGCGAATAGCTGATACCTTTTCATCGGAAGGTCGAATACCTGTTCCAGAAATGTTATATCCTAAAAAATCTATATTTGTTACACCAAAAGTACATTTACTTGGTTTAATGTTTAAACCGTACTCTGTAAGGCGTTGAAAAAGGATACGTAAATCTTTTAAATGTTGTTCTTCGTCTTTACTTGCAATAAGTAAGTCGTCAATGTAAGCATATACAAAATCTAAGTCACCTACTACCTCATTTATAAATCTTTGAAAGGTTTGTGCAGAATTTCTAAATCCGAAAGGCATTCTCATGAATTCAAACATACCGAAAGGAGTTGTAATAGCAGTTTTATAATTATCTTCTTCAGCCATAGGAATTTGGTGATATGCCCTAACTAAATCTAATTTTGAAAATATATTTTTATTATGAAGGTATTTAAAATCCTGAATGTGAGGTAAGCGATAACGATCAGGAACAGTTACAATATTCAATCTTCTAAAATCACCACATGGACGCCAATCATTCATCTCTTTTTTAGGTACAAGGTGAAGTGGTGATGCTACTGAAGAATTTGAAGGCCGACAAATGTCTGTTTTAACTAAGAAATCAAACTCCGTTTTCGCGACTTTGTATTTTACCGGATCTAAGCGCCTGGGCTTAGAAAATGGAAGACTACCTTCTGTTACAAGTCGATGAACTGTTGTATGTTTAACAGGTTTAGTATAATCTGGCTCTGAAATAAGTGACGGAAACTCTTTTAATAATTTTGTAAATTTATTGTCAACCACAAATAATTTAGGTAATGGAATATCACAAAAGTAGGATACTGTATTAACTGAGAGATTGGTTAATGGATCTACTAAACGTTTATGTTTAATGTCTATAAGAAGACCATATTTACAAAGAAAATCAGCGCCAATTATTGGCATGGCTATATCCGCAATCAAAAATGTAAAGGGAAATTCACGTCTTAAACCCAAATTTACGTTTAAAAGCCTTTCCCGTAAGTGGCAATTGTTGAGCCATTAGCTGCAGTGAGAATTATGTCTGAACGTTTCGTACGAGGAAATTTAGACGCGGGTAATACCGAAATTTCTGCTCAACTATCAATTAAAAAATTTTGTTTGTTTTCTCTATCAAAAATAAATAAGCGACGCGTCGAAAATTCTAAATTTCCGTTGTTCGTCGCTGCAACAACGGAAGAATTTAGTTTGTTGAATCTTTGTTTTTGTTATAAGAACAAGGTTGTTCACAACTTTTACCATTATTTCCAAATTTGTAGTGAAATCTACACAACCAATTTGGATTATTAAGCGAGTTAGAACGATGCCTAAGAGAATTTCTAAAATTATTCCTAGAATTAGAACGCGACCTAGATTTATTCCTATACACTTCTGTTTTAATTTCTGCTAACTCCAAAGAAAGTTTCTGAAAACTTTCACACATTAAAGAAGTGGTTTTAACTAGATTTTCAATAACTGAATTTTGAAATTCAGAAACATGTCCTAGTAACCATCGCCGTTTGTAAACTTACAATTTTTCTCTAATATCAATTACATAAACAATATATATATATTTAACTTAGAACAAACCAACCTCAAAATTCTTCTTCCAAAATTTTGTTCCCTATTAAATTGTGTAGTTGCTTTAAAATTGATTGATGAAATTTGACGATGGTTTTAATATTGTGCAATGGCTTTAAAATTGATTGATGAAATTGGACAATGTATTGTGCAATGGCTTTAAAATTGATTGATTAAATTATTCAATGGCTTTAGAAAGGATTGAGCCTCTGACAGATTGATTGATGCTGGTTTCACTATTTTGAAGCATTTGTATTTGACAAATGTGGACCTCCTTTCTAATAACTTTCGTTAATTTTATGTGATTTAATTAAGTTAAATATTTTAATAGAACGTTTCATTCGCACAAACGCATAAATGACTTTTGCTCAAAGAAATCATAGGTTCCAAATCAAAAATGCATAGCAGGTGTTAGAAGCAAATGTCGATTATGGTACGACTTAAATTGAGTATATATATACTTTTCATAGAGTTATATTGTTTATTTAGTTTTTTTTTTTTTAATACAAATTGTATAATTTGTGGCGGTGTGCACTATATTGCGATTTTTATCGAATTGAACAGCCGTCTGAATTATCTTGGTCAAATATGACCTCAAAATAAAAACGTTTTTGATAATTCCACCACACCAAGTTACTGCAATGAACAAGAAAAATCGTCTACTTTGCAAAATTTTAATTTAAGAATGTTCCATAATAACTACAGTTGCGTTTAGGAATCCCGTATAATTTATATATTTAAAATCGTTTTAAATATTTGTATGATCACACACACAATTTTTTAAAATAGGCAGAGATCGCCAATGTAGTAATTGAAACCACGTATTATTATTTTAACAAAACTTTAAATTATATTTTTTAAAACGCCTAAACGTATGCGTCTATTTTATTTTTTATTTTTCACAATAATGAAAATTTTTGAAAATTGAAAAATCAATATTGAAAATTAAAATATTGATAATACATTTGAAAATTACAAAGATCAAAGTAACTAAAATATAAAGTTAAATAAAAATAATAAGAACCCTTCAATGATCTCAAAATTATCCCGAACAATTAAGAAATTGTTAAGAAATAGTGGCCGCGATCCGGACAAAGACGATATGCTGTTCACCTTGAAAAATAACAATTATTTGCATACCCATATAATGTTAATTTTATCATAAAAGAAGAGAGGTTCACCATTACCGAAACCTATTACGGTCGCAACTTAACAGTTTTAAAAAGCCTAAAAGGCCCATTACTGATACTTAGCATAGACTTGACTTGACGCATACAATCTGGCATCATAATCAATAAATGTCAATTTGTTTGACAAAATGCCAAAATGAAATGGAAAGAAACAAATAGCATTTAAAATGTAAACGTCACTTAGAACTTACATAGAAAATCAAAATTCACCAGACTTCTAAATCGAGTTAAGTGTTGCTAAGTTTTGAGTGATCAGTAATATGCAATGTTCATTTAACAGAACTGTGACAGTTCTCAAGCCAAGTCAAGTCTATGCTAAGTATCAATAATGGGCCCTTTATGCAATAAATCACTATACACGATCTCAGTGATAGTGAGAAAACGTTTGAAAATAAAAATTAATCACTGACAAAGACTAAAATGATTAAAAACAAAACATATCTCACTGAGAAAGCCTTTTATTCTTCTTGTATAAAAGTTGTTATCCGCAATCACCCGAATTGCCTTTTCTGGTTAACCGTTAAATGTAATCGCTAAATGAGATTGTAAGCTCGAAGCTTCTTCACCCGAGCTGTATGACAACGAGCAGAGCTCACAGAGTATATTAAGTTTGATTGGATAACGGTTGGTTGTACATATATAAAGGAATCGAGATAGATATAGACTTCCATATATCAAAATAATCAGGATCGAAAAAAATTTGATTGAGCCATGTCCGTCCGTCCGTCCGTCCGTCCGTTAACACGATAACTTGAGTAAATTTTGAGGTATCTTGATGAAATTTGGTATGTAGGTTCCTGAGCACTCATCTCAGATCGCTATTTAAAAGGACTATAACCACGCCCACTTTTTCGATATCGAAAATTTCGAAAAACCGAAAAAGTGCGATAATTCATTACAAAAGACAGATAAAGCGACGAAACTTGGTAGATGAGTTGAACTTATGACGCAGAATAGAAAATTAGTAAAATTTTGGACAATGGGCGTGGCACCGCCCACTTTTAAAAGAAGGTAATTTAAAATTTGTGCAAGCTGTAATTTGGCAGTCGTTGAAGATATCATGATGAAATTTGGCAGGAACGTTACTGCTATTACTATATGTACGCTTATTAAAAATTAGCAAAATCGGAGAAGGAAAACGTACACTTTAAAAAAAAAAAATTTTTTAAAGTAAAATTTTAACAAAAAATTTAATATCTTTACAGTATATAAGTAAATTATGTCAACATTCAACTCCAGTAATGATGTGGTGCAACAAAATACAAAAATAAAAGAAAATTTCAAAATGGGCGTGGCTCCGCCCTTTTTCATTTAATTTGTCTAGGATACTTTTAACGCCATAAGTCGAACAAAAATTAACCAATCCTTTTGAAATTTGGCAGGTGCATAGATTTTATGACGTTAACTGTTTTCTGTGAAAATGGGCGGAATCGGTTAATGCCATGCCCAGTTTTTATACACAGTCGTCCGTCTTTCCTTCCGCATGGCCGTTAACACGATACCTTGAGCAAAAATCGACATATTTTTAATGAACTTAGTTCACGTGCTTACTTGAACTCACTTTATCTTGGTATGAAAAATGAACGAAATCCGACTATGACCACGCCCACTTTTTCGATATCGAAAATTACGAAAAATGAAAAAAATGCCATAATTCTATACCAAATACGAAAAAAGGGATGAAACATGGTAAGGTAATTGGATTGTTTTATAGACGCGAAATATAACTTTAGAAAAAACCTTATAAAATGGTTGTGACACCTATCATATTATGTAGAAGAAAAATGAAAAAGTTCTGCAGGGCGAAATAAAAAACCCTTAAAATCTTGGCAGATATTACATATATAAATAAATTAGCGGTATCCAACAGATAATGTTCTGGGTCACCCTGGTCCACATTTTGGTCGATATCTGGAAAACGCCTTCACATATACAACTACCACCACTCCGTTTTAAAACTCTCATTAATGCCTTTAATTTGATACCCATATCGTACAAACTCATTCTAGAGTCACCCTGGTCACCTTTATGGCGATATCTCGAAAAGGCATCCACCTAAAAACTAAGCCCCACGCCCTTTTAAAATACTCATTAACACCTTTCATTCGATACCCATATCGTACAAACATATTCTAAAGTCACCCCTGGTCCTCCTTTATGGCGATATCTCGAAAAGGCGAACACCTATAGAACGAAGGTCCACTCCCTTTTAAAAATACTCATTAACACCTTTCATTTGATACCCATATCGCACAAACAAAGTCTAGAGTCACCCCTGGCCCACCTTTATTGCGATACCTCGAAAAGGCGTCCACCTATAGAACTAAGGCCCACTCCCTTTTAAAATACTCATTAACACCTTTCGTTTGATACCCATATTGCACAAACGAATTCTAGAGTCACCCCTGGCCCACCTTTATGGCGATATCTCGAAACGGCGTCCACCTATGGAACTAAGGATTACTCCCTTTTAAAAAACTCATTAACACCTTTCTTTTGATACCCATATTGTACAAACAAATTCTAGGGTCACCCCTGCTCCACCTTTATGGCGATATCTCGAAACGGCGTCCACCTATGGAACTAAGGATTACTCCCTTTTAAAATACTCATTAACACCTTTCTTTTGATACCCATGTTGTACAAACAAATTCTAGGGTCACCCCTGGTCCACCTTTATGGCGATATCTCGAAAATGCGACCACCTATACAACAACCACCACTCCCTTTTAAAACCCTCATTAATACCTTTAATTTGATACCCATATCGTACAAACACATTCTAGAGTCACCCCTGGTCCACCTTTGTGGCGATATTTCGAAACGGTGTCCACCTATAGAACTAAGGCCCACTCCCTTTTAAAATAACACCTTTCGTTTGATGCCCATATTATACAAACATATTCTAGGGTCGCCCCTGGTCCACCTTTATGGCGATATCTCGAAACGGCGTCCACCTATGGAACTAAGGATTACTCCCTTTTAAAATACTCATTAACACCTTTCTTTTGATACCCATATTGTACAAACAAATTCTAGGGTCACCCCTGGTCCACCTTTATGGCGATATCTCGAAACGGCGTCCACCTATGGAACTAAGATTAACTCCCTTTTAAAATACTCATTAACACCTTTCATTTGATACCCATATCGTACAAACGCATTCTAGAGTCAACCCTGAACCACCTTTATGGCTATATCCCTAAATGGCGTCCACCTATAGAACTATGGCCCACTCCCTCATAAAATACTCTTTAATGCCTTTCATTTGATACGCATGTCATACAAACACATTCCAGGGTTTCCCTCGGTTCATTTTCCTACATGGTTATTTTCCCTTATGTTGTCAACATAGCTCTCAACTGAGTATGTAATTTTCGGTTACACCCGAACTTAACCTTCCTTACTTGTTTCATCATAGTGTTGTTGTGAGGCTGATTCTGCAGTTTTTGGACTACAATTATTCTAAATATTTCGATAATTTTCTCAAACATCTTTTCATTTCGATAACTACTTCCGATTTGCCACCGGTAAATGAAAGAATTATATTTTTAGTATTAAATGTCCAAAGCAGATAAAACCCAACATTTATTCACGTACAACATTTCGCCGCCAACTTACGAAGCTTCCCATCATAAAACACGAATCCGGCAACAAAGCTTATTCACCAAAAATTTAAAACTGAACTGCACACAAAATGCGTATGAACTTTTATATTTCAGAGTCAATGTTTTGGCCAAAATGGTCACTTATCATTGACAATACAAACACAACGTCAAAGAGGCAAGGGAATTCCGATTTAATAAGTCAAAGATGAAAATTTCCTGTTAGTCAAGCAGTGGCACACTGGCCCATATGGCCTTCACTAGCGGTTAAAAGTAAAAATTTTAGGTGTAATCAAACGAGAATTTTTCATTTCCTATTGATGATAATGCCCAATTTTAGTAGTAAACTTTGTCAAAAACTAAAAACCTAATGGAAAAAATGTATTTGTAATAATTTTTAGGCAATTCACAAAGTCTGCTATCCATCGTGATTTGTCATGTGTTCTTTATTGATGTTTCGGATACAAAATAAAAAAATATAATTCAGCAGCTTATGTACATTATACTTTAACGAATTTACTGCAAATCCTTCCTCTGTTGAATAAATAACTCTCACAATTTCTTTTTTGGATGGTTTTAGGGATCCCGTCAGGGTAATTTCCGGACTAATACGGGATCATTTGGGGAGCCTTCCGAAATCATTTCTTTCGGGATCCCGTCAGGGTAATTTCGGGACTTTTTCGGGATCATTTATGGACCCTTCAAGAAATATTTCTGCATGGTTTTCGGATCCGTCTTGGTCCCGTCAAGATCATTTCGGGGCTATTTCGGGATCATTTCCGGGAAGTTTTCAGGATCCGTCCGGGATCCCGTCAGGGTTATTGTGACTATTTCGGAATCATTTTGGGATACCTCCGGGATAATTTCTGGATGATTTTCGGGATCTGTCCAGGATCCCGTTGGAGTTATCAGGATCATTTTGCGATCATTTCGGAAATGTTATAGCTAAATGTTATAGCTATAATTACACTCTTTGTTACCAACTAAATACCCGAAAAAGCAATATTATTTTCATCTAAAAATTCGCTGTGATTTTAGATAATTGTAGTTTCACCCCTTTGTTCTATGAGTAGTAATCCGTTCACCCCTGTCATATCAATTAATTTAACTTAAAAACAAAATGTATTTTCTTTAATTCGAAATAAAAAGATGATAAAAATATTTTAAGGACTACCTTTATATAAATGGACCAAAAAATGGAAGGCAATTTTTCGTTTAATACAGACATAGTCTTGTTGAATTTTGACTGAAAAACTTTAACAATAGCTCTTGTAAAAGAATTTTGGGATTTAAAATTATAAAGGTAGAGCGCGTGTTTAAATTTTAAATAATCAATTAGTTAATCCCAAGTACATGGTTTACCTTAAATTGAAAGATTGCACTCCACCTTTATAGGTTTAAATCCCAAAATTCTTTTACAAGAGCTTTTGTTATAATTTTTTAGTCAAAATTCAAGAAGACTATGTCTGTATTAAAGGAAAAATTGCCTTCTATTTTTTGGTCCATTTATATAAAGGTAGTCCTTAAAATATTTTTATCATCTTTTTATTTTCAATTTTTTAGTACTGCCTACAAAAAGACAATTGCAACTTTGATGAGTAATTTCAGTAATTCCTAAGTGAAAATTCTTATCTTTATTTATTTGTTCAAATAGCTACCCGTTCTTTGGCGTTGCTCGGCCGTACTACGTCTATATCTATATTCGGCTTAGGTGACTGTAGAAAGATGTATGTGTGCTACATATAAATCGGTGAATTATTATAGCTGTTCGATGTTCTGGATATTGGTAGAGAGGGTGAGTAGGACAAAGAGGATGAATGTGGTGAATGATTCTTGTTGGCGATTATTCTCATAATTGGCGAAGCCGGATAGTGCAACGCAATCGATGTTGGTGAATATGATCACAATTGTTGAGGGAGTCAGTTCAACACAATTGATGATGTGGTGAAGAGAATTCCACCACGTTTGTCAGCTACTTAATTTGCACAGCTGAATATCGTGGTGATATTCACATACGCCTAAGAGTCTAAAAGAATCGTGGTGAAAGTCGCGTATGCCTAAAACTATGCACGGCCGTGCATTGAGTTGGGCCTTCAACGAGGTTGTATTCTACAATGCCTGCAACACTCAGGAGGCTAGCCATGAAGGTATGGCCTAATATTCTAAATAGTTCAACTTGTGCGTTACGTAGCTCAAATTTTTTGATCAAACATTGCACTTTCACTGAGTTTTAAACTATATTTCAGGTTTCAAGTCTCTAGATATCCAGGAAGTTGGTTAAAAATCGATTGCAAGATTCCCAATTTAAAATTAGTTTTCTCAATATTTCGATCCATGCGCCACCTGGCGGATTTTTTTTTTTTTTTTGATAAAATATTGCATTGTTACCGGGTTCTGACTTACTGCCCAAGTTTCATGTCTCTAGCTCATCGGGAAGTTACTCGAAAATCGATCGCAAGATTCCCCTCGTTTCTCAGGGATTTGTAGTTATCTCACTTAGCGCGCCACCTAGCGGAATTTTTGTTTTTTTGTAAACCATATTGTCACCAAGCCTCGAACTGTGCGCCAAGTTTCAGGTCTCTAGGACACAGGGAAGTTAGTTAAAAATGGATTGAAAGATTCCCAAATCAAAATTAATTTTCTTAATATCTCGATCCATGCGCCACCTAGAGAATTTTTTTGACCAAATATTGCATTGTCACCGGGCTCCGACTTACGGCTCAAGTTTCATATCTCCAGCTCACCGGGAAGAATCGATTGCAAGATTCCCCTCGGTTTTAAAGGATTTGTAGTTATCTCAATTGGCGCGCCACCTAGCGGAATTTTGTTTTTTCTGTAAACTGTAAATTTGGTATGTAGATTCCTGAGCACTCATCTCAGATCGCTATTTAAAATGAACGATATCGGACTATAACCACGCCCACTTTTTCGATATCGAAAATTTCGAAAAACCGAAAAAGTGCGATAATTCATTACAAAAGACAGATAAAGCGACGAAACTTGGTAGATGAGTTGAACTTATGACGCAGAATAGAAAATTAGTAAAATTTTGGACAATGGGCGTGGTACCGCCCACTTTTAAAAGAAGGTAATTTAGAAGTTTTGCAAGCTGTAATTTGGCAGTCGTTGAAGATATCATGATGAACTTTGGCAGGAACGTTACTGCTATTACTATATGTACGCTTATTAAAAATTAGCAAAATCGGAGAAGGAACACGCCTACTTTTAAAAAAAAATTTTTTTTAAAGTAAAATTTTAACAAAAAATTTAATATCTTTACAGTATATAAGTAAATTATGTCAACATTCAACTCCAGTAATGATATGGTGCAACAAAATACAAAAATAAAAGAAAATTTCAAAATGGGCGTGGCTCCGCCCTTTTTCATTTAATTTGTCTAGGATACTTTTAACGCCATAATTCGAACAAAAACTAACCAATCCTTTTGAAATTTGGTAGGGGCATAGATTTTATAACGTTAACTGTTTTCTGTGAAAATGGGCGAAATCGGTTGATGCCACGCCCAGTTTTTATACACAGTCGTCCGTCTGTCCTTCCGCATGGTCGTTAACACGATAACTTGAGCAAAAATCGGCATATCTTTAATGAACTTAGTTCACGTGCTTACTTGAACTCACTTTATCTTGGTATGAAAAATGAACGAAATCCGACTATGACCACGCCCACTTTTTCGATATCGAAAATTACGAAAAATGAAAAAAAATGCCATAATTCTATACCAAATACGGAAAAAGGGATGAAACATGGTAAGGTAATTGGATTGTTTTATTGACGGGAAATATAACTTTAGAAAAAACTTTATAAAATGGTTGTGACACCTATTATATTAAGTAGAAGAAAATTAAAAAAGTTCTGCAGGGCGAAATAAAAACCCCTTAAAATCTTGGCAGGTACTACATATATAAATAAATTAGCGGTATCCAACAGATGATGTTCTGGGTCACCCTGGTCCACATTTTGGTCGTTATCTGGAAAATGCCTTCACATATACAACTACCACCACTCACTTTTAAAACTCTCATTAATACCTTTAATTTGATACCCATATCGTACAAACTTATTCTAGAGTCACCCCTGGTCCACCTTTATGGCGATATCTCGAAAAGGCGTCCACCTATAAAACTAAGTCCCACGCCCTTTTAAAATACTCATTAAAACCTTTCATTTGATACCCATATCGTACAAACATATTCTAAAGTCACCCCTGGTCCACCTTTATGGCGATATCTCGAAAAGGCGAACACCTATAGAACGAAGGCCCACTCCCTTTTAAAAATACTCATTAACACCTTTCATTTGATACCCATATCGTACAAACAAAGTCTAGAGTCACCCCTGGTCCACCTTTATTGCGATACCTCGAAAAGGCGTACACCTATAGAACTAAGGCCCAATCCCTTTTAAAATACTCATTAACACCTTTCTTTTGATACCCATATTGTACAAACAAATTCTAGGGTCACCCCTGGTCTACCTTTATGGCGATATCTCGAAACGGCGACCACCTATGGAACTAAGGATTACTCCCTTTTAAAATACTCATTAACACCTTTCATTTGATACCCATATCGTACAAACGCATTCTAGAGTCACCCCTGGTCCACCTTTATGGCGATATCTCGAAAAGGCGACCACCTATACAACAACCACCACTCCCTTTTAAAACCCTCATTAATGCCTTTAATTTGATATCCATATCGTACAAACACATTCTAGAGTCACCCCTGGTCCACCTTTATGGCGATATTTCGAAACGTCATCCACCTATAGAACTAAGGCCCACTCCCTTTTAAAATACTCATTAACACCATTCGTTTGATGCCCATATTGAACAAACAAATTCTAGGGTCACCCCTGGTCCACCTTTATGACGATATCTCGAAACGGCGTCCACCTATGGAACTAAGGATTACTCCCTTTTAAAATACTCATTAACACCTTTCATTTGATACCCATATCGTACAAGCGCATTCTAGAGTCACCCCTGGTCCACCTTTATGGCGATATCTCGAAAAGGCGACCACCTATACAACAACCACCACTCCCTTTTAAAACCCTCATTAATACCTATAATTTGATACCCATATCGTACAAACAAATTCTATAGTCACCCCTAGTCCACCTTTGTGGCGATATCTCGAAACGGCGTCCACCTATGGAACTAAGGATTACTCCCTTTTAAAATACTCATTAACACCTTTCATTTGATACCCATATCGTACAAACGCATTCTAGAGTCAACCCTGATCCACCTTTATGGCTATATCCCTAAATGGCGTCCACCTATAGAACTATGGCCCACTCCCTCATAAAATACTCTTTAATGCCTTTCATTTGATACACGTGTCATACAAACATATTCCAGGTTTTCCCTCGGTTCATTTTCCTACATGGTTATTTTCCCTTATGTTGTCACCATAGCTCTCAACTGAGTATGTAATGTTCGGTTACACCCGAACTTAACCTTCCTTACTTGTTTTTGATTATTTTTGATTATTTTTCCCCTTTGTTGAAAGAAAAATTCTCCTTTGTTGCATGCACGGGATAATTTAAGATGCAATAGTAAATCGTAAGGGCTTATCCAGGCGAATATATACATACATCATATAGGGCGAATGGTATATGAGCGTTGATCTAAACATATTCTCCGGTAAGTATACACGCATGTGCATATTTTACTACACTCATTATATAAAATAACTAGCAGATCCGGCAGACGTTGTTCTTGCCTACCTGCATAAATTTTAATAAGCTTTTTCCGTCTAACTCTGCCCTACCCCTCTACACTTTTTCCTAATCTTTTTATTCACTCCTCCCTCCGTCTTTTTTGCTTCATCTCCATCTTCGTCTCATTCCATCTCTTTCTCAGTCTCCTTCCCTCTTTTCTCTTCTCTCAAGTTTTTCTCCTTCTTCTTCATCTCTTATTTCCAGCCCCGGAGGGTGGTATGTATTTTGTTCCGGCTCATTCGGAGTCTCAGTCCCAGTCCCACTCGGAGTCTCAGTCTTAGTCCCAGTCCTAGTCCTGATACCAGTCCCAGTCCGTCTCTGGTATACTTCCCGGAAAAAGCATGGTAAATACTAATATAGGCACATTTATATACGAAATTTCAGGCAAATCGAATAGGACGTATGTAAATAGGTATGTGGGTATTATTAATTCTTGTCTTTATTTCCGCTTCGCATACATATTTATCAGTTTTGCCAGGTTGATGCAACTAAATCGAATATCACAATGAACTTTAGAGCTCTTGGCAACAGCTTTCATTTGATATCCATAATACACACACATTCTAGGGGCATCCGGGTCCATGTTTTGGCATATATCTCGAGACCCTAGTCACTCAGCGGTGTAAAACTTACTCTGTATTATAGCACACAGCAACAACTTCAATGTGATACCCATAATATAAAAACACATTCTAGGTGTATCCGGGTCCATGTTTTGGGCTATATCTCGAGACCCTAGCGTCCCAGTTGTATGCAAATTATCCTGTACTATATCACTCATCAACAGTTTTCTTTTGATATCCATATTGTATAAACACATTCTAGGGGTACCCGGGTCCACGTTTTGGGCTATATCTCGAGACCCTAACCTCCCAGTTGTATGAAAATTATCCTGTACTAGAGCACTCATCAACAGTTTTTATTTGATATCCATATTGTATAAACACATTCTAGGGGTACCCGGGTCCACGTTTTGGGCTATATCTCGAGACCCTAGCCTCCCAGTTGTATGAAAATTATCCTGTACTATAGCACTCATCAACAGCTTTCATTTGATGTCCATATTGTATAAACACATTCTAGGGGTACCCGGGTCCACGTTTTGATCTCAAGGCCCTAGGCACGTAGCGAAAAAAAGGTAGACGTTGGCCGATTTTCAGACCTAGCCAATACGATCACAAAATTTCATGAGAATCGGTTCAGCCGTTTCGGAGGAGTTAAGCCTCTAACACCGTGACAGAAGAATTTTATATATTAGATAAAAAAAAATCATAACTCAAGAATGGCTAAACCGATTTGGGATTTCAAAATCAACTAACCATCATCTCTCCTTCCTGTATCTTTCCTAAAAATTTTACGGCAATCTTTCTATCCGTTCTCGAGTTATGGACTGGCAATCAAAATGTACACTTCTTTTTATATATATAGAGAAGATGTATGATCGAAAACGGCGGTTTTTCTAATTGCCCAGACAATATATAAAAAAATGTTGGATTCGTAGGTTGGCATCCAAAAGCTTTCATTTAGCAATGATTCTTTATGGTTTCATCCTTAAGTCTAGCCAATTTTGTTATATCTATATATATAAAAATGAATTGCTGTTCGTTAGTCTCGCTAAAACTCGAGAAGGGCTGAACGGATTTACCTTATCTTGGTCTTGAATTATTCGTGGAGGTCTAGGGAAGGTTTAAAAGGTGAGAAAAATTCGAATACTTGCCGGGAAAATACTCAAAATCTATATATATAAAAATGAATGTTTTTATGTATGTCATCGATAAACTCAAAAACTACTGGACCGATTATTATGAAAATTGGTATATATATGTATTTTTCAACGGGGAAGGTTTTTATAATGAGTACTTTGATACCGGGTGAATACGGTATCGAGATATAGGCCAAAACTTGGAACCGGGTAACTACAGGAAGTGTTTGTACAATATGGGTATCAAATGGAAACTGTTGATGAGTACTTTGATACTGGGTATTTTTTGTACACCTGGGTGACTAAGGGTCTCGAGATATAGGCCAAAACGTGGACCCGGGCACCCCTAGAATATGTTTATACAATATGGGTATCAACTGAAAGCTGTTGATGAGTGCTTTACTACAGGGTAGTTTCCATACCTATTGGTGACTAGGGTCTCGAGATATAGGCCAAAACGTCGACCCAGGCACCCTTAGAATTTATTTATACAATATGGGTATCAAATGACAGCTGTTGATGAGTGCTGTAGTACAGGGTAGTTTTCATACCTATTGGTGACTAGGGTCTCGAGATATAGGCCAAAACGTGGACCCGGGCACCCCTAGAATTTGTTTATACAATATGGAAATAAAATGAAAGCTGTTGCTGATTGCTTTAGTACAGGGTAGTTTTCATATCTATTGGTGACTGGGGTCTCGAGATGTAGGCCAAAACCTGGACCCGGGCACCCCTAGAATGTTCTTATACAATATGGATATCAAATGAAAGCTGTTGATGAGTGCTTTAGTAGAGGGTAATTTTCATATCCCTGTGTGGCTAGGGTCTCGAGATATAGGCCAAAACGTGGACCCTTGCTCCGCTAGAATTTGTTTATACAATATGGAAATATAATGAAAGCTGTTGCTGATTGCTTTAGTACAGGGTAGTTTTCATACCTATTGGTGACTAGGGTCTCGATATGTAGGCTAAAACGTGGACCCGGGCACCCCTAGAATGAGCTTATACAATATGGATATCAAATGAAAGCTGTTGATGAGTGCTATAGTACAGAATAATTTTCATACAACTGGGAGGCTAGGGTCTCGAGATATAGCCCAAAACGTGGACCCGGGTACCCCTAGAATGTGTTTATACAATATGGATATCAAATGAAAGCTGTTGATGAGTGCTATAGTACAGGATAATTTTCATACAACTGGGAGGCTAGGGTCTCGAGATAGAACCCAAAACGTGGACCCGGGTACCCCTAGAATGTGTTTATACAATATGGATATCAAATGAAAGCTGTTGATAAGTGCTATAGTACAGCATAATTTTCATACAACTGGGAGGCTAGGGTCTCGAGATATAGCCCAAAACGTGGACCCGGGTACCCCTAGAATGTGTTTATACAATATGGATATCAAATGAAAGCTGTTGATGAGTGCTATAGTACAGGATAATTTTCATACAACTGGGAGGCTAGGGTCTCGAGATAGAGCCCAAAACTTGGACCCGGGTATCCCTCGAATGTGTTTATACAATATGGATATCAAATGAAAGCTGTTGATGAGTGCTATAGTACAAGATAATTTTCATACAACTGGGATGCTAGGGTCTCGAGATATAGCCCAAAACATGGACCCGGATACACCTAGAAAGTGTTTTTATATTATGGGTATCAAACTGAAGTTGTTGATGTGTGCTATATATAATACAGAGTAAGTTTTACACCGCTGAGTGACTAGGGTCTCGAGATATAGGCGAAAACATGGACCCGGATACCCCTATCATGTGTGTGTATTATGGATATCAAATGAAAGCTGTTGCTAAGAGCTCTAAAGTTCATTGTGATATTCGATTTAGTCGCATCAACATGGAAAAACTGATAAATATGCATGCGAAGCGGAAATAAAGACAAGAATTAATAATACCCACATACCTATTTACATACGTCCTATTCGATTTGCCAAGTATACCGGAGACGGACTGGGATTGGTATTAGGACTAGGACTGGGACTGAGACTGAGACTCCGAGTGGGACTGGGACTGAGACTCCGAATGGGACTGGAACAAAATACATACCACCCTCCGGGGTTGGCAATAAGAGATGAAGAAGAAGGAGAAAAACTTGAGAGAAGAGAAAAGAGGGAAGGAGACTGAGAAAGAGATGGAATGAGACGAAGATGGAGATGAAGCAAAAAAGACGGAGGGAGGAGTGAATAAAAAGATTAGGAAAAAGTGTAGAGGGGTAGAGCAGAGTTACACGGAAAAAGCTTATTAAAATGTATGCAGGTAGGCAAGAACAACGTCTGCCGGATCTGCTAGTTATTTTATATAATGAGTGTAGTAAAATATGCACAAGCGTGTATACTTACCGGAGAATATGTTTAGATCAACGCTCATTTACCATTCGGCCTATATGATGTATGTATATATTCGCCTCGATAAGCCCTTACGATTTACTTTACTGCATCTTAAATTATCCCGTGCATGCAACAAAGGAGAATTTTTATTTCAACAAAGCGGAAAAATAATCAAAAAAAAAAAAATTAAAAACAATCAAAAATAATTAAAAAAAAACAAAGGTAATCGGAAAAATCAAAAGTAATGAAAAGTAATCACTTTGGTTACTTTTGATTATTTTTGATTTTTTTGATTTTTTCAAAAATCGGAAAAAAGATGATTTATTTTCTATTTCTTTCTAATGGTAATTAATTAGTAATTGTTTTTTCGGAAAACAATTGAAATAATCATTGGCCATTACAAAAGGCATCTAATTAATTGATTACTAATGCTAATTCAAATTTAACAGCTCTGTTTGGAACACATAATACATACAAGAATAGAAAGCGACCTATGAAAAAAAATCTCCGCTAGGTGGTGCAAGGATTGAGATATTCACAAAAATCGTATTTGTGGTCCGATTTGGATCATATTTGGAACACATAATACATACAAGAATAGAAAGTGACCTATGACAAAAAGTCGCCGCTTGGTGGCGCAAAGATCGAGATATTCAAAAAAAACGTATTTGTGGTCCGATTTTGTCCATATTTGGAACACCATAATACATACATGAATAGAAAGCGACCTATGATGTCCGATTTGGCTCACATTTGGAACAAATATTACATACAGTCCGGTAGAACTGACATCAAAATATTTTGGAGTTGGAGGAGGGACAAGCATACGTGGCGCAGAGTAGAGTAAAGCCTTTCGAAGGATTATGTATTCAGGACTTAGATTGTAACAAATTGTCAGGAAAAAGTCCTTGTAATATTGAGTCACTAAATGAACTAAATAGAAGTAGAAATAATAGGCAATTAAATAAAGATTAAAAACTTGAAAATAAAATTATAAAAAAAATTTTTTAAGTTAAACGGTTTTATTGAAAACAATACTTACATGAAGTAATAATAATACTAAAAGCTAGAAAATAAGTAGGTAGCATCAATCTACGGCGTTGATCAGACAATTAAATAAAAGCGTTGGACGCGTCAAATTTCTACTGATAGTCATATATAAGACCAACTGAACCTTAATCAGGTTATGCTACGCCTCACACTTTTAGAAATTTCACGTGCTCAACGCTTTTATTTAATTGTCTGATCAACGCCGTAGATTGATGCTACCTAATTATTTTCTAGCTTTTACTATTATTATTACTTCATGTAAGTATTGTTTTCAATAAAACAGTTGAACTTAAAAATTGTTTTTAAATTTTTTTATTATTATTATACCTTTTTATTAAGTCCCTTTCATGTTTGTCACCTCATTTCCATACGAATTTTTGACCCACGGAAAAGTCTTTTCGGTAACTTCCCGTTGAGCTAGACACTTGATACTTAGAACATAGTTCAGATCTGGGAGACATTACAATGCAAGTGAAAAAAATCCGCTAGGTGGCGCACGGATCGAGATATACAGAAAATTAATTTTAAAATGGCAATTTTGCCATCGACTTTTAACTAACTTCTCGGTGATCCAGGGACTTGAAACTTAACACATAGTTTGCGAGCCGATGGCACTACAATTCGTGGAAAACAAGATACCGCCAAGTGACAGACGAATCGAGATAAACGAAAATCCCTGAAAATCTCTGAAAAAACGCAGGGAACTGAATTGGAGATATGAAAGTTGAGCCGTTAGTCAGAACCCGATGACAATGCAATATTTTAACAAAAAAATTTCGCTAGGTGGCGCATGGATCGAGATATGAAGAAAATTAGTTTTGATTTGGGAATCTTTCAATCCATTTTTAACTAACTTCCCGGTTACCTAGAGACTTGAAACTTGGCACACAGTTCGAGGCTTGGTGACAATACAGTTTACAAACAAAACAAAATTCCGCTAGGTGGCGCGCCAATTGAGATAACTACAAATCCTTTAAAACCGAGGGGAATCTTGCAATCGATTCTTCCCGGTGAGCTGGAGATATGAAACTTGAGCCGTAAGTCGGAGCCCGGTGACAATGCAATATTTGGTCAAAAAAATTCGCTAGGTGGCGCATGGATCGAGATATTAAGAAAATTAATTTTGATTTGGGAATCTTTCAATCCATTTTTAACTAACTTCCCTGTGTCCTAGAGACCTGAAACTTGGCGCACAGTTCGAGGCTTGATGACAATACAGTTTACAAAAAAACAAAAATTCCGCTAGGTGGCGCGCTAAGTGAGATAACTACAAATCCCTGAGAAACGAGGTGAATTTTGCGATCGATTTTCGAGTAACTTCCCGATGAGCTAGAGCCATGAAACTTGGGCAGTAAGTCAGAACCCGGTAACAATGCAATATTTTATCAAAAAAAAAAAAAAAAAAATCCGCTAGGTGGCGCATGGATCAAAATATGGAGAAAACTAATTTTAAATTGGGAATCTTGCAATCGATTTTTAACCAACTTCCTGGATATCTAGAGGCTTGAAACCTGAAATATAATTTAAAACTCAGTGAAAGTGCAATGATTGATCAAAAAATTTGAGCTACGTAACGCACAAGTTGAACTATTTAGAATATTAGGCCATACCTTCATGGCTAGCCTCCTGAGTGTTGCAGGCATTGTAGAATACAACCTCGTTGAAGGCCCAACTCAATGCACGTCCGTGCATAGTTTTAGGCATACGCGACTTTCACCACGATTCTTTTAGACTTTTAGGCGTATGTGAATATCACCACGATATTCAGCTGTGCAAATTAAGTAGCTGACAAACGTGGTGGAATTCTCTTCACCACATCATCAATTGTGTTGAACTGACTCCCTCAACAATTGTGATCATATTCACCAACATCGATTGCGTTGCACTATCCGGCTTCACCAATTATGAGAATAATCGCCAACAAGAATCATTCACCACATTCATCCTCTTTGTCCTACTCACCCTCTCTACCAATAACCAGAACATCGAACAGCTGTAATAATTCACCGATTTATATGTAGCACACATACATCTTTCTACAGTCACCTAAGCCGAATATAGATATAGACGTAGTACGGCCGAGCAACGCCAAAGAACGGGTAGCTATTTGAACAAATAAATAAAGATAAGAATTTTCACTTAGGAATTACTGAAATTACTCATCAAAGTTGCAATTGTCTTTTTGTAGGCAGTACTAAAAAATTGAAAATAAAAAGATGATAAAAATATTTTAAGGACTACCTTTATATAAATGGACCAAAAAATATTTTTATCATCTTTATACTCAGTTGAGCAGAGCTCACAGAGTATATTAAGTTTGATTGGATAACTGTTGGTTGTACATATATAAAGGAATCGAGATAGATATAGACTTCCATATATCAAAATAATCAGGATCGAAAAAAAATTTGATTGAGCCATGTCCGTCCGTCCGTCCGTCCGTCCGTCCGTTAACACGATAACTTGAGTAAATTTTGAGGTATCTTGATCAAATTTGGTATGTAGGTTCCTGAGCACTCATCTCAGATCGCTATTTAAAACGAACGATATCGGACTATAACCACGCCCACTTTTTCGATATCGAAAATTTCGAAAAACCGAAAAAGTTCGATAATTCATTACAAAAGACCGATACAGCGACGAAACTTGGTAGATGAGTTGAACTTATGACGCAGAATAGAAAATTACTAAAATTTTGGACAATGGGCGTGGCACCGCCCACTTTTAAAAGAAGGTAATTTAAAACTTTTGCAAGCTGTAATTTGGTAGTCGTTGAAGATATCATTATGAAATTTGGCAGGAACGTTACTCCTATTACTATATGTACGCTTAATAAAAATTAGCAAAATCGGAGAAGGACCACGCCCACTTTTAAAAAAAAATTTTTTTTAAGTAAAATTTTAACAAAAAATTTAATATCTTTACAGTATATAAGTAAATTATGTCAACATTCAACTCCAGTAATGATATGGTGCAACAAAATACAAAAATTAAAGAAAATTTCAAAATGGGAGTGGCTCCGCCTTTTTCATTTAATTTGTCTAGGATACTTTTAACGCCATAAGTCGAACAAAAATGAACCAATCCTTTTGAAATTTGGTAGGGGCATAGATTTTATGACGTTAACTGTTTTCTGTGAAAATGGGCGAAATCGGTTGATGCCACGCCCAGTTTTTATACACAGTCGTCCGTCTGTCCTTCCGCATGGTCGTTAACACGATAACTTGAGCAAAAATCGGCATATCTTTAATGAACTTAGTTCACGTGCTTACTTGAACTCACTTTATCTTGGTATGAAAAATGAACGAAATCCGACTATGACCACGCCCACTTTTTCGATATCGAAAATTACGAAAAATGAAAAAATGCCATAATTCTATACCAAATACGAAAAAAGGGATGAAACGTGGTAAGGTAATTGGATTGTTTTATTGACGCGAAATATAACTTTAGAAAAAACTTTATAAAATGGTTGTTACACCTACCATATTAAGTAGAAGAAAATGAAAAAGTTCATTAACACCTTTCATTTGATACCCATATCGTACAAACACATTCTAGAGTCACCCCTGGTCCACCTTTATGGCGAGATTTCGAAACGGCGTCCACTTATAGAACTAAAGCCCACTCCCTTTTAAAATACTCATTAACACCTTTCGTTTGATGCCCATATTGTGCAAACAAATTCTAGGGTAACCCCTGGTCCACCTTTATGGCGATATCTCGAAACGGCGTCCACTTATGGAACTAAGGATTACTCCCTTTTAAAATGCTCATTAACACCTTTCTTTTGATACCCATATTGTACAAACAAATTCTAGGGTCACCCCTGGTCCACCTTTATGGCGATATCTCGAAACGGCGTCCACCTATGGAACTAAGGATTACTCCCTTTTAAAATACTCATTAACACCTTTCATTTGATACCCATATCGTACAAACGCATTCTAAAGTCACCCCTGGTCCACCTTTATGGCGATATCTCGAAAAGGCGACCACCTATACAACAACCACCACTCCCTTTTAAAACCCTCATTAATACCTTTAATTTGATACCCATATCGTACAAACAAATTCTAGAGTCACCCCTGGTCCACATTTATGGCGATATCTCGAAACGGCGTCCACCTATGGAACTAAGGATTACTCCATTTTAAAATGCTCATTAGCACCTTTCTTTTGATACCCATATTGTACAAACAAATTCTAGAGTCACCCCTGGTCCACCTTTATGGCGATATTTCGAAACAGCATCCACCTATAGAACTAAGGCCCACTCCCTTTTAAAATACTCATTAACACCATTCGTTTGGTGCCCATATTGTACAAACAAATTCTAGGGTCGCCCCTGGTCCACCTTTGTGGCGATATCTCGAAACGGCGTCCACCTATGGAACTAAGGATTACTCCCTTTTAAAATACTCATTAATACCTTTAATTTGATACCCATATCGTACAAACGCATTCTAGGGTCAACCCTGATCCACCTTTATGGCTATATCCCTAAATGGCGTCCACCTATAGAACTATGGCCCACTCCCTCATAAAATACTCTTTAATGCCTTTCATTTGATACACATGTCATACAAGCACATTCCAGGGTTTCCTTCGGTTCATTTTCCTACACTGTTATTTTCCCTTATGCTGTCACCATACCCCTCAACTGAGTATGTAATGTTCGGTTACACCCGAACTTAACCTTCCTTACTTGTTTTATTTCGAATTAAAGAAAATACATTTTGTTTTTAAGGTAAATTAATTGATATGACAGGGGTGAAAGGATTACTACTCATAGAACAAAGGGGTGAAACTACAATTAGCTAAAATCAAAGGGAATTTTTAGATGAAAATAATATTGCTTTTTCGGGTATTTAGTTGGTTACAAAGAGTGTAATTATAGCTATAACATTTAGCTATAACATTTCCGAAATGATCGCAAAATGATCCTGATAACTCCAACGGGATCCTGGACAGATCCCGAAAATCATCCAGAAATTATCCCGGAGGGGTCCCAAAATGATTCCGAAATAGTCACAATAACCCTGACGGGATCCCGGACGGATACTGAAAACTTCCCGGAAATGATCCCGAAATAGCCCCGAAATGATCTTGACGGGATCCAAGACGGATCCGAGAACCATGCAGAAATATTTCTTGAAGGGTCCATAAATGATCCCGAAAAATTCCCGAAATTACCCTGACGGGATCCCGAAAGAAATGATTTCGGAAGGCTCCCCAAATGATCCCGTATTAGTCCGGAAATTACCCTGACGGGATCCCTAAAGCCATCCAAAAAAGAAATTGTGAGAGTTATTTATTCAACAGAGGAAGGATTTGCAGTAAATTCGTTACAGTATAATGTACATAAGCTGCTGAATTATATTTTTTTATTTTGTATCCGAAACATCAATAAAGAACACATGACAAATCACGATGGATAGCAGACTTTGTGAATTGCCTAAAAATTATTACAAATACATTTTTTCCATTAGGTTTTTAGTTTTTGACAAAGTTTACTACTAAAATTGGGCATTATCATCAATAGGAAATGAAAAATTCTCGTTTGATTACACCTAAAATTTTTACTTTTAACCGCTAGTGAAGGCCATATGGGTCAATGCAATGCTTGACTAACAGGAAATTTTCATCTTTGACTTATTAAATCGGAATTCCCTTGCCTCTTTGACGTTGTGTTTGTATTGTCAATGATAAGTGACCATTTTGGCCAAAACATTGACTCTGAAATATAAAAGTTCTTACGCATTTTGTGTGCAGTTCAGTTTTAAATTTTTGGTGAATAAGCTTTGTTGCCGGATTCGTGTTTTATGATGGGAAGCTTCGTAAGTTGGCGGCGAAATGTTGTACGTGAATAAATGTTGGGTTTTATCTGCTTTGGACATTTAATACTAAAAATATAATTCTTTCATTTACCGGTGGCAAATCGGAAGTAGTTATCGAAATGAAAAGATGTTTGAAAAAATTATCGAAATATTTAGAATAATTGTAGTCCAAAAACTGCAGAATGAGCCTCACAGGAACACTATGATGAAAAAATTCAATACACGTTGTCATACAGCTCGGGTGAAGCTTCGAGCTTATAATCTCATTTAGCGATTACATTTAACGGTTAACCAGAAAAGGCAATTCGGGTGATTGCGGATAACAACTTTTATACAAGAAGAATTAAAGGCGTTTTCAGTGTGATATGTTTTGTTTTTAATTGTTTCGGGCTTTGTCAGTGATTAATTTTTATTTTCAAACGTTTTCTCAGTATCACTGAGATCGTGTGTAGTGATTTATGGCGTAAGGGGCCCATTACTGATACTTAGCATAGACTTGACTTGGATTGAGAACTGTCACTTACAGTTCTGTTAAATAAACATTGCATATTACTGATTACTCAAAACTTAGCAACACTTAACTTGATTTAGAAGTCTGTTGGATTTTGATTTTCTATGTAAGTTCTAAGTGACGTTTACATTTTAAATGCTATTTGTTTCTTTCCATTTCATTTTGACATTTTGTCAAAAAATTGACATTTATTGATTATGATGCCAGATTGTATGCGCTAAGTGGAGTATAATCGTGGCTAAGTTGCCAAGTTTACGCGAAGTCAAGTCAAGTCTATGCTAGGTATCAGTAATTGGCCCTTTAGGCTTTTTAAAACTGTTAAGTTGCGACCGTAATAGGTTTCGGAATGGTGAATCTCTCTTCTGTTATGTTAAAATTAACATTAGGTCGTTATAAGGGTATGCAAAAAATTGTTATTTTTCAAGATGAACACCATATCGTCTTTGTCCGGATCGCGGCCACTATTTCTTAACAATTTCTGAATTGTTCGGGATAATTTTGAGATCATTGCGAGACTTTTTGTAGTAATGCTTTCAGGAAGTCGTTCGGGAGCATTTCGGGGTCTATTTTTGGACTATTTTAAGATCGCTTCGGGATATTTTTGGGATCATTCAATAGTGACTAATAATAATAAATTTAGCATAATTTTGAAAAAAATCATTTACAAATACGAAAAGTCTTACTATTATCGGATAGTCTAGATTTGTTATCAAAAGTATATCGATTTGTTATTGATTAGTTATCGGTAAATTACCGGTTTGCCATCGGACAAATTTTCATTTTTCTTCGAGGATTTATCTGTAAAATATCGAATTGTTATCGCAACTTTTCGACAACAAATGAATATATTTTCGATAAAAAACTAATATTTTTCCGATGATAAATCAATATTTATTCTTGTTATCGATTGGTTCCAAAAAAAAAAGTATATTTGCTGTGTAAAAAATATTCAAAATATCGAATTGTTATGGCAAAAATATCGACTTGTTTTCGAAACCGATGTTTTGTCGGTAACTTTTCGATAGCAAATGGATATATTTTCGATAATAAATCGATATATTTTGACAAAAAATGGAAATTTTTCCGAAATAAAATCGAAATCTTTCGATATTTTTACGATATCAATTCGATATATTTTCGATAAAGGTTTAATACCTTTCCGACAACAAATCGACACTTTTCTATAAAGGAACCATATTTTTAAAACAAATCTACTCCATAAGCACACTTTACAAGGTTGCATTTGCAGTTTGAAACAATTTATTACGCAATTTTTTTTTTTAAATTGGCATTTTATTATATGATAAATTGCGTAATAAATTTCCCAAATGGTATAAATTGCCAATTTGGTGTGTGTTTGTACACAGTATAACAGGGCGTATTTTATAGGTAATCGGTTGTTCTCGTTCACTGACCATTTCTTTTATTTTGCTTCTCTGTCAGAAACCCATGGTTCAACTATATGATTGACTCATCTCTACAGCAACAACATACCTTTGTTCAGGTTGTCAAAATCTATGTGTTGGTGTTAGGCGAATGGAATGGAGGGAAAATAAGACGCTAAATTAGATGCATTTACTAAAAAATAAATAACTTAAATTGTTGTGAAATATTATTTAATAAACTTTAGCACGACGGCAAAAACGAATTGACAATTCGATTTGGTACATTTTGCGTTTGTCATCTCCTTTTGACAATCCCTATGCCAGTGAAATGAAAAAAATAAAATCAGCTGATGAAATAAGCCAACCATATCGAGCCCTACCCGCGAAAAAAAGGTAAGCGACACTATTATCGATTTTTACTTTTTTACACATACCCTTCAAAAACGCGAGTACTCCATAAATAGTGTAAGGAATACTCCTTTAGAAGTATAGGAGTGTTCCAAAACTAATCTGTATTCATACAAAAAATGTGCTCCAATTAACATTGTGATGTCCTAGGAGAGGAGTAGGTGATCCCACTCTTGCTTTGTTTGTGAGTATTCCATAGAGTACATACGTGAGAGTACTTTCCAAAGTACCTACTTTCACTGTAGTACCCCATGGAGCACCCACAGAGGATCATATGTCAATGTACTACAGAGGAATTCCCTGCAAAAATCGCGAGTACTCCATGCATGCATATGTGGAGTACTCGATATGGACCAACCGAGTGCTCCAAAATTAACCAAATTTCATACAAAAAATATGGTCCAATTAACATTGCGATGTGTTAGGACTGGACCATATACTCCAGCTCCGCATTACATCAGAGTAATCCATGGAGTACCCACAGTCCAATAAACATCGTGTAGTGATTACAATCGTTAAAAACGAGTATATATAAAACCAGTGCGCATTTGCATTTTATCAGAGTTGTCATAGTAAAATTTTATTATCAGTTATATGTATGCAAAATTTTACTTTTGACAACTCTGTTCGATCGTCATCGTGTCGTGATCACGGTCGTTAAAACACCAGCAATGATCGGCTGATGGTGGTCCGCAAACGCATTGCAAAGGAGTATTGTTAGAGTACTCCAACGTGAAGAAAATGGAAAACGTAATCCAACAATTTTTGCAGGGTATAGATAGTTTACAATCATATGCATATTCTGGGAAATTTTTGTAGTTCTGGGAATTCTCGCTAATTAGTTGCAGCGGAAATAATTTTAATGTAACCGCCAAACTCATTTTGTGTACATTGTGCTTGACCGCGGTTTGTCGCTTACCCTTTTATTTTCTGCCTGCGCTTAGTTTTTTATTCTATGCCGGCGCTTAGGCAATTATCGCGGTTTAGAACTAATTAGTATACATTATGAGCCATTTGGAACTAGACGTAAGTGTATTTATACATATATTTATATATATATGTATTTTGCAAATTATTTAATTTTAACTAGGAAGGCGCTCTTGTACCGTACTCGGATACTGATACGGAGCAAACCAACGATTGCGAAGCAGAAATTTGTGTTGGGAAAAGAGGCTATAAAAAGATAAAACCAATACTTAAGCGACTCCTAACTAGAAAAAAGCGGTCTACTGGAGTTCGAAAAAACCTCTGTGCTACCGAAAAATGTGGAAATTATTGCATGAAAAATTTCACTGAGAGCGACAGAATTTCCATAAATAAACACTTTTGGGGTATCGGAAATAAATTAAGGCAAAAATACTGGTTACTTTCATGTATAAGACGAAAGAATATCCAGAGGGTGAGATCAACAAGTCCCAAGAAAAAGTTTAGCTACGATTACTCCATAAATTTTAACGACAAAACCATAAAAGTGTGCCAAAAATTTTTGTTAAGTACTTTGAGTATATCGCAAATATTGTTAATAGCAGTGAGGGATAATGCTAAATATTTCAATGTTGTTGAAAATAAGGTACGAAAGGAACCCCATAACAAATCAGACATAGCTAAAGTATCTATATTAAAAGCATTCATTGAAAATCAGAGCTGTAAGAAGATTGAATCAATTGAGTGTGCATTCTGTTTTTGTTGTTATTGTAGCGATAAGGTTGTTCTCCGAATGCTTTGGGGAGTGTTGTCGATGTTATGGTCCTTTGCCAGATACAGATCTGGTACGCTCCGGTAACACAGCACCATTAAGGTGCTAGCCAGACCATCTCGGGAACGATTTATATGGTCACATTAAACCTACAGGCCATCATCCCTCCCTACCCACCCCCAAGTTCCATGAGGAGCTTGGGTCGCCAGAGACTCGTCTATTAGTGAAACAGGATTCGCCGCGGATAGGTGAGGTTGACAATTGGGTTTGGAGAAGCTGTATATTGCGCTGGCAACCTGAAGGGTTGCGCAACACAGCCCCTTGAATCTGGTATTTTAGTCGCCTCTTACGACAAGCATACCTACCGCGGGTATATTCTGACCCCCTGACCCGCTGGGGTGAGTGTGCATTCTATCAGCATTCTTTTAAAAAAATTATGATTTTAAGGTTGCATATTATAAATCTCCATTCCTGAATGGCTCAAAATACTTTAACTCAAAGCTAAAGTGTGTATGTTATTGAATGGTAAAATATAATTCAATATAGAGTGGGAATGTAAGAACCATTCCCAATCTTTAATGAATGTAAACTTGAAATGAATGCACACTTTTTTCCATTCGATACTAAATATCTTTTCCCCAAGGTTATTATACCTTTCATGAAAATGAAATGGTATATTAATTTCGTCACGAAACCGAAAATTGTAAGTCCTTAAAGGAAAATAGATAGACCCACCATTAAGTATACCGAAATAATCAGGTTGAAGAGCTGAGTTGATTTAGCCATGTCCGTCTGTCCGTCTGTCCGTCTGTCTGTTTGTATGCAAACTAGTCCCTCAATTTTTGAGATATCTTGATAAAATTTGGTGAGCGGGTGTATTTGTCCGATTAGACATTTGTCGGAACCGACCGGATCGGACCACTATAGCATATATCCTCCATACAACCGATTTTTCATAAAAAAAGGATTTTTGTAATATCTTACCCAATTTAACAGATTGAAGCTTCAAACTTCACCATATACTTTCGTATATTGCACATATTGTTGCCTGAAAAAATTGATGAGATCGGTCGTATATATAGTATATATCCCCCACAACCGATTGTTCAGATAAGGAACTTTTCGTAATTACTGCCCCATTTTAAGAGCTAGAGGCTTCAAATTTCAACGAATGCTTAGGTATATAGCATATATTGTTGTCTGAAAAAATCATAAAGATCGGTGGTATATATAGTATATATATGGTGGTATATATAGTATATATATATAGAATATATATATATATATATATTTTCGCAAATTTTAGCCCCATTTTAACAGCTAGAAGCTTCAAATTTCACCATATGCTTAAGTATATAGCATATATTGTTGTCTGAAAAAATCATAGAGATCGGTTGTATATATAGTATATATCTCATACAACCGATTGTTCAGATAAGAAACTTTTCGCAATTTCTACCCCATTTTAACAGCTATAAGCTTCAAATTTCACCGATTGCTTACGTATATAGCATATATTGTTGTCTGAAAAAATCATAGAGATCGGTTGTATATATAGTATATATCTCATACAACCGATTGTTCAGATAAGAAACTTTTCGCAATTTCTACCCCATTTTAACAGCTAGAAGCTTCAAATTTCACCAAATGCTTCAGTATATAGCATATATTGTTGTCTGAAAAAATCATAGAGATCGGTTGTATATATAGTATATATCTCATACAACCGATTGTTCAGATAAGAAACTTTGCGCAATTTCTACCCCATTTTAACAGCTAGAAGCTTCAAATTTCACAAAATGCTTACGCATATAGCATATATTGTTGTCTGAAAAAATCATAGAGATCGGTTGTATATATAGTATATATCTCATACAACCGATTGTTCAGATAAGAAACTTTTCGCAATTTCTACCCCATTTTAACAGCTATAAGCTTCAAATTTCACCGATTGCTTATTTATTTCTTTATATTGTTGTCTGCAAAAATCATAGAGATCGGTTGTATATATAGTATATATCTCATACAACCGATTGTTCAGATAAGAAACTTTTCGCAATTTCTACCCCATTTTAACAGCTATAAGCTTCAAATTTCACCGATTGCTTATTTATTTCTTTATATTGTTGTCTGCAAAAATCATAGAGATCGGTTGTATATATAGTATATATCTCATACAACCGATTGTTCAGATAAGAAACTTTCGCAATTTCTACCCCATTTTAACAGCTATAAGCTTCAAATTTCACCGATTGCTTACGTACATATATATCATATATTGTTGTCTGAAAAAATCATTGAGATCGGTGGTATATATAGTATATATCTCATACAACCGATTGTTCAGATAAGAAACTGTGCGCAATTTCTGCCCCTTTTTAAGAGCTAGACGCTTCAAATTTCACCATATGCTTACGTATATAGCATATATTGTTGTCTGAAAAAATCATAGAGATCGGTGGTATATATATTATATACCCCATATAAAGTCTAATTTTTGCCCCCTTTTTACGGCTAGAAGCTTCAAAATTCATCAAATTTCATCAAATAGTTACGTTTACATCATATATTGTTGAAATACGTGATTCGTAGTCATAGTTTTTACACGCAGACCACAAAAAACCAGAAACTTTGCATCCTCACACAAAGTATCTACCTGTTTTTATACTCAGTTGAGCAGAGCTCACAGAGTATATTAAGTTTGATTGGATAACGGTTGGTTGTACATATATAAAGGAATCGAGATAGATATAGACTTTCATATATCAAAATAATCAGGATCGAAAAAAAATTTGATTGAGCCATGTCCGTCCGTCCGTTCGTCCGTCCGTCCATCCGTTAACACGATAACTTGAGTAAATTTTGAGGTATCTTGATGAAATTTGGTATGTAGGTTCCTGAGCACTCATCTCAGATCGCTATTTAAAATGAACGATATCGGACTATAACCACGCCCACTTTTTCGATATCGAAAATTTCGAAAAACCGAGAAAGTGCGATAATTCATTACAAAAGACAGATAAAGCAACGAAACTTGGTAGATGGGTTGACGTTATGACGCAGAATAGAAAATTAGTAATATTTTGGACAATGGGCGTGGCACCGCCCACTTTTACAAGAAGGTAATTTAAAAGTTTTGCAAGCTGTAATTTGGCAGTCGTTGAAGATATCATGATGAAATTTGGCAGGAACGTTACTACTATTACTCTATTTGTGCTAAATAAAAATTAGCAAAATTGGATGAAGAACACGCCCACTTTTTAAAAAAAAATTTTTTTAAATTCAAATTTTAACAAAAAATTTAATATCTTTACTGTATATAAGTAAATTAAGTCAAAATTCAACTCCAGTAATAATATGATGCAACAAAATACAAAAATAAAAGAAAATTTCAAAATGGGCGTGGCTCCGCCCATTTTCATTTAGTTTGTCAAGAATACTTTTATTGCCATAAGTCGAACAAACATTTACCAATCCTTCTCAAATTTGGTAGGAGCATAGATTCTATGACGCCACCTATAGAACTAAGGATTACTCGCTTTTAAAATACTCCTTACCACCTTTCATTTGATACCCATATCGTACAAACACATTCTAGAGTCACCCCTGGCCCACCCTAATGGCGATATATCGAAAAGGCGTCCACCTATAGACCTAATGCCCACTCCCTCTTAAAATGCTCAGTAACACCTTTCGTTTGATACCCATATCGTACAAACATTCTAGAGTCACCCCTGGCCCACCCTAATGGCGATATCTCGAAAGGGCGTCCACCTATAGACCTAATGCCCACTCCCTCTTAAAATGCTCAGTAACACCTTTCGTTTGATGCACATATCGTACAAACACATTCTAGAGTCACCCCTGGCCCACCCTAAAGACGATATCTCGAAAAGGCGTCCACCTATAGACCTCATGCCCACTCCCTCTTAAAATGCTCAGTAACACCTTTCGTTTGATACCCATACCGTACAAACATTCTAGAGTCACCCCTGGCCCACCCTAATGGCGATATCTCGAAAAGGCGTCCACCTATAGACCTAATGCCCACTCCCTCTTAAAATGCTCAGTAACACCTTTCATTTGATTCCCATATCGTACAAACACATTCTAGAGACACCCCTGGTCCACCTTTATGGCGATATCTCGAAACGGCGTCCACCTATGGAACTAAGGATCACTCGTTTTCAAAATACTCATTAACAGCTTTCATTTGATACCCATATCGTACAAACATATTCTAGAGTCACCCCTGGTCCACCTTTATGGCGATTTCTCGAAAAGGCGTCCACCGATAGACCTAAGGCCCACTCCCTCTTAAAATGCTCAGTAACACCTTTCATTTGATACCCATATCGTACAAACAAATTCTAGATTCAGCCCTGGTCCACCTTTATGGCGATATCCCTAAATGGCGTTCATCCATAGAACTATGGCCTACTCTCTCTTAAAATACTCTTTAATACCTTTCATTTGATACACATGTTATACAACCACATTCCAGGGTTACCCCAGATTGATTTTCCTTATTTTGTCTCCATAGCTCTCAACTGAGTATGTTCTGTTGGGTTACACCCGAACTTAGCCTTCCTTACTTGTTTATTTTATATTTATCTTAAAAATCGTTAAGGTATGCAGATCTGTTCATTATATACTTCTTATCTTATACATCCGATTATTCGGAGATTACGAACGGGATAAGATTATTGTTCAGCCCCATTCATGAAAGGTATGAAGTCTTCGGCACAGCCGAAGACAGTCCCGTTATTACTTGTTTTTATACTCAGTTGAGCATAGCTCACAGAGTATATTAAGTTTGATTGGATAACGGTTGGTTGTACATATATAAAGGAATCGAGATAGATATAGACTTTCATATATCAAAATAATCAGGATCGAAAAAAAATTTGATTGAGCCATGTCCGTCCGTCCGTTCGTCCGTCCGTCCATCCGTTAACACGATAACTTGAGTAAATTTTGAGGTATCTTGATGAAATTTGGTATGTAGATTCCTGAGCACTCATCTCAGATCGCTATTTAAAATGAACGATATCGGACTATAACCACGCCGACTTTTTCGATATCGAAAATTTCGAAAAACCGAAAAAGTGCGATAATTCATTACAAAAGACAGATAAAGCGACGAAACTTGTTATATGAGTTGAACTTATGACGCAGAATAGAAAATTAGTAAAATTTTGGACAATGGGCGTGGCACCGCCCACTTTTAAAAGAAGGTAATTTAGAAGTTTTGCAAGCTGTAATTTGGCAGTCGTTGAAGATATCATGATGAACTTTGGCAGGAGCGTTACTGCTATTACTATATGTACGCTCAATAAAAATTAGCAAAATCGGAGAAGGACCACGCCTACTTTTAAAAAAGAATTTTTTTAAAGTAAAATTTTAACAAAAAATTTAATATCTTTACAGTATATAAGTAAATTATGTAAACATTCAACTCCAGTAATGATATGGTGCAACAAAATACAAAAATAAAAGAACATTTCAAAATGGGCGTGGCTCCGCCCTTTTTCATTTAATATATCTAGGATACTTTTAACGCCATAATTCGAACAAAAACTAACCAATCCTTTTGAAATTTGGTAGGGGCATAGATTTTATAACGTTAACTGTTTTCTGTGAAAATGGGCGAAATCGGTTGATGCCACGCCCAGTTTTTATACACAGTCGTCCGTCTGTCCTTCCGCATGGCGGTTAACACGATAACTTGAGCAAAAACCGGCATATCTTTAATGAACTTAGTTCACGTGCTTACTTGAACTCACTTTATCTTGGTATGAAAAATGAACGAAATCCGACTATGACCTCGCCCAATTTTTCGATATCGAAAATTACGAAAAATGAACAAAATACCATAATTCTATACCAAATACGAAAAAAGGGATGAAACATGGTAAGGTAATTGGATTGTTTTATTGACGCGAAATATAACTTTAGAAAAAACTTTCTAAAATGGTTGTGACACCTACCATATTAAGTAGAAGAAAATTAAAAAAGTTCTGCAGGGCGAAATAAAAAACCCTTAAAATCTTGGCAGGTACTACATATATAAATAAATTAGCGGTATCCAACAGATGATGTTCTGGGTCACCCTGGTCCACATTTTGGTCGATATCTGGAAAATGCCTTCACATATACAACTACCACCACTCACTTTTAAAACTCTCATTAATACCTTTAATTTGATACCCATATCGTACAAACTTATTCTAGAGGCACCCCTGGTCCACCTTTATGGCGATATCTCGAAAAGGCGTCCACCTAGAGAACTAAGACCCACGCCCTTTTAAAATACTCATTAACACCTTTCATTTGATACCCATATCGTACAAACAAATTCTAGAGTCACCCCTGGTCTACCTTTATGGAGATATCTCGAAAAGACGTCCACCTATAGAACTAAGACCCACACCCTTTTAAAATACTCATTAACACCTTTCATTTGATACCCATATCGTACACAAAAGTTCTAGAGTCACCCCTGGCCCTCCTTTATGGCCATATCTCGAAAAGGCATCCACCTATAGAACTAAGGCCCACTGCCTTTTAAAATACTCATTATTGACGCGAAATATAACTTTAGAAAAAACTTTATAAAATGGTTGTGACACCTACCATATTAAGTAGAAGAAAATTAAAAAAGTTCTGCAGGGCGAAATAAAAAACCCTTAAAATCTTGGCAGGTACTACATATATAAATAAATTAGCGGTATCCAACAGATGATGTTCTGGGTCACCCTGGTCCACATTTTGGTCGATATCTGGAAAATGCCTTCACATATACAACTACCACCACTCACTTTTAAAACTCTCATTAATACCTTTAATTTGATACCCATATCGTACAAACTTATTCTAGAGGCACCCCTGGTCCACCTTTATGGCGATATCTCGAAAAGGCGTCCACCTATAGAACTAAGTCCCACGCCCTTTTAAAATACTCATTAACACCTTTCATTTGATACCCTTATCGTACAAACAAATTCTAGAGTCACCCCTGGTCCACCTTTATGGCAATATCTCGAAAAGGCATCCACCTATAGACCTAAGACCCACGCCCTGATACCCATATCGTACAAACAAAGTCTAGAGTCACCCCTGGTCCACCTTTATTACGATACCTCGAAAAGGCGTACACCTATAGAACTAAGGCCCACTCCCTTTTAAAATACTCATTAACACCTTTAATTTGATACCCATATCGTACAAATAAATTCTAGAGTCACCCCTGGTCTACCTTTATGGAGATATCTCGAAAAGGCGTCCACCTATAGAACTAAGACCCACGCCCTTTTAAAATACTCATTAACACCTTTCATTTGATACCCTTATCGTACAAACAAATTCTAGAGTCACCCCTGGTCCACCTTTATGGCAATATCTCGAAAAGGCATCCACCTATAGACCTAAGACCCACGCCCTGATACCCATATCGTACAAACAAAGTCTAGAGTCACCCCTGGTCCACCTTTATTACGATACCTCGAAAAGGCGTACACCTATAGAACTAAGGCCCACTCCCTTTTAAAATACTCATTAACACCTTTAATTTGATACCAATATCGTACAAATAAATTCTAGAGTCACCCCTGGTCTACCTTTATGGAGATATCTCGAAAAGGCGTCCACCTATAGAACTAAGACCCACGCCCTTTTAAAATACTCATTAACACCTTTCATTTGATACCCTTATCGTACAAACAAATTCTAGAGTCACCCCTGGTCCACCTTTATGGCAATATCTCGAAAAGGCATCCACCTATAGACCTAAGACCCACGCCCTTTTAAAATACTCATTAACACCTTTCATTTGATACCCATATCGTACAAACAAATTCTAGAGTCACCCCTGGTCCACCTTTATGGCGATATCTCGAAAAGGCGTCCACCTAGAGAACTAAGACCCACACCCTTTTAAAATACTCATTAACACCTTTCATTTGATACCCATATCGTACACAAAAGTTCTAGAGTCACCCCTGGCCCTCCTTTATGGCGATATCTCGAAAAGGCATCCACCTATAGAACTAAGGCCCACTGCCTTTTAAAATACTCATTAGCACCTTTCATTTGATACCCATATTGTACAAACGCATTCTAGAGTCACCCCTGGTCTACCTTTATGGAGATATCTCGAAAAGGCGTCCACCTATAGAACTAAGACCCACACCCTTTTAAAATACTCATTAGCACCTTTCATTTGATACCCATATCGTACACAAAAGTTCTAGAGTCACCCCTGGCCCACCTTTATGGCGATATCTCCAAAAGGCATCCACCTATAGAACTAAGGCCCACTGCCTTTTAAAATACTCATTAACACCTTTCATTTGATACCCATATCGTACAAACAAATTCTAGAGTCACCCCTGGTCTACCTTTATGGAGATATCTCGAAAAGGCGTCCACCTATAGAACTAAGACCCACACCCTTTTAAAATACTCATTAACACCTTTCATTTGATACCCATATCGTACACAAAAGTTCTAGAGTCACCCCTGGCCCTCCTTTATGGCCATATCTCGAAAAGGCATCCACCTATAGAACTAAGGCCCACTGGCTTTTAAAATACTCATTAACACCTTTCATTTGATACCCATATCGTACAAACAAATTCTAGAGTCACCCCTGGTCTACCTTTATGGAGATATCTCGAAAAGGCGTCCACCTATATAACTAAGACCCACGCCCTTTTAAAATACTCATTAACACCTTTCATTTGATACCCATATCGTACAAACAAATTCTAGAGTCACCCCTGGTCCACCTCTATGGCGATATCTCGAAAAGGCGTCCACCTAGAGAACTAAGGCCCACACCCTTTTAAAATACTCATTAGCACCTTTCATTTGATACCCATATTGTACAAACGCATTCTAGAGTCACCCCTGGTCCACGTTTATGGCGATATCCCGAAAAGGTGTCCACCCATAGAACAAAGGCCCACTCCCTTTTAAAACACTTATTACACTTTTCGTTTGACACCCATATTGTACAAACGCATTCTAGAGTCAACCCAGGTCCACTTTTATAACGATATTCCGAAAAGGCGTCCACCTATAGAACTAAGGCCCACTCCCTTTTAAAATACTCATTAACACCTTTCATTTGATACCCATATAGTACAAACAAATTCTAGAGTTACCCTTGGTCCACGTTTTTGGCGATATCTCGAAAAGGCGTTCACATATAGAACTAAGGCCCACGCCCTCATAAAATACTCATTAACACCTTTCATTTGATACTCATATCGTACAAACAAATTCTAGAGTCACTCCTGGTCCATCTTTATGGCGATATCTCGAAAAGGCGTCCATCTATAGAACTTAGGCCCACGCTCTTTTAAAATACTCATTAATACCTTTAATTTGATACCCATATCGTACAAAATAAATTCTAGAGTCACCCCTGGTCAACCTTTTTGGCGATATCTCGAAAAGACGTCCACCTATAGAACTTAGGCCCACTGCCTTTTAAAATTATCATTAACACATTTCATTTGATACCCATATCGTACAAACAAATTCTCGATTCAGGCCTGGTCCACCTTTATGGTGATATCCCTAATTGGCGTCCATCTATAGATCTATGGCCCACTTCCTCTTAAAATACTCTTTAATACCTTCCATTTGATACACATGTCATACAAACACATTCCAGGGTTACCCTAGGTTCCTTTTACAACATGGTGATTTCCCTTACTTTGTCTCCACAGCTCTCAACTGAGTATATAATGTTCGGTTACACCCGAACTTATCCTTCCTTACTTGTTTAGTATACTTTCATTGCCATCAGATATGATAAATCAATTTAGGAGTTGGGTGCAAAAAAGTTGTAAAATTTATCAATAGGAAAAATAGCCCCTTCTAATTATTGAAGTAGTTTAATATTTAAGAATTCATGAACTTAACACCGGCTTATAATTATTGAATATCAATTATTATGTTTGTTTAAGAGAAACTGAAAAGAAAGAAACATTTACTGGTATATTGCGATGGTACCATTTCGAAAACAAACAAGTAGTTAATTATAAACCAGGAAAGTCTTAAATCAACTTCATTTTGTCCGAACATATAAGAAATAGTACTTCATAGCAGATTTTTTATACTTCGTAATTGGGTTGATTTTTCTTTAATTAATAGTGTGAGATCAAAAAATTGTAGGCTCTTATGAGTTGATTGGTTTCCTTTTTAGGTAAATCTCGCGGAAAACCCGCTTACATAAAACCATAGGGCTCTTGAATATATAAAGTATTCCAAAGACATGAAGATATAGTCGAATTTGACTGAAACTTCGCAAAGACAATCTATTGCTATCTTGCTATATGTCAAAATGTTACTATATGGCCTGCTTATTTTGCTATTGTTGTAAAATGGATTTTGTAAATGAACACATTGTGCATTGGCCAAATAGAGTAAATTGTGGATATTTTTTGTCGATAATATAACAAACACAGATACTTGAGTTTAAGTAATTTAAATACACCAAAGTGCATAGGTCTATCGGCGATTTCGTTGGAGCTTCCTAGTTCCGAGGATTTCGATAAACATATATCTATTTCCATGGCATCGTCCTACGGCGATTCAGGTTTTTTCTATACACCTGATTCATCTTCACCGTTTTCCTTCATCTGTTCCACAAAAAAAAAATGTTCCATTGGGAGAAACTCTTCAGAGGTTATTAATTTCCCTCCCCACGAAGAGATTGACTGGCTCCATCGGACTACAAATTTTTTACAGCCCGGTATTGGTAAACTATTGAAATTGTTTTGGTTGAATTCTATCTTACTTAAGCAGATTTGTATTCAAAGTTAATTTCCTTCCTATCTAGAAGGCTACAACTACCTATAGAGCCTACCTTAAATGACTGTAATTACAAACAATTGTGTTTAGAAGAATATTTTTCTTAGAAAATACTATATTGCTATTGCAATTAACAAACTCATAAACCAGTATAGGTACAATATTTGCCCATATACCGTTAGGAAGCATATATGGAGGAACTTAGGAGCTTTTATAATGTATTTCCTTTTCTTCAATTATTTAATCACCAATTGAGGACGTGTAGGCTAGTATTTTTTAAAGAAGGCCTTTTATATGACACATTGGCAACACTTTTTTAGAACGATGACAATTTTCGGAACGGAGATGTTGAAATATTTGTCATTTGCTTTTTTATTATTAAATTTTTAGGAAAATTTCAATAAGGATACTTTTCCAGTTAACTTCTTCGTACTTTATTATCATTTAAATATGGAAAAAACTGCTCATCACGGACAATAATTAATTTTTTGTGTTGATATTTTGAAGTGGCTTTAATTAAATGCAACCATGTGAGATTTTTGAGCGGGTTTTGTACATGTACGACATTTTTCATAATTTATTGGTACCAGAAAAGTGCGTGCACTCAGCAAAGGCTGCATTCATTTGAATGCTTATTCTGTGTTGAAAAATGTTTGTGTTTCATTCAATTACTTCATTCTTTCTTCGAATGAATTCAGGAGTGCATTCTTTTTCTCCACTACTGAATGACGAATGGGTTAACTTTTAAGCCACATTGCTTAACAAGGAATGAATGAATGAAGAGCAAGAATCAATGATTTAAAATTTCAAATGATTGCACAGTTTTACAGCTCTGTTGAAAAGTTGTCTGCAGTGCCTTCTCATTATTGCCGTAATAAGAGCAATAAACTGTATATTTCACATGGGTTTCGTAATGTAGCAGGGCTATATAAATATTATGTTAAACATTTAAAGAGCATCAACCAAGAATCAGCCAAGTTATCTTTGCGAGTTTTCCGAAATATTTTCAACAATGAATTTCATATCGGATTTCATTTGCCCAAAAAAGATAAGTGCGTGACTTGCGAGCGATAAAAAAATTTGGACAATGAAGCAAAAAGTGATTCCCGTCATACTGAAGAGTACAGAAATCACTTTCAAGCCAAGGAAAAATCCAAAGAATTATTTCTGGAGGACCAAAAAAAAGGGAAATCAAATTCCGGATTTTTATGTGCTAGTTTTGATCTTCAAAAGGTGCTTAACACTTCTCACGGGAAAAGCGTTAACTTATTCTATTCCCGAAAGAATGTGTACTACAGCGAAAGTGTGTATGAAAACGGCACCAAAAATGGATATTGCTTTCTTTGGGGAGAATCTGATGGAAAAAGGGGTTGCAATGAAATTAGCACAATTATTTTTCATTATTTAATAATAGTAGATGAAAGAAAAACTCACGAATCAATAAGTTTTTACTGTGATAGCTGTGCAGGTCAAAGCCGGAACAGAGCCATGCTCGCTGCCTTGGCATTTTTCCTGGAAAAGTCAGTGTTTGTTAAAAATATCAAAATAACATATTTGCTACCTGGACATACCATGATGCCAGTAGACTCGATTCATAGCATTATTAAGTCTTTTATTCGTGAAAGAACTGTTTGGGCTCCAACATAATGGTATAACATGATGGATAGCGCTAGGACCAATACAACAAGTTATATGTGTATCGCCATGCATCTCTCATTTTAAGGATTGGAAAAGTTTTGCTAGTGCAATGTTTCCACTCACATTTATAATAAATTTCCAAAAATTGCGTTCCGCTTCATTCGAGAAAAACGGCTCTTTTATTAAATTTAAATATGGATACTTTGAATGCTCTGAAACCAAAGAATATGATGTGAAATCAATTCCACAATTCAGACGTAACTCTTCATTATTAACCAATGGCCCTCTTCCACTATAGGGAGCTTAGTATTTCATTAGCTTAATAAAAAACTTGAAAGACCTCTGTGATAAAAACATAATCCCACACAAATTTTAAAAGAATATTTGAATCTGAAATCCGATGAAGATATTAGAGATATTCTACCAGAAACAGATGAGGAAGATAATGTAAAATAATTTATTTTATAGTTCCAAATAGTTCTTTTGATAACTAAAATTTAGAAATGAAGTTCCTATTTTTTTACTATACATAAGTGCAATTAATTCAAATTGAACTGGAGCTACCTATACGAATGTATTTATATGAAATAATTTAAGTTTTTTTAGATGTTTTTTGTTTTACTTTGTAAACTGGTTGAAAATGAAAAAATAAAAAGGACGTGTGGCACTCGGGGACTGCCGCGGTAAAGCTATTGCATATTATCAACTTATGCAATTATAATATTTATGCAACATTTTGTTTTCTTTGATATTAATTCAAGTTTTGTCTTTGATATTGATTCAAGTTAACCTTTTTAAGCGTGGTGACCGATAAGAAAACAAATTTTTTACTTTTATTGAATAAATGAGAAGTTAATATTTAACTTTCACTTTAACTTTAACTTTATTTTTAACTTTAACTTTCACTTTAACTTTAACATTCACTTTAACTTTAATATTCACTTTAAATTTAACTTTATTTTTAACTTTAACCTTAACTTTAACCTTAACTTTAACTTTGACTTTAACTTTGACTTTAACTTTAACTTTCATTTTAACTTTAACTTTATTTTTATACTCAGTTGAGCAGAGCTCACAGAGTATATTAAGTTTGATTGGATAACGCTTGGTTGTACATATATAAAGGAATCGAGATAGATATAGACTTCCATATACCAAAATAATCAGGATCGAAAAAAAATTTGATTGAGCCATGTCCGTCCGTCCGTCCGTCCGTCCGTCCGTCCGTTAACACGATAACTTGAGTAAATTTTGAGGTAACTTGATGAAATTTGGTACGTAGGTTCCTGAGCACTCATCTCAGATCGCTATTTAAAATGAACGATATCGGACTATAACCACGCCCACTTTTTCGATATCGAAAATTTCGTAAAACCGAAAAAGTGCGATAATTCATTACCAAAGACAGATAAAGCGACGAAACTTGGTAGATGAGTTGAATTTATGACGCAGAATAGAAAATTAGTAAAATTTTGGAAAATGGGCGTGGCACCGCCCACTTTTAAAAGAAGGTAATTTAAAATTTGTGCAAGCTGTAATTTGGCAGTCGTTGAAGATATCATGATGAAATTTGGCAGGGACGTTACTCCTATTACTATATGTACGCCTAATAAAAATTAGAAAAATCGGAGAAGGACCACGCCCACTTTTAAAAAAAAATTTTTTTAAAGTAAAATTTTAAAAAAAAATTTAATATCTTTACAGTATATAAGTAAATTATGTCAACATTCAACTCCAGTAATGACATGGTGCAACAAAATACAAAAATAAAAGAAAATTTCAAAATGGGCGTGGCTCCGCCCTTTTTCATTTAATTTGTCTAGGATACTTTTAACGCCATAAGTCGAACAAAAATTAACCAATACTTTTGAAATTTGGTAGGGGCATAGATTTTATGATGCTAACTGTTTTCTGTGAAAACGGGTGAAATCGGTTGATGCCACGCCCAGTTTTTATACACAGTCGTCCGTCTGTCCTTCCGCATGGCCGTTAACACGATAACTTGAGTAAATTTTGAGGTAACTTAATGAAATTTGGTATGTAGGTTCCTGAGCACTCATCTCAGATCACTATTTAAAATGAACAATATCGGACTATAACCACGCCCACTTTTTCGATATCGAAAATTTCGTAAAACCGAAAAAGTGCGATAATTCATTACCAAAGACAGATAAAGCGACGAAACTTGGTAGATGAGTTGAATTTATGACGTAGAATAGAAAATTAGTAAAATTTTGGACAATGGGCGTGGCACCGCCCACTTTTAAAAGAAGATAATTAAAAAAAAAAATTGGATTGGTTTATTGACACGAAATATAACTTTAGAAAAAACTTTATAAAATGGTTGTGACACCTACCATATTAAGTAGAAGAAAATGAAAAAGTTCCACAGGGCGAAATAAAAAACCCTTAAAATCTTGGCAGGTATTACATATATAAATAAATTAGCGGTATCCAACAGACGATGTTCTGTGTCACCCTGGTCCACATTTTGGTCGCGATCTGGAAAACGCCTTCACATATACAACTACCACCACTCCCTTTTAAAACTCTCATTAATACCTTTAATTTGATACCCATATCGTACAAACACATTCTAGAGTCACCCTGGTCCACCTTTATGGCGATATTTCGAAACGGCGTCCACCTATAGAACTAAGGCCCACTCCCTTTTAAAATACTCATTAACACCTTTCTTTTGATGCCCATATTGTACAAACAAATTCTAGGGTCACCCCTGGTCCACCTTTATGGCGATATCTCGAAACGGCGTCCACCTATGGAACTAAGGATTACTCCCTTTTAAAATACTCATTAACACCTTTCTTTTGATACCCATATTGTACAAACAAATTCTAGGGTCACCCCTGGTCCACCTTTATGGCGATATCTCGAAACGGCGTCCACCTATGGAACTAAGGATTACTCCCTTTTAAAATACTCATTAACATCTTTCGTTTGATACCCATATTTTACAAACGCATTCTAGGGTCACACCTGGTCCACCTTTATGGCGATATCTCGAAACAGCGTCAACCTGTGGAACTAAGCATCACTCCCTTTTAAAATACTCATTAACACCTTTCTTTTGATACCAATATTGTACAAACAAATTCTAGGGTCACACCTGGTCCACCTTTGTGGCGATATCTCGAAACGGCGTCTACCTGTGGAACTAAGGATTACTCCCTTTTAAAATATTCATTAACACCTTTCATTTGATACCCATATCGTACAAACGCATTCTAGAGTCACCCCTGGTCCACCTTTATGGCGATATCTCGAAAAGGCGACCACCTATACAACTACTACCACTCCCTTTTAAAACCCTCCTTAATACCTTTAATTTGATACCCATATCGTACAAACAAATTCTAGGGTCACCCCTGGTCCACCTTTATGGCGATATCTCGAAACGGCGCCCACCAATGGAACTAAGGATTACTCCCTTTTAAAATACTCGTTAACACCTTTCTTTTGATACCCATATTGTACAAACAAATTCTAGGGTCACCCCTGGTCCACCTTTATGGCGGTATCTCGAAACGGCGTCCACCTATGGAACTAAGGATTACTCCCTTTTAAAATACTCATTAACACCTTTCATTTGATACCCATATCGTACAAACGCATTCTAGAGTCAACCTGATCCACCTTTATGGCTATATCCCTAAATGGGGTCCACCTATAGAACTATGGCCCACTCCCTCATAAAATACTCTTTAATGCCTTTCATTTGATACACATGTCATACAAACACATTCCAGGGTTTCCCTCGGTTCATTTTCCTACATGGTTATTTTCCCTTATGTTGTCACCATAGCTCTCACCTGAGTATGTAATCTTCGGTTACACCCGAACTTAACCTTCCTTACTTGTTTATTTTATATTTATCTTAAAAATCGTTAAGGTATGTAGATCTGTTCACTATATATTTCTTATCTTATACATCCGATTATTCGGAGATTACGAGCGGGATAAGATTATTGTTCAGCCCCATTCATGAAAGGTATGAAGTCTTCGGCACAGCCGAAGACAGTCCCGTTCTTACTTGTTTATTTTATATTTATCTTAAAAATCGTTTAGGTATGTAGATCTGTTCACTAGATATTTATTATCTTATACATCCGATTATTCGGAGATTACGAACGGAATAAGATTATTGTTCAGCCCCATTCATGAAAGGTATGAAGCCTTCGGCAAAGCTGAAGACAGTCCCGTCCTTACTTGTTAACTTTAACTTTCGCTTTAACTTTAACATTCACTTTAACTTTAACTTTAACTTTATGATCCGGGGTGGGCGTGAGCTTAGCACCTGCTAACAAGCCAACCTAATATAAACGCACGCAAGTCATTTTCTGTCAAAAATGTCTCATGCACATACAACTTGTATGAGAGCAACTCAAATTGAATTTGCTGCGTGAAAACCTAACTCGATTTCCAATTTTTGTTCTGCGTGACATTTAGATTTGACGTTTGCACACATGCTTTACATTGTCGAAACGCATGTTTATTTGGGTTAGGGCAAAAAACGCCGGTTGTTTGCGTGCGCTAAAAAAACGCAGTGCGGTTTTATTAAGTTGGCTTGTAAGAGACCATATATGTATGCGATAAGTGATAGCACAATGGCTACTTCGTGAAAATCAACGACAGCTCTTTTAGTTTGATTTCGATGGTCGTACTTTGAGGAAGTGTCGCACGCGCGCTTTAAACAGAGTACCAAAGAGTGCGTGTGACACGTGTTCACCGTTCAAGCATTGAAATCAAACTAAATAAAAAATTTACTTTGCTTTCGTGCTCGCTACGCGTTCGTGTTTACTAACACATTCTCAATTTGGTGACCGTGTAAATGTAGTGGTGCCCACCGCTGTTTATGGTAGAGATCCAATTTTATGTATTTGGCCTGTTGCTAACACCGAACCTTTACGAACCTTTTCGAACCTTTTCGAGCCTTTTCGAACCTTTTTTGACAAATATCCGTTACGGTTTTTTTTTTGATTTAGTCGCCAAGCCCGCGATAAAGTCAATGCAATAGCTTAAAAATAACTGCCAAATACTAACAATAGTGTTCTTAATGTCTATATTTTAAGGTAACCGCCATATCTTTGAGAAAGAGCAATTTATGCTGACAGCGAAAAAAAATGTAAGCGACAAAAAATTCTGATCTCTCACTGATAAAAAAATTTTACGCATTGCATGGCTTTTGTAATGCAATAAAAAGGAATGGTACCGAGTTTCAGAAAATAATCAGCTTTGAGTGCCGAAATAAGTAAAAAGAATTTCTCCTGAAAGTTTGCATTTTGTCGCTTACTTTTTTTTCGCGGGTAGGGCTCGAAACCAGAAGTACAGGCATTTAACAGACATTTAAAGAGTTCTCGTTAAATAACGGTTTGTGGAGCTGTTATTTGCGATCTCTGTTCCTGATCATTTCTTATTTCGTTTTTTTAATGAATAAATGATGTTAATGTATGATTTTTTTCACCCTCAGAAAATCACCAGTTTTGCTGCAATACTACTCGTCGGAATATTCGCTTGACCTATAAGAGGGCATTTCAAAATATTCGGTGGTCGCGGTTTTGGAGGTGGTTATGCAGGTGCCTTTGCCACAAGCAGTAAACAGTTATCAACTGGCACCAGTGCAGGTACCGGTACCCATAAAAGTGCCTCATCCAGTTCCAGTACATGTGATGAAAATTTTGCCTGTACCAATTCATATTTCGGCGCCTAAAGTATGAACTAGCACTGGTTGGGCTGGTGCTTTTGGTGGGGCAAGCGCTTCGGCGTCGGCATCTAGTTTCGGTGGCGGATTTGGTGGTTTCGGCGGTCAAGGGTTAGGAGAAATCGACGGACCAAGCTTAGGATGTTTTGGTGGCTTTAGACGTCGGTAACAATTTTTATTTAGTTTGCTATAATTTTTCTTGTTATTAATATTTATTTTTATACTATTTTATTAAATTACTAAAATAGAGTTATGAAAAAAGGTGAAGCGTATTTTATTTCAAATATCTTGCTATGTTTGCGATAATAATTTTTAATTGACACCAAAGCATTTTTGCAATGCATTCTCTTTCCAAATAACTCTGGCTGTCCAAGGAAAAGGTATGTAAATATTGGACATGGCCTCAATATATTCTTTATAAAGATTGTGAAATGGTCCAAAAAAACAATACTGAAAGCTGTTGACACCGTCGCAACATGATAATTCAAACAATCTAAAATAATCGTAAGATATTTCCCAAATGATCGACAGATGGTGCCAGAATTATCCCAAATGGGAATCAGCTGATATAGTGTGGGTGGTTATGCGCCAATTAATGATGATAATGATGGTCTGAAGATAGTCCTGAAACCATACCGAAAGTCATCGTGAAAATATCTCCAAATAAGTTCGAAATAGACGCGATATTAATCCGCAGTGTTTCCGAAAACAATGCAAATAAGATGTGGGATAGTCGCACCATGATGCCAAATTGGCTCCGAAATAGTACACTGTTTCCGAAAACAACCCCTAGAAGATAGTCCCGTCATGATGCCAATATAGTTTGGAAATAGTCCTGATATAATCCCAAATCACTCCTGAAAATAATACCGAAGTGATCCGGAGATAATTTTAAAACAGGGTGGAGGCGATGCAGATATTATTTATAAATCAAACTGAAATAGTTCGGATGATCCAGAGTAAGTCCCTGGCACTCCCCACGATTTTTATATGACTAAGGCGTGGGACCTCGTCTTTTTAGAGAAAAAATATAGCCAGGAGATCTTTTCCAGAATTTCATTGAAATCTGTTAAGCCGTTCTGTTATGATTGAGTCACAAACAAAACATCTCAGTTCATAAAGATGGTAACATTTTTTAAATACAGTTTCGGAGTATCGTTAAAAAAACAAAAGCTACAAACAAACATGAATTAAACAAGTAAGGAAGGCTAAGTTCGGGTGTAACCGAACATTATATACTCAGTTGAGAGCTGTGGAGACAAAGTAAGGGAAATCACCATGTTGTAAAAGGAACCTAGGGTAACCCTGGAATGTGTTTGTATGACATGTGTATCAAATGGAAGGTATTAAAGAGTGTTTTAAGAGGAAGTGGGCCATAGATCTATAGATGGACGCCATTTAGGGATATCGCCATAAAGGTGGACCAGGCCTGAATCGAGAATTTGTTTGTACGATATGGGTATCAAGTGAAATGTGTTAATGATAATTTTAAAAGGCAGTGGGCCTAAGTTCTATAGGTGGACGTCTTTTCGAGATATCGCCATAAAGGTGGACCAGGGGTGACTCTAGAATTTATTTTGTACGATATGGGTATCAAATAAAAGGTATTAATGAGTATTTTAAAAGAGCGTGGGCCTAAGTTCTATAGATGGACGCCTTTTCGAGATATCGCCATAAAGATGGACCAGGAGTGACTCTAGAATTTGTTTGTACGATATGAGTATCAAATGAAAGGTGTTAATGAGTATTTTAAGAGGGCGTGGGCCTTAGTTCTATATGTGGACGCCTTTTCGAGATATCGCCATAAACGTGGACCAAGGGTAACTCTAGAATTTGTTTGTACTATATGGGTATCAAATGAAAGGTGTTAATGAGTATTTTAAAAGGGAGTGGGCCTTAGTTCTATAGGTGGACGCCTTTTCGGAATATCGTTATAAAAGTGGACCTGGGTTGACTCTAGAATGCGTTTGTACAATATGGGTGTCAAACGAAAAGTGTAATAAGTGTTTTAAAAGGGAGTGGGCCTTTGTTCTATATGTGGATGCCTTTTCGAGATATCGCCATAAAGGTGGGCCAGGGGTGACTCTAGAACTTTTGTGTACGATATGGGTATCAAATGAAAGGTGTTAATGAGTATTTTAAAAGGGCGTGGGTCTTAGTTCTATAGGTGGACTCCTTTTCGAGATATCTCCATAAAGGTAGACCAGGGGTGACTCTAGAATTTGTTTGTACGATATGGGTATCAAACGAAAGGTGTTAATGAGTATTTTAAAAGGCAGTGGGCCTTAGTTCTATAGGTGGATGCCTTTTCGAGATATCGCCATAAAGGTGGACCAGGGGTGACTCTAGAATTTATTTTGTACGATATGGGTATCAAATAAAAGGTATTAATGAGTATTTTAAAAGAGCGTGGGCCTAAGTTCTATAGATGGACGCCTTTTCGAGATATCGCCATAAAGATGGACCAGGAGTGACTCTAGAATTTGTTTGTACGATATGAGTATCAAATGAAAGGTGTTAATGAGTATTTTAAGAGGGCGTGGGCCTTAGTTCTATATGTGGACGCCTTTTCGGGATATCGCCATAAACGTGGACCAGGGGTGACTCTAGAATGCGTTTGTACAATATGGGTATCAAATGAAAGGTGTTAATGAGTATTTTAAAAGGGCGTGGGTCTTAGTTCTATAGGTGGACGCCTTTTCGAGATATCTCCATAAAGGTAGACCAGGGGTGACTCTAGAATTTGTTTGTACGATATGGGTATCAAATGAAAGGTGTTAATGAGTATTTTAAAAGGCAGTGGGCCTTAGTTCTATATGTGGATGCCTTTTCGAGATATCGCCATAAAGGTGGGCCAGGGGTGACTCTAGAACTTTTGTGTACGATATGGGTATCAAATGAAAGGTGTTAATGAGTATTTTAAAAGGGCGTGGGTCTTAGTTCTATAGGTGGACGCCTTTTCGAGATATCTCCATAAAGGTAGACCAGGGGTGACTCTAGAATTTGTTTGTACGATATGGGTATCAAATGAAAGGTGTTAATGAGTATTTTAAAAGGGAGTGGGCATTAGTTCTATAGGTGTACGCCTTTTCGAGGTATCGTAATAAAGGTGGACCAGGGGTGACTCTAGACTTTGTTTGTACGATATTGGTATCAAATGAAAGGTGTTAATGAGTATTTTTAAAAGGGAGTGGGCCTTCGTTCTATAGGTGGACTCCTTTTCGAGATATCGCCATAAAGGTGGACCAGGGGTGCCTCTAAAATAAGTTTGTACATTATGGGTATCAAATTAAAGGTATTAATGAGAGTTTTAAAAGTGAGTGGGCCTTAGTTCTATAGGTGTACGCCTTTTCGAGGTATCGTAATAAAGGTGGACCAGGGGTGACTCTAGACTTTGTTTGTACGATATGGGTATCAAATGAAAGGTGTTAATGAGTATTTTAAAAGGGCGTGGGTCTTAGTTCTATAGGTGGACTCCTTTTCGAGATATCTCCATAAAGGTAGACCAGGGGTGACTCTAGAATTTGTTTGTACGATATGGGTATCAAACGAAAGGTGTTAATGAGTATTTTAAAAGGCAGTGGGCCTTAGTTCTATAGGTGTACGCCTTTTCGAGATATCGCCATAAAGGTGGACCAGGCGTGACTTTAGAATATGTTTGTACGATATGGGTATCAAATGAAAGGTTTTAATGAGTATTTTAAAAGGGCGTGGGACTTAGTTCTATAGGTGGACGCCTTTTCGAGATATCGCCATAAAGGTGGACCAGGGGTGCCTCTAAAATAAGTTTGTACGATATGGGTATCAAATTATAGGTATTAATGAGAGTTTTAAAAGTGAGTGGTGGTAGTTGTATATGTGAAGGCATTTTCCAGATATCGACCAAAATGTGGACCAGGGTGACCCAGAACATCATCTGTTGGATACCGCTAATTTATTTATATATGTAGTACCTGCCAAGATTTTAAGGGTTTTTTATTTCGCCCTGCAGAACTTTTTTAATTTTCTTCTACTTAATATAATAGGTGTCACAACCATTTTATAAAGTTTTTTTTTTAAGTTATATTTCGCGTCAATAAAACAATCCAATTACCTTACCATGTTTCATCCCTTTTTTCGTATTTGGTATAGAATTATGGCATTTTTTTCATTTTTCGTAATTTTCGATATCGAAAAAGTGGGCGTGGTCATAGTCGGATTTCGTTCATTCTTCATACCAAGATAAAGTGAGTTCAAGTAAGCACGTGAACTAAGTTCATTAAAGATATGCCGATTTTTGCTCAAGTTATCGTGTTAACGGCCATGCGGAAGGACAGACGGACGACTGTGTATAAAAACTGGTCGTGGCATCAACCGATTTCGCCCATTTTCACAGAAAACAGTTAACGTTATAAAATCTATGCCCCTACCAAATTTCAAAAGGATTGGTTAGTTTTTGTTCGAATTATGGCGTTAAAAGTATCCTAGACATATTAAATGAAAAAGGGCGGAGCCACGCCCATTTTGAAATTTTCTTTTATTTTTGTATTTTGTTGCACCATATCATTACTGGAGTTGAATGTTGACATAATTTACTTATATACTGTAAAAATATAAAATTTTTTGTTAAAATTTTACTTTAAAAAAATTTTTTTTTTAAAAGTAGGCGTGGTCCTTCTCCGATTTTGCTAATTTTTATTGAGCGTACATACAGTAATAGCAGTAACGTTCCTGCCAAAGTTCATCATGATATCTTCAACGACTGCCAAATTACAGCTTGCAAAACTTCTAAATTACCTTCTTTTAAAAGTGGGCGGTGCCACGCCCATTGTCCAAAATTTTACTAATTTTCTATTCTGCGTCATAAGTTCAACTCATCTACCAAGCTTCGTCGCTTTATCTGTCTTTTGTAATGAATTATCGCACTTTTTCGGTTTTTCGAAATTTTCGATATCGAAAAAGTGGGCGTGGTTATAGTCCGATATCGTTCATTTTAAATAGCGATCTGAGATGAGTTCTCAGGAATCTACATACCAAATTTCATCAAGATACCTCAAAATTTACTCAAGTTATCGTGTTAACGGACGGACGGACGGACATGGCTCAATCAAATTTTTTTTCGATCCTGATTATTTTGATATATGGAAGTCTATATTTCATTTCATTTCATTTCATTTATTAGGCATTTTCCTTATATCTATGTATGTACATATTAAAATAACATCGTAAAAGCAAACAATTTAATCTTATATATATGGGATATATGTACAAGTAGATATAGGAAAATTTAAGACATTTTTATGCCAATTCAGCATAGTGACAAATGTCAATTATAGCAAATATAAAAAATACAGTGGGGTGAACTGTTAAATAAAGTGATTAAATTATAAATGGTTGTTTAATTTAATTAAAAAAAAAAATAAATGTAAGGCGCGATAACCTCCGAAGAGATCTAAGGCCGAGCTTCTCTTCCAATTTGCGTCGTGCTCCTCTTGATTTTTCCCTACAAATTGGCCGGACGGGACCTACGTTTTATGCCGACTCCGAACGGCATCTGCAAGGCAGATGAGTTTTCACTGAGAGCTTTTCATGGCAGAAATACAATCGGAGCGCTTGCCAGACACTGCGGAGGGGCGACCCCGCTTAGAAAAATTTCTTCTAATTGAAAAATCTTATTTCTAAAATTTTGATGTTGCTTTGCCCGGGAGTTGAACCCAGGGCATACGGTGTGATAGGCGGAGCACGCTACCATCACACCACGGTGGCCGCATAATTTAATTATAGTATATAAAAAGATTCAGCTAAAATTCCAACAAACCCATGGGTAAATGAGAGGAAAAGCAATTAAAATTATGAAGTATTTGTTATTATAAACGGTTTATGTAGCTGGCTGAAGCAAAACTTCGATTTCATTGTGTGCGAGGCCTAAGAGGAAGGACTTAACACTTTCTGTAAATTGCCGAAGATTCCGTAAAGTACGTATTTCGGTGGGAAGTATATTGAAGAGTTTTCGTGAAACAATTGTGAAAAACTTGCTTGAATGTGTGGTTCTGGTCGAAGGTACAACGACTCTAGTTTGTGAGTTTGCCCTCAGGTTATATGTTTCCGACCTCATACTTTGCAGATAGCCACATCTAATAAAAAAAATTTTTAAAACTTTGAAATAATACAGGTCCTTGACTGGGAGAATCCCTAGACTTCTAAAAATTTCTCTCGATGGATGCAGCCGGTTAAAATTAGATATTTTTCGAACAGCATACTTTTGCAATACTAGTAACGGCTGGGTTTTGTTAAGGGTGGCGCCACCCCAGCAGCTGATTCCGTATTTTAATTTAGAATGAAAGACCGCATAATAAACTATTTTGAGAATATTGTTGGAACCGGAAGTTCTGAGATGATAAAGACAACGCAAAGAGAATTGAAGATATTTTTTTAGACGGGATATATGGTTACCCCAGCTCATATTCGTATCAACCGTTACACCCAGATACTGAAAGTCATCAACATAGTCTATCGTGAAGCAGTACTTACTACAGGCCACAAGCGAGGCGAAGGTACCGGACTGAAAAACTTGGCATATATTGTCATGTAAAGCAAATCGCTCGCAAATCGCAGAATGAAAAACAATACTTACATCCGGTGGTTTTTTTATATTTAGACTAAAACTCATGAGTTTGGTCTTATTGCTAGCGACGAGCTTATGTTTTGCAAACCAAGTTCTCAGTAGATGTACATCATGGTTTATACTACTTATCAAATCAAAGGTGTTAGGAGAACTATAGGCCATCGCAAGATCATCTGCGAATGCAGTGACTTCCCCCAAGAAGGGCATATCAAAAATTGAATTAACATAAATTAAAAATAAGATGGGACCGAGCACGGAGCCTTGCGGAACCCCTCTCGTGATTGGATTAGTCTTCCCCAGCTTTCCGCAAACTCTGACGCATTGTACCCTTTCAGAAAGGTATGATTGAAACCACTTATGTACAAATCCTCGAAAACCGGCATCATACAATTTATTTATTAAAATAGCATGATCTACCGTGTCAAAAGCTTTGGTTATGTCTACGAAAAGACCAGCGCAATTTTTTTTATTGTCCAACTCTTGATAAATAAAAGAGCAGAATTCTAGTAGAGCATCTTCAGTAGAGCGGTTTGCTCTAAAACCAAACTGCCTTAGACTAAAAAAGCTTCTGCTTTCTAGAAACTACATAATTCGATTTTTAAGAGCTTTTTCAAAGACCTTAGATATAGAGGATAGAAGTGAAATAGGCCTATAGTTATTTTTATCTTCTTGGCGGCCACCGTGGTGTGATGGTAGCGTGCTCCGCCTATCACACCGTATGCCCTGGGTTCAACTCCCGGGCAAAGCAACATCAAAATTTTAGAAATAAGATTTTTCAATTAGAAGAAATTTTTCTAAGCGGGGTCGCCCCTCGGCAGTGTCTGGCAAGCGCTCCGATTGTATTTCTGCCATGAAAAGCCCTCAGTGAAAACTCATCTGCCTTGCAGATGCCGTTCGGAGTCGGCATAAAACATGTAGGTCCCGTCCGGCCAATTTGTAGGGAAAAATCAAGAGGAGCACGACGCAAATTGGAAGAGAAGCTCGGCCTTAGATCTCTTCGGAGGTTACCGCGCCTTACATTTATTTTTTTTTTTATTTTTATCTTCCCTGTTACCCTTTTTAAACACGGGTATAATAATTGCACATTTCAAGGCATCGGGGAAAATTCCTGTAAAAACACTAGTATTAAATAGATGCTTTAGTACGTCCAGCATATTAAGGGCTATGTTTTTAAGAAGTTTATTTGAAATACCGTCGTATCCACTAGAGCCAGAGTTGCTTAGACTTTTTATTATTGCAAGGAGCTCAGTGCCTGTGAAGGGTTCAAACATAAAACTGCACCTAGAAATAGATGCGTCACCACTGGACATGATGCAGTTGCAGGAAGAAGTATTGCATTGACCAACAGACACAAAAAAATCATTAAAAATATCAGCAACAACAGAGGGGTCGTCAATCATATTGCCACAATTATTCAGAGCAATAACCCGTTCACTACCAGAGCTATTTCGGTTGATAATGCTATTTACAACTTCCCATTCTTTTTTAGTGTTCCCATGGCAGCTCAATAGTCTACTCCGGAAATAAGTATCTCGGTGTGATTTTATGTCTTTATTTAATTTTTTGCACAACTTTTTGTAACGAGATCGAAGCGCAAGATTTCTTGGATGCTTTCTACACTTAACACCTAACTTATTTTTCAATTTAATACTTTTTAAAAGGGCAGAATGCATCCAGGGTTTAAGCTTGGTTTTGGATTTACGTCGAGCACAAGTGAAACTAGAGAATTCTATGTGACCATGCAATATATTTATAAACAGAGAGTATGCTTTTGAAATATCTTTCTCAGCGTAGACAACAACCCAATCCTCATAAAGCAGCTTTTCATTAAGCATGGAATAATTTATCACATTCGTTTTTGTATTGCTCGTTAAATCTTTCTTTTTCATATGGAACTCAAGTTTGACACCAGTCATACTGTGATCTGTAATACCTAGTTCCAAATTAATACTAGTGCATGCACACAAGCTGCTAAGACGGCAAAAAATATGATCCAGACAAGTGCCAGAACAGTTCCTTGTCGGCTCATTTAAGTACGATGTAAAACCGTGACTGGCCAATAGTGCTAGGTAGCTTTCAGATACCGCATTCAACTGCATTATATCTATGTTCAAATCACCTAATATAACTACATCCCTCACTTTTAAACCATTTAAAAAATCTGAGAACTCTTCCAGAAAGGCCTGACTAGTTTCAGAATGTAACCTATATACACATATTAAGGCTAAAGTTTTTTCACCATTTTTTAGCAAAACTTTCAAAATATCAGCACTTTGCACGTTGTATTTAGCAATAGTACAATCAAACGTGTTTCGCACAAAAGCTCCCACACCTCCAGCAGAATAATCGTCATTATTAGTTGCAAAAAAGTTATAATTAGGAATATCATAAAAGCTATTCTCATGAGAATATATCCATATCTCCGACACAACTATTATGTCTGGGTAGACTGGAAACGATTCTGCATTACACATTAGAGAATCGAAGTTTTGCCGCAGACTACGTATGTTTTGATGCAATATATAAATACAATTTTCAATATAAGAAAGCTGGTTAACATTATTTAAAGGGCTGTTATAGATAGGGTTGTCGATGTAGAGATCATTGAAATTCATTATAAGTTAAAGAACTCAAAACAAAATAATAAAAACGATAAAAATATAAAGTTAGTCTGGAATACCAGACAGATCATCAAACGATCGTACAACAACAACTGCATCATTATCAGCTTTTCTCAACATAAACTTAGTATTACTAAACCACGCATATTTATATTTTTTTTCCTTTTTAATTTTATTAACAGCATTATACAGAGCTCTGTTAGAGGGTGTGAGGCCGTTATTAATATATATCTTGTGCTTACTGCTGGCGCCCGTAAAAATCTCGGTTGTTAGTTTCTTTTTCGCCACTTTTTTTGCACTCATTACTTTTTCTTAAACTCAAGCGAAGAGAATCGCAAACAAAGAATTTTGCGCGGTGAAGAGGAAGAGTCATTGTATTGCTTGATGTAACATCTCTCAATTTGACCAGGCGACACAGAAACACCCAAAGCGTTTACAATTATTTTTCCAATGCACTCGTCTATTTTGTCGGTGGCTATGTTAGGAATCCCAACAATTTCAACGTCTCTCTCCAGTCGCTTCTGCTCACTCCAATTTACTTGACGTTCCAGCTTTGCGGCTTTTTCTTTCAGCGCGATATTCTCCCCTTTCAGTCTATTGATTGTCTCCAAAAAATCAATGTTTATTGCTTTGAGACTCATTATCTCGTTATACAAGAGTTCAAGTGTTATGTTTTTATCACTTTTCTTATGTTGTTATTCACTTTTGCATTTGACGTAGTGCCGCTAATTGGCATTTGGTTTGTTGTGTTATTGGAATTTTGTGTGGTATTTTGTTGTAGCTGCTCAGCTGAAAAACTGGTTTTAGTTAGTTGTTTCAAAGGTTGATTTGGTGCCAATGTATCTCGACTCAAAGAGTTTCGGCGCTCAGACGAGCACTTTTTGCAGCGATATTTCACATTCTGTGTCTTCATGAACTCTATTTCCGCGGCGTTCATTTTGACACACAGGCCATGGAAATAACTATTGCAATCTCTGCATTTAATTTTTGTTAAATCAAAGCCATCAACCTTTTCTCTGCACACTACACAGTTCATTTTTTAAATAGTTAAAATTTTGTGGAGATGTGTATGAAACACTTAAAAACAATATTTTATTAATCCTTGTAGCAAACAAGAGATTTTCAGTCGTGTATACTAAGCGCGCACCCCACTGCACAAAGCAAACACGTCCGTTCACGACGATAATCTCGATTCCTTTATATATGTACAACCAACCGTTATCCAATCAAAGTTAATATACTCTGTGAGCTATGCTCAACTTAGTATAAAAAGGAGTGGGCCTTAGTTCTATATGTGAACGCCTTTTCGAGATATCGCCATAAACGTGGACCAGGGGTGACTCTAGAATGTGTTTGTTCGATATGGGTGTCAAATTAAAGGTATTAATGAGGGTTTTAAAAGGGAGTGGCCCTTAGTTGTATATGTGAAGGCGTTTTCGAGATATCTACCAAAATGTGGACCAGGGTGATCCAGAACATCATCTGTCGGGTACCGCTAGTTTATTTATATATGTAATACCACGTACAGTATTCCTTCCAAGATTCCAAGGGCTTTTGATTTCGCCCTGCAAAACTTTTTAATTTTCTTCTACTTAATATGGTAGGTGTCACACCCATTTTTCCAAGTTTTTTTCTAAAGTTATATTTTGCGTCAATAGACCAATACAATTACCATGTTTCATCCATTTTTTCGTATTTGGTATATAATTCTGGCATTTTTTTCATTTTTCGTAATTTTCAATATCGAAAAAGTGGGCGTGGTTATAGTCGGATTTCGGCCAATTTTTATACCAATACAAAGTGAGCTCAGATAAGTACGTGAACTGAGTTTAGAAAAGATATATCGATTTTTGCTCAAGTTATCGTGTTAACGGCCGAGCGGAAGGACAGACGGTCGACTGTGTATAAAAACTGGGCGTGGTTTCAACCGATTTCACCCTTTTTCAGAGAAAACAGTTATCGTACTAGAAGCTAAGCCTCTACCAAATTTCACAAGGATTGGTTAATTTTTGTTCGACTTATGGCATTACAAGCATCCTAGACAAATTAAATGAAAAAGGGCGGAGCCACGCCCATTTTGAAATTTTCTTTTATTTTTGTATTTTGTTGCACCATATGATTACTGGAGTTGAATGTTGGCATAATTTACTTATATGCTGTAAAGATATTAACTTTTCTTTTAAAATTTTAATTTAAAAAAAAAATTTTTAAAAAGTGGGTGTGGTCGTTATCCGATTTTGCTAATTTTTATTAAGCAGACATAAAGTAATAAGAGTAACGTTCCTGCCAAATTTCATCATGATATCTTCAACGACTGCCAAATTACAGGTTGCAAAACTTCTAAAATACCTTCATTTAAAAGTAGGCGGTGCCACGCCCATTGTCCAAAATTTTACTAGTTTTCTATTCTGCGAAGCTCAACTCACCTACCAAGTTTCATCGCTTAATGCGTATTTGGTAATGAATTATCGCACTTTTTCGATTTTTCGAAATTTTCGATATCGAAAAAGTGGGCGTGGTTATTGTCCGATATCGTTCATTTTAAACAGCGATCTGAGATGAGTCCCCAGGAACCTACGTACCAAATTTCATCAAGATACCTCAAAATTTACTCAAGTTATCGTGTTAACGGATAGACGGACGGACGGACATGGCTAAATCGAATTTTTTTTCGATACTGATGATTTTGATATATGGAAGTATATATCTATCTCGATTCCTTTATACCTGTACAACCAACCGTTATGCAATCAAAGTTAATATACTCTGTGAGCTCTGCTCAACTGAGTATAAAAATAGGAAAAATATTACAAACAGCAATTGGAACGAACACTTAAAACAACAACACAACAAGACATACGACAACGTCAAAAACATTTACAGAAATAGCAATCAACAAACACAAACAATAAAATAAAATTAAAAAAAAAAAACTTTTTTAAAAATAAGCTTTTATTATTTTGGTTAATAAAATTAACTAAAAAGTAAACAATAAATTGACTCTAAAGAAATATAACACTTTATAAGTTCATTGTAAGCTTAAACGATAATTAGGCTTTTTCGTCTGCGACAAAAAAATTCTATATTGTACATAATTATATATTTTTAACATTAAAACTTTACACCTAAATTATTAAATCTTACAGTTTATATCACAGTCCTAATTGTTCTAATAAAAAACATGTAAAATTTTGATGGTATAATTAAGAACATTTAGGATCTCCTTTTCTTGCTATCGCAATGTAACACGCTTTTATTAGAACAATTAGGACTGTGATATAAACTGTAAGATTTAATAATTTAGGTGTAAAGTTTTAATGTTAAAAATATATAATTATGTACAATATAGATTTTTTTTGTCGCAGACGAAAAAGCCTAATTATCGTTTAAGCTTACAATGAACTTATAAAGTGTTATATTTCTTTAGAGTCAATTTATTGTTTACTTTTTAGTTAATTTTATTAACCAAAATAATAAAAGCTTATTTTTAAAAAAGTTTTTTTTTCTTTAATTTTATTTTTTACTTTTTAGTTCGTTTTATTAACAAGTAATAGAAGCTTGTTCTTATAAAAGCTTTAAATATAAGTATAGGGGTGAAACAAAAACACATATATCAGTTACATCTGCGTATAATGCGTATTGGAATTTATTAGTACACATTTTATGCGCAGCAACTTCAGAGGTGTATTTAAAGTTTAAAGCATTGTAAATATAAGTATTGAAGTCATGAGCCTGGGCATTCGCTCAATTTTAGTGATGTAAATTGCATGGCGCCAGCGCCAATGCGGTGCCAGCTCAATGGTAGCTCATTGACGAAATTACTCCAAGCGAATTTTTGACGCTACTTAGTAGGGAGTGCGTAGTACATTTTACTTGCGCTATTGAGTGAAACGACTTTTGTGTGTCAGGCACGAGTTTGGTGTTATTGGCGCTACTGGCAGTGATGACACTGAGCTGTTGACGGTAGCGCTGGTAGTTCAGATTTTGAATCAGAGAAAGAATTCATGACCCGTGTGAATTATTATGGCTTTGGCCGTGTAAATTATTATGGTGTATTTGTATATTTTAGATTTAATGCACAATTAATATTTGTGTGTTTGAGCGGCCAAATAATAACAGTAGTATTGCTAAAGTGCTCCTTAGTTGATAGAATGTCGCTAATTTCTTAGCGATGATCAGCAGATTGTCAATATTTCGTTCAACGGACGCGCGAAATTGCCACATCTGCTCAAATTTTCCAAAGATTTTCCATTCTTGATTTAACTTAAGCTGTTATGCCAATATTTTTCAGCCAGCTTTTTTCAAATAGGTAATTTTTCCAAAAGCAAAATAAATTACAGAAACGATTACAGGGTTAAACAGCCTTAAAAATTCAGCTATGTTGGTTATACACAGAAATACAACAGAGGGTTGTGTCTCCGCTTTTCGCAAGCGATGAGATTCACCACGCGTGACACGTGAATCACCACGTCCAAATATCACAATCCACGGATAGGTACCGGCGTGTTTGTATGGGACTTAGGCTGTTATGACAAAGTAAATACAAATCTTTACCGATAACTGTGTTATCGATTAATTTATCGAATTCTAACAAAGTAATATTGCATTGTTATCGGAGTTATACATGTGTGCAAAATTTCAGCTCAATCGGACACCGGGAAGTGTATCAAATTTAACTTGCAAGATTCCATTACATACAACAAAAGTGAAAGTAAATAAATAATAAAAAAATAAAAAGCTTATAAAAACAAGCACCATTAATTTAAAAATAGCATTAACAAGTAAGGAAGGTTAAGTTCGGGTGTAACCGAACATTACATACTCAGTTGAGAGCTATGGAGACAAAATAAGGAAAATCACCATGTAAGAAAATGAACCTAGGGTAACCCTGGAATGTGGTTGTATAACATGTGTATCAAATGGAAGGTATTAAAGAGTATTTTAAGAGAGAGTAGGCCATAGTTCTATGGATGGACGCCGTTTCGTGATATCACCATAAAGGTGGACCAGGTCTGACTCTAGAATTTGTTTGTACGATATGGGTATCAAATGAAAGGTGTTACTGAGCATTTTAAGAGGGAGTGGGCCTTAGGTCTATCGGTGCACGCCTTTTCGAGATATCGCCATTAAGGTGGGCCAGGGGTGACTCTAGAATGTGTTTGTACGATATGGGTATCAAATGAAAGATGGTAATGAGTATTTTAAAAGGGAATGGGCTTTAGTTCTATAGGTGAACGTCTTTTCGAGAAATCGCCATAAAGGTGGACCAGGGGTGACTCTAGAATATGTTTGTACGATATGGGTATCAAATGAAAGGTGTTAATGAGTATTTTAAAAGGGAATGGGCTTTAGTTCCATTGGTGGACGCCGTTTCGAGATATCGCCATAAAGGTGGACCACGGCTGACTCTAGAATTTGTTTGTACGATATGGGTATCAAATGAAAGGAGTTACTGAGAATTTTAAGAGGGAGTGGGCCTTAGGACTATCGGTGGATGCCTTTTCGAGATATTGCCATTAAGGTGGGCCAAGGGTGACTCTAGAATGTGTTTGTACGATATGGGTATCAAATGAAAGGTGGTAATGAGTATTTTAAAAGGGAATGGGCTTTAGTTCCATAGGTGGACGCCGTTTCGAGATATCGCCATAAACGTGGACCAGGGGTGACTCTAGAATGTGTTTGTACGATATGGGAATCAAATGAAAGGTGCTACTGATCATTTTAAGAGGGAGTGGGCATTAGGTCAATAGGTGGACGCCTTTTCGAGATATCGCCATTAGGATGGGCCAGGTGTGCCTCTAGAATGTTTGTATGATATGGGTATCAAACGAAAGGTGTTACTGAGCATTTTAAGAGGGAGTGGGCATTAGGTCTATAGGTGGACGCCTTTTCGAGATATCGCCATTAGGGTGGGCCAGGGGTGACTCTAGAATGTTTGTACGATATGGGTATCAAACGAAAGGTGTTACTGAGCATTTTAAGAAGGAGTGGGAATTAGGTCTATAGGTGGACGCCTTTTCGAGATATCGCCATTAGGGTGGGCCAGGGGTGACTCTAGAATGTGTTTGTACGATATGGGTATCAAATGAAAGGTGGTAATGAGTATTTTAAAAGGGAGTAATCCTTAGTTCTACAGGTGGACGCCTTTTCGAGATATCGCCATAAAGGTGGACCAAGGGTGACTCTAGAATGTTTGTACGATATGGGTATCAAACGAAAGGTGTTACTGAGCATTTTAAGAAGGAGTGGGCATTAGGTCTATAGGTGGACGCCCTTTCGAGATATCGCCATTAGGGTGGGCCAGGGGTGCCTCTAGAATGTTTGTACGATATGGGTATCAAGGGTGGGCCAGGGGTGACTCTAGAATGTTTGTACGATATGGGTATCAAACGAAAGGTGTTACTGAGCATTTTAAGAGGGAATGGGCTTTAGTTCCATAGGTGGACGCCGTTTCGAGATATCGCCATAAAGGTGGACTAGGGGTGACTCTAGCATGTGTTTGTGCGATATGGGAATCAAATGAAAGGTGCTACTGAGCATTTTAAGAGGGAGTGGGCATTAGGTATATAGGTGGCCGCCTTTTCGAGATATCGCCATTAGGGTGGGCCAGGGGTGCCTCTAGAATGTTTGTACGATATGGGTATCAAACGAAAGGTGTTACTGAGCATTTTAAGAGGGAGTGGGCATTAGGTCTATAGGTGGACGCCTTTTCGAGATATCGCCATTAGGGTGGGCCAGCGGTGACTCTAGAATGTTTGTACGATATGGGTATCAAACGAAAGGTGTTACTGATCATTTTAAGAAGGAGTGGGCATTAGGTCTATCGGTGTACGCCTTTTCGAGATATCGCCATTAAGGTGGGCCAGGGGTGACTCTAGAATGTGTTTGTACGATATGGGTATCAAATGAAAGGTGGTAATGAGTATTTTAAAAGGGAGTAATCCTTAGTTCTATAGGTGGACGCCTTTTCGAGATATTGCCATAAAGGTGGACCAAGGGTGACTCTAGAATGTTTGTACGATATGGGTATCAAACGAAAGGTGTTACTGAGCATTTAAAGAAGGAGTGGGCATTAGGTCTATAGGTGGACGCCTTTTCGAGATATCGCCATTAGGGTGGGCCAGGGGTGACTCTAGAATGTTTGTACGATATGGGTATCAAACGAAAGGTGTTACTGAGCATTTTAAGAGGGAGTGGGCATTAGGTCTATAGGTGGACGCCTTTTCGAGATATCGCCATTAGGGTGGGCCAGGGTGACTCTAGAATGTTTGTACGATATGGGTATCAAACGAAAGGTGTTACTGAGCATTTTAAGAGGGAGTGGGCATTAGGTCTATAGGTGGACGCCTTTTCGAGATATCGCCATTAGGGTGGGCCAGGGGTGACTCTAGAATGTTTGTACAATATGGGTATCAAACGAAAGGTGTTACTGAGCATTTTAAGAGGGAGTGGGCATTAGGTCTATAGGTGGACGCCTTTTCGAGATATCGCCATTAGGGTGGGCCAGGTGTGACTCTAGAATGTTTGTACGATATGGGTATCAAACGAAAGGTGTTACTGAGCAGTTTAAGAGGGAGTGGGCATTAGGTCTATAGGTGGACGCCTTTTCGAGATATCGCCATTAGGGTGGGCCAGGGGTCACTCTAGAATGTTTGTACGATATGGGTATCAAACGAAAGGTGTTACTGAGCATTTTAAGAGGGAGTGGGCATTAGGTCTATAGGTGGACGCCTTTTCGAGATATCGCCATTAGGGTGGGCCAGCGGTAACCCTAGAATGTTTATACGATATGGGTATCAAACGAAAGGTGTTACTGAGCATTTAAAGAAGGAGTTGGCATTAGGTCTATAGGTGCACGCCTTTTCGAGATATCGCCATTAGGGTGGGCTAGGGGTGACTCTAGAATGTTTGTACGATATGGGTATCAAACGAAAGGTGTTACTGAGCATTTTAAGAGGGAGTGGGCATTAGGTCTATAGGTGGACGCCTTTTCCAGATATCGCCATTAGGGTGGGCCAGGGGTAACCCTAGAATGTTTGTACGATATGGATATCAAACGAAAGGTGTTACTGAGCATTTTAAGAGGGAGTGGGCATTAGGTCTATAGGTGGACGTCTTTTCGAGATATCGCCATTAGGGTGGGCCAGGGGTGACTCTAGAATGTTTGTACAATATGGGTATCAAACGAAAGGTGTTACTGAGCATTTTAAGAGGGAGTGGGCATTAGGTCTATAGGTGGACGCCTTTTCGAGATATCGCCATTAGGGTGGGCCAGGTGTGACTCTAGAATGTTTGTACGATATGGGTATCAAACGAAAGGTGTTACTGAGCATTTTAAGAAGGAGTGGGCATTAGGTCTATAGGTGGACGCCTTTTTGAGATATCGCCATTAGGGTGGGCCAGGGGTGACTCTAGTATGTTTGTACGATATGGGTATCAAACGAAAGGTGTTACTGAGCATTTTAAGAGGGAGTGGGCATTAGGTCTATAGGTGGACGCCTTTTCGAGATATCGCCATTAGGGTGGGCCAGGGGTGACTCTAGAATGTTTGTACGATATGGGTATCAAACGAAAGGTGTTACTGAGCATTTTAAGAGGGAGTGGGCATTAGGTCTATAGGTGGACGCCTTTTCGAGATATCGCCATTAGGGTGGGCCAGCGGTAACCCTAGAATGTTTATACGATATGGGTATCAAACGAAAGGTGTTACTGAGCATTTTAAGAGGGAGTGGGCATTAGGTCTATAGGTGGACGTCTTTTCGAGATATCGCCATTAAGGTGGGCCAGGGGTGACTCTAGAATGTTTGTACAATATGGGTATCAAACGAAAGGTGTTACTGAGCATTTTAAGAGGGAGTGGGCATTAGGTCTATAGGTGGACGCCTTTTCGAGATATCGCCATTAGGGTGGGCCAGGTGTGACTCTAGAATGTTTGTACAATATGGGTATCAAACGAAAGGTGTTACTGAGCATTTTAAGAAGGAGTGGGCATTAGGTCTATAGGTGGACGCCTTTTTGAGATATCGTCATTAGGGTGGGCCAGGGGTGACTCTAGTATGTTTGTACGATATGGGTATCAAACGAAAGGTGTTACTGAGCATTTTAAGAGGGAGTGGGCATTAGGTCTATAGGTGGACGCCTTTTCGAGATATCGCCATTAGGGTGGGCCAGGGGTGACTCTAGAATGTTTGTACGATATGGGTATCAAACGAAAGGTGTTACTGAGCATTTTAAGAGGGAGTGGGCATTAGGTCTATAGGTGGACGCCTTTTCGAGATATCGCCATTAGGGTGGGCCAGGGGTAACCCTAGAATGTTTGTACGATATGGGTATCAAACGAAAGGTGTTACTGAGCATTTTAAGAAGGAGTGGGCATTAGGTCTATAGGTGGACGCCTTTTCGAGATATCGCCATTAGGGTGGGCCAGGGGTGACTCTAGAATGTTTGTACGTTATGGGTATCAAACGAAAGGTGTTACTGAGCATTTTAAGAGGGAGTGGGCATTAGGTCTATAGGTGGACGCCTTTTCGAGATATCACCATTAGGGTGGGCCAGGGGTGACTCTAGAATGTTTGTACAATATGGGTATCAAACGAAAGGTGTTACTGAGCATTTTAAGAGGGAGTGGGCATTAGGTCTATAGGTGGACGCCTTTTCGAGATATCACCATTAAGGTGGGCCAGGGGTGACTCTAGAATGTGTTTGTACGATATGGGTATCAAATGAAACGTGGTAATGAGTATTTTAAAAGGGAGTAATCCTTAGTTCTATAGGTGGACGCCTTTTCGAGATATTGCCATAAAGGTGCACCAAGGGTGACTCTAGAATGTTTGTACGATATGGGTATCAAACGAAAGGTGTTACTGAGCATTTAAAGAAGGAGTGGGCATTAGGTCTATAGGTGGACGCCTTTTCGATATATCGCCATTAGGGTGGGCCAGGGGTGACTCTAGAATGTTTGTACGATATGGGTATCAAACGAAAGGTGTTACTGAGCATTTTAAGAAGGAGTGGGCATTAGGTCTAAAGGTGGACGCCTTTTCGAAATATCGCCATTAGGGTGGGCCAGGTGTGACTCTAGAATGTTTGTACGATATGGGTATCAAACGAAAGGTGTTACTGAGCATTTTAAGAGGGAGTGGGCATTAGGTCTATAGGTGGACGCCTTTTCGAGATATCGCCATTAGGGTGGGCCAGGGGTGACTCTAGAATGTTTGTACGATATGGGTATCAAACGAAAGGTGTTACTGAGCATTTTAAGAGGGAGTGGGCATTAGGTCTATAGGTGGACGCCTTTTCGAGATATCGCCATTAGGATGGGCCAGGTGTGCCTCTAGAATGTTTGTACGATATAGGTATCAAACGAAAGGTGTTACTGAGCATTTTAAGAGGGAGTGGGCATTAGGTCTATAGGTGGACGCCTTTTCGAGATATCGCCATTAGGGTGGGCCAGGTGTGACTCTAGAATGTTTGTACGATATGGGTATCAAACGAAAGGTGTTACTGAGCATTTTAAGAAGGAGTGGGCATTAGGTCTATAGGTGGACGCCTTTTTGAGATATCGCCATTAGGGTGGGCCAGGGGTGACTCTAGAATGTTTGTACGATATGGGTATCAAACGAAAGGTGTTACTGAGCATTTTAAGAGGGAGTGGGCATTAGGTCTATAGGTGGACGCCTTTTCGAGATATCGCCATTAGGGTGGGCCAGGGGTGACTCTAGAATGTTTGTACGATATGGGTATCAAACGAAAGGTGTTACTGAGCATTTTAAGAGAGAGTGGGCATTAGGTCTATAGGTGGACGCCTTTTCGAGATATCGCCATTAGGGTGGGCCAGGAGTAACCCTAGAATGTTTGTACGATATGGGTATCAAACGAAAGGTGTTACTGAGCATTTTAAGAAGGAGTGGGCATTAGGTCTATAGGTGGACGCCTTTTCGAGATATCGCCATTAGGGTGGGCCAGGTGTGACTCTATAATGTTTGTACGATATGGGTATCAAACGAAAGGTGTTGCTGAGCATTTTAAGAGGGAGTGGGCATTAGGTCTATAGGTGGACGCCTTTTCGAGATATCGCCATTAGGGTGGGCCAGGGTGACTCTAGAATGTGTTGGTACGATATGGGTATCAAATGAAAGGTGGTAATGAGTATTTTAAAAGGGAGTAATCCTTAGTTCTATAGGTGGACGCCTTTTCGAGATATCGCCATAAAGGTGGACCAAGGGTGACCCTAGAATGTTTGTACGATATGGGTATCAAACGAAAGGTTTTACTGAGCATTTTAAGAGGGAGTGGGCATTAGGTCTATAGGTGGACGCCTTTTCGAGATATCGCCATTAGGGTGGGCCAGGGGTGACTAGAATGTTTGTACGATATGGGTATCAAACGAAAGGTGTTACTGAGCATTTTAAGAGAGAGTGGGCATTAGGTGTATAGGTGGACGTCTTTTAGAGATATCGTCATTAGGGTGGGCCAGGGGTGACTCTAGAATGTTTGTACGATATGGGTATCAAACGAAAGGTGTTACTGAGCATTTTAAGAGGGAGTGGGCATTAGGTCTATAGGTGGACGCCTCTTCGAGATATCGCCATTAGGGTGGGCCAGGGGTGACTCTAGAATGTTTGTACAATATAGGTATCAAACGAAAGGTGTTACTGAGCATTTTAAGAGGGAGTGGGCATTAGGTCTATAGGTGGATGCCTTTTCGAGATATCGCCATTAAGGTGGGCCAGGGGTGACTCTAGAATGTGTTCGTACGATATGGGTATCAAATGAAAGGTGGTAATGAGTATTTTAAAAGGGAGTAATCCTTAGTTCTACAGGTGGACGCCTTTTCTAGATATCGCCATAAAGGTGGACCAAGGGTGACTCTAGAATGTTTGTACGATATGGGTATCAAACGAAAGGTGTTACTGAGCATTTAAAGAAGGAGTGGGCATTAGGTCTATAGGTGGACGCCTTTTCGAGATATCGCCATTAGGGTGGGCCAGGGGTGACTCTAGAATGTTTGTACAATATGGGTATTAAACGAAAGGTGTTACTGAGCATTTTAAGAGGGAGTGGGCATTATGTCTATAGTTGGACGCCTTTTCGAGATATCGCCATTAGGGTGGGCCAGGGGTGACTCTAGAATGTTTGTACGATATGGGTATCAAACGAAAGGTGTTACTGAGCATTTTAAGAGGGAGTGGGCATTAGGTCTATAGGTGGACGCCTTTTCGAGATATCGCTATTAGGGTGGGCTAGGGGTGACTCTAGAATGTGTTTGTACGATATGGGTATCAAATGAAAGGTGGTAATGAGTATTTTAAAAGGGAGTAATCCTTAGTTCTATAGGTGGACGCCTTTTCTAGATATCGCCATAAAGGTGGACCAAGGGCGACTCTAGAATGTTTGTACGATATGGGTATCAAACGAAGGTGTTACTGAGCATTTTAAGAGGGAGTAGGCATTAGGTCTATATGTGGACGCCTTTTCGAGATATCGCCATTAGGGTGGGCCAGGGGTGACTCTAGAATGTGTTTGTACGATATGGATATCAAATTAAAGGTATTAATGAGGGTTTTAAAAGCGAGTGGCCCTTAGATGTATATGTGAAGGCGTTTTCACGATATCGACCAAAACGTGGACCAGGGTGATCCAGAAAATCATCTGTCGAGTACTGCTAATTTATTTATATATGCAATACCACGAACAGTATTCCTGTCAAGATTCGAAGGGCTGTTGATTTCGCCTTGTAGAACTTTTTCATTTTCTTTTACTTAATATGGTGGTAGGTGTCACACCCATTTTACAAAGTTTTTTTTTTAAGTTATATTTTGCGTTAATAAACCAATCCAATTGCCATGTTTCATCCCTTTTTTCGTATTTGGTATAGAATTATGGCATTTTTTTCATTTTTCGTAATTTTCGATATCGATAAAGTGGGGTGTTTATAGTCGGATTTCGGCCATTTTTTATACCAAGATAAAGTGAGTTCAGATAAGTACGTGGACTAAGTTTAGTAAAGATATATCGGTTTCTGCTCAAGTTATCGTGTTAACGGCCGAGCGGATGGACAGACGGTGGACTGTGTATAAAAACCGGGCGTGGCTTCCACCGATTTCACCCATTTTCACAGAAAACAGTTACCGTCATAGAATCTATGCCCCTACCAAATTTAAGAAGGATTGGTAGATTTTTGTTCGACTTATGGCATTAAAAGTATTCTAGACAAACTAAATGAAAATGGGCGGAGCCACGCCCATTTTGAAATTTTCTTTTATTTTTGTATTTTGTTGCATCATATAATTACTGGAGTTGAATCTTGACTTAATTTACTTATATACAGTAAAGATATAAAATTTTTGTTAAAATTTGACTTTTAAAAATTTTTTTTTTAAAAAGTGGGCGTGTTCTTCTCCGATTTTGCTAATTTTTATTTAGCACATATATAGTAATAGTAGTAACGTTCCTGCCAAATTTCATCATGATATCTTCAACGACTGCCAAATTACAGCTTGCAAAACTTTTAAATTACCTTCTTGTAAAAGTGGGCGGTGCCACGCCCATTGTCCAAAATCTTAGTAATTTTCTATTCAGCGTCATCAGTTCAACTCACCTACCAAGTTTTATCGCTTTATCCGCCTTTGGCAATGAATTATCGCATTTTTTCGGTTTTTCGAAATTTTCGATATCGAAAAAGTGGGCGTGGTTATAGTCCGATATCGTTGATTTTAGATAGCGATCTGAGATGAGTGCCCAGGAATCTACATACCAAATTTCATCAAGATACCTCAAAATTTACTCAAGTTATCGTGTTAACGGACAGACGGTCGGACGGACGGACGGACGGACATGGCTCAATCAAATTTTTTTTCGATACTGATGATTTTGATATATGGAAGTCTATATCTATCTCGATTCCTTTATACCTGTACAACCAACCGTTATCCAATCAAAGTTAATATACTCTGTGAGCTCTGCTCAACTGAGTATAAAAACAACAACAAGGCAAGTGTAAAACAGAAATCACAAAAACCATAAAAATAAAACACAAAAAACCAAAAAAGAAAGATACAAAAAACAAAATTTCACAATAAAGGACACTGAAAGAAGAAGACTGGTAAAATCAACCGAAATACAGGTCAATTCATCCGAAATTTCTGTAAATTTTTATCCACGGCAACAAGATGTTGAATCAACTGCGTACAAATCGTTGATTCGTAATTGACCGTTTTAGTAGTCAAATAAACAAAAAAAAAATTGTTGCGAAAGCTTTGTACGAACGTACCTATGTTGCGGCAATTGCAAGGCAAGTGAGATTTCACTGAGATCTTTTCATGGCAGAAATACACTCGAAGTGTTTGCAGAACAGTGCCGAGGGGCGACCCCGCTTAGAAAATTTTCTTCTAATTGAAAAACCTTATTTCTAAAATTTTTATGTTGCTTTTTGCGGGGTGTGAACCCAGGGTCCTCGATGTGGTACGCAGAGCACGCTACCATCACACCACGGCGGCCGCCATATACATACGTAAATATGTGCATACATATAGTACACAGCATACATAAGTACAAATTAGAGAGCGCAGTGAATGTAAAATTCTCTTTGAAATTTGCTCATGTATTGACAGTTGATCGCCGTTGCGTTAAAAGAAAAATCAGTTAGATTGATTAGGAATCTGCCAATTTTACAGAATTTTGTTAACTTAAGAGCGACAATTTCTCTTCTTTTGAAATGACTAAACTAATTTGTTTGTTTGACAAAGAATTCGGTCGAATTTACCATAATTCGATCAATTTCACCGAATCTCCGTTAAGTCAAGAACAACAACCGATTTGTTGATTTTACTAGCACCATTTCTTTCAGTGGCTAAACAAGAACACTACGGATTTTGTTCTGTCATAACTTTTCTGTGTAGCTTTAACAGCTTTAAAAACCCTTATTTCCTCAATTCGTTCCCTAACACTATCTTATGCTGCTCTTAAGTTACATATCCATCTTTCGACAGCTTTGCTTCTCCCACTATCCTACCTTCTATAATTCCCACCCCATCTTCACCAAACACTGAAAGTATATCAAAATGGCGCCTCCAGCACTACTCGGGTTCGGTATCTCCCAATGCTGCCCGACCAACCAACCCACCCTCAACCCGTTTTCTTTATACCTAGGTCCACTATGCCAAATATTGTACACGTATATGAAGGATGTCTAATCGAAACATTGGATATCTATTTCACCCATATTAGGATATATAGAACACTGGGAAGAATTCAACTCCTTTCAAAAATATTATACATATTGCTATATAGCACTATAAAGCATTTTTTTATAAAGACCAAATGAGGCTACCCTAAAAAATTCATTAAGATCGATTATGAATTTTCGATAGTTATCAAAGGCGTCTACATAATTACCCGTAGGTCATGGCACTGGACACGTTGCAAAACCATATACAAATTGACATACATATATTAAAAAGATACCTAAATTTAAATAATTTACTTCAAACAGATTCGAAGTTATGACGAATTAAAACTTGGTCGTGCATGGGAGCGTGGCTCTTGTACTAAATTCTTGTTGTTGTTGTTGTAAAAAGAAATAGTCCTGAAAGCAAAAATGATTCCCACGTAACCCGAGATGATCCGGAAATAGTCCAGAATGTTTCCGAAAACAATTTCGAAGTGTCCTGGGAATAGTATGCCAAAAATAGTTCCGAATTAATAATATAAAAGGAATATAAACAAGTAAAGGTGTCTCAGTTCGGGTGTAACCGAACATTATAACTCAGCGTGAGCTTCAATTGCACATTTCATTTCAGATAAATTACTTCTCTACATAACCCGTGGCACCGCCCCACAGTGGCGCCTCTGCCGTTAAAGCATGGCAAAAATCAAAAAATCATGAGAGCGTTCGCTAAATCTAATACATGCTTCTAATAGAGAATTTTCCAGGGATTAAGAATATACAACTAGTTTTTCACAGAAAATTATAGTTTACCAGGTAGAGGCGCTCAAAGTTGACCAATTTTCAACATTGGGAAAAATTTGAAATTTTTCTTCTTTTTCGTTGTATTTAAAATGGTTTTGTGAGTATATAAGACGGCCGTTTGTCGTTTTCTTTTATAGGAATTAAAGATAATTTAATTTAGAATTGAAACAAAAAAAAATTGGACGTGAAGTCGCATATAACAGAAGCAGTTGCGGTAGCAAGTCCAGTGCGACTGATGAGGATCAAAAACAGCATTCTCACACCACCAAATGCGCTACCTAGGAAATACACTCCCGAAGAAGTTTTGGCGCTGTTTATAGATCTCGGTTTAACTAAGAAAAAATATATTATATTACGTAAGTCATTATTGCAACGTAATGCTGAAATTGAGCTACAAAACTTAATGGATCATACGTCTACAGACTCCTTCAAAGTTTTACTGAAGGAAAGTTGAAATCACTGCCAAAGGAGCTAGCATTGATAACTAAGTGGGGCTGTGATGGATCATCAGGACAAAGCACATATAAACAAAGAATAAATGTAGACGATGAAACAATTACAGCTAGTAATATGTTTATGGCTTCTATTGTTCCATTACGACTAAAAGATGAAGCTTCAGAATATTGGAAAAATCCACGTCCGTCATCAACTATATTGTGCCGCCCGATATTATTTAAATACGAGAAGGAGTCTTCGGAACTCATAAAAGCTACAGTGAGCGATATAAAAAATCAAATTGCCAAATTAGAACCAACAATATTTGAAATTGAAGACGGGAATGTCATTACAATAAAGCATGATTTTCTTCTAGCAATGGTCGATGGAAAAGTTTTGAACTTATAAAAATACGACATCTACAATGAAATGTCCAATTTGCAAGAAGAGCAAAAAGGACTTTGAAAATCTTGATGATTCAATAACTGACGAACTAAATTATGAGTATGGAATATCTCCTTTGCATGCTAGGGTAAGATGTATGGAATTTGTTTTGAAGCTGGCTTATACACTACCACAACAAGGAGAAGTTTTCAACGACAATACAGCATGTAAGAAGAAACAAAACAGGAGAAAAAAAGTAATTCAGGATGCATTCTATAAAGAAATTGGCCTTAGAGTTGACTGTTCAAAGTATGGATACGGAAATACAAATGATGGTAACTCCTCAAGAAGATTTTTTGAAAACTATGAAATGACTGCTCGCATAACAGGAGTTGATAGAGATATTGTGAAAAGATTGGGAGTAATTTTAAATATTTTAAACTGCCATGAACCAGTTAATGGACCGAAATTTGGAGAATATACATCTAAAACTACAGAGTTGCTGCATCAAAAGTATCATGAGAAGAAACTTACACCAACGGTACATAAAATTTTAGCACATGGAAAAGATTTAATAGAGTACCAATGCTTACCATTAGGAGAATTGTCTGAAAAAGCTCAAGAATCTAAGAACAAGGACTAAAAAAGATATAGATGTATGAACACCTGCAAAGTATCACGAGTTAGACAAAACGAAGACCTTTTCAACATGTTAGCTATCTCTTCTAATCCAGTCATATCATCTATGAGCTATGTAAGAACACAAAAAGATCTTACAGATGCGTATATCTCAGAAATGGTTGCTTTGTTAGATATATGTTCCAGTGACGATGACTGTGTTAAGATAAAATAAGTTTCTCACTTCTTATCACAACAATGAAAAAGAGATTTACTAATCAATTTTGTTACTTTATTGAAAAATAAGATATCTATGTACAAGTTAATTTTTTATCTCAAATAAAATAATTAATTAATTTAGTAATTTATAAATATATACTTTTCGTTATTGCATTTCTCTAAAGTTTATCAAATTTATTTTAAAGCTTAGGCATTTCACCTTCAAACGAGTATTTAATTTTTATAGAAATCAATACGTCTATCGAGTTTGGTACAAATTGGTAAAGCGGTTACTAAGATCAAACTTTTTAGCATAAATGGGCAGTGCCACTCCCCTTTTCCAAAATTTGTTGGCTGTTTAATCTTTAGCTCAAATAAAATTTCATTGAACCACTTCCAATAACTTTTAGTTATTAATAAAATATATTTGGCTTGTAAATTAAAAAAAAAAAAAACATGTAAAATTTTACGATGAATTTTGAAGCACCTTGTTATTGTGGCACCAAAAACGGACATTTGAGTTTTATAAGGGTATTGCAATTTAAAAGAAACAATACGTCTATCGATTTTGGTAGTTATTGATTACGTGACTTCTTAGATACAACTTTTTATCATAAATAGGCAGCGCCACGCTATCTTATCAAAATCATTAATTTATCTTATTTAGTGCTTAAATACGTCATTATAAGACAAATATCATTTTATTTTTTTTATTTTTTACTAAAACATTTTGTTGTTGCATTTTTCTAAAAATTTTCGATTTTGACGAATTTTTTTGAAGCACCTTGTATATGTGACATTCTGAGCTTTCACACAGTAAAACCTCAAATAATAAGGTTTCATTTGCATTTTAAATATTTAAAATATCTTCATTGGTTCAAAGGTTATGATTTTTGCAAAGAAAAAAACTCAAAAGGCGCCACTGTGCGCTAGTTTAAAAAAATGTCTCCCCATTTCCTCTTACAATAAAACTTGATAAGTGAAATATCATTGATTCAAAACTATTTTTTGCTAAGTTATAGCTTATTATTTTCGTCTACGACCCTTTTAAAAATCTTTACATAAAAGTTGCCGTGGTTTTTAACCGATCCCCTCCATTTTTTCTAGAAATATTTTCTACTAAAGGGAAAATCTGTGTACCCAATTTTATTACGATCCGTTAATTTTTCTTCGAGTTATGGCTCCCGAAACATAGAAAATTGCTTAGTCATAAAAGGGGCGGTGCCGCGCCCATTTTTTAAATTTGCTGTGTTTCCTATTTATTGTTTTAAATCCACTTGGGAAATGAAATACCAATGATTTAAAGCTCTTTTTTGCACAGATATAGCTTATTTTATTCGTCCACGACCCTTTTAAAAATCTTTTATATAAAAGTGGGCGTGGTCCTTAACCGATTTCGTTAATTTCAAGCATTACATTCAAAGCATTCCTTATAGCAAAGGCAACCTCTGTGCCGAATTTTTTACGATAGATTTAACGATTTTTGATTTATGATTAAAATTATTTGTAAAATTTATTTTATCACAAGTGGGCGGTGCCACGCCCATTTTATCAAGAGTCTCAATATCAGTCCACATGTCAAATTTCAGCATTCTAGGTGTATTATTTACTAAATAATCAGGTTTTTTGTGTTTTACAAAATGTTATATATATAAAAAGTGGGCGTGGTTATCATCTGATTTCGCTCATTTTCAATACCGATTTATTCTGGGTCCAGATAAGCTTGTGTACCAAATTTGGTGAATATATCTCAATATTTACTCAAGTTATCGTGTTAACGGACAGACGGACGGACGGACATGGCTCAATCAAATATTTTTTCGACACTGGTGATTTTGATTCTTTTATACCTGTACAACCAACCGTTATCTAATCAAAGTTAATGTGTGCAAAGCACTCTGAGTATAAAAATTCTTCCAACATTTAAAATATTCCGGCATAGTGTCGAAGTTACCCCCAAATCAATCTCGAAAAAGGCCTGATGATACCGGAAAGAATTATGAATAGTCACTGCATTAGCAATTTCTATGTACCTCATACGATTTTGAAGCGATTAAAGTGGACGTGGATCTCCTGATCCTTAAAAGTATTTCGTGAATCTAGCGAAAAATTTAATTCTCGATTGAATTCCAAAAGTCGTAAGCTCTACTTAGAACCTTCGGTATGTTAGGACGATACTCAACCTATTATTTTATGAATTTATTTATGGGCTCATTTAACCAACAGTAAAACACCAACCTCTTTTCAGCCAATTTAAATTTCATTGAGATCCCATGGTAAATAGATCGTAAACTAATAGTGACATATGTATGTATGTATATGAAACAAAAATCTATACTAAGCACCGGCGTCATGCTTAAATTTTCTTGAGCAAACGCAAAACTTTCATTGAATGACTTCTTTCAAATCATTGTAGCAGATGGCACCACCAATCATCTTCAACCAATCATCTGTTTACAATAAAGTTATCATGGAGTATGTGTACAAACATCACTATCATCCATTAACATCTGTCAACAATAGCGGCAGGAATACTTCAAACTTCTTTATGGCTTTTATCTTAAAGTAGTAATTCTTGAAAAACTTCAAATTGAAACAAAGCAAGACACGTTGCGATTCCATACATGCACATAAATAGCCATTGTCCATCTCAGCTACATCAACGAAACTATGGCCTATTTACAGGGGGAGTTGGGTGGCCACACTTATAGATGAGCAAATTCACAGCTAAATGAAATAACCTTTCACCAACCAACCTAACCAACAACCATCAGCTACCATCATCAGAAACCGAGGGGTCGGCGTATGCCAGTTAGCAGAGTCCTAAATAAACATTTCTGAACAGACAAAACAAAAGAAAACAATTCATTATACTCAGTTGAGCAGAGCTCACAGAGTATATTAAGTTTGATTGGATAACGGTTGGTTGTACATATATAAAGAAATCGAGATAGATATAGACTTCCATATATCAAAATAATCAGGATCGAAAAAAAATTTGATTGAGCCATGTCCGTCCGTTCGTCCGTCCGTTAACACGATAACTTGAGTAAATTTTGAGGTATCTTGATGAAATTTGGTGTGTAGGTTCCTGAGCACTCATCTCAGATCGCTATTTAAAATGAACGATATCGGACTATAACCACGCCCACTTTTTCGATATCGAAAATTTCGAAAAACCGAAAAAATGCGATAATTCATTGCCAAAGGCGGTTAAAGCGATGAAACTTGGTAGATGGGTTCACGTTATAACGCAGAATAGAAAATTAGTAAGATTTTGGACAATGGGCGTGGCACCGCCCACTTTTACAAGAAGGTAATTTAAAAGTTGTGCAAGCTGTAATTTGGCAGTCGTTGAAGATATCATGATGAAATTTAAATAAAAATTAGCAAAATTGGATGAAGAACACGCCCACTTTTTAAAAAAAAATTTTTTAAATTCAAATTTTAACAAAAAATATAATATCTTTACTGTATATAAGTAAATTAAGTCAAAATTCAACTCCAGCAATGATATGATGCAACAAAATACAAAAATAAAAGAAAATTTCAAAATAGGCGTGGCTCCGCCCATTTTCATTTAGTTTGTCTAGAATACTTTTAATGCCATAAGTCGAAAAAAATTTACCAATCCTTCTCAAATTTGGTAGGGGCATAGATTCTATGACGGTAACTGTTCTATGTGAAAATGGGCGAAATCGGTGGAAGCCATGCCCAGTTTTTATACACAGTCCACCGTCTGTCCTTCCGCTCGGCCGTTAACACAATAACTTGAGCAAAAACCGATATATCTTTACTAAACTTAGCCCACGTACTTATCTGAACTCACTTTATCTTGGTATAAAAAATGGCCGAAATCCGACCATAACCACGCCCACTTTATCGATATCGAAAATTTGGAAAAATGAAAAAAATGCCATAATTCTATACCAAATACGAAAAAAGGGATGAAACATGGTAACTGGATTGGTTTATTGACGCAAAATATAACTTTGGAAAAAACTTTGTAAAATGGGTGTGACACCTACCATATTAAGTAGAAGAAAATGAAAAAGTTCTACAAGGCGAAATCAACAGCCCTTGGAATCTTGGCAAGAATACTGTTAGTGGTATTGCATATATAAATAAATTAGCAGTACCCGACAGATGATTTTCTGGATCACCTGGTCCACATTTTGGTCGATATCGCGAGAACGCCTTCACATATACATCTAAGGGCCACTCGCTTTTAAAACCCTCATTAATACCTTTAATTTGATATCCATATCGTACAAAAACATACCAGAGTCACCCCTGTCCCACCCTAATGGCGATATCTCGAAAAGGCGTCCACCTATAGACCTAATGCCCCCTCCCTCTTAAAATGCTCAGTAACACCTTTCGTTTGATACCCATATCGTACAAACATTCTAGAGTCACCCCTGGCCCACCCTAATGACGATATCTCGAAAAGACGTCCACCTATACACCTAATGCCCACTCTCTCTTAAAATGCTCAGTAACACCTTTCGTTTGATACCCATATCGTACAAACATTCTAGAGTCACCCCTGGCCCACCCTAATGGCGATATCTCGAAAAGGCGTCCACCTATAGACGTAATGCCCACTCCCTCTTAAAATGCTCAGTAAAACCTTTCGTTTGATACCCATATCGTACAAACATTCTAGAGTCACCCTGGCCCACCCTAATGGTGATATCTCGAAAAGGCGTCCACCTATAGACCTAATGCCCACTCCCTCTTAAAATGCTCAGTAACACCTTTCGTTTGATACCCATATCGTACAAACATTCTAGAGTCACCCTTGGTCCACCTTTATAGCGATATCTAGAAAAGGCGTCCACCTATAGAACTAAGGATTACTCCCTTTTAAAATACTCATTACCACCTTTCATTTGATACCCATATCGTACAAACAAATTCTAGAGTCAGCCCTGGTCCACCTTTATGGCGATATCCCTAAATGGCGTCCATCCATAGAACTATGGCCTACTCTCTCTTAAAATACTCTTTAATACCTTCCATTTGATACACATGTCATACAACCACATTCCAGGGTTACCCTAGGTTCATTTTCCTACATGGTGATTTTCCTTATTTTGTCTCCATAGCTCTCAACTGAGTATGTAATGTTCGGTTACACCCGAACTTAGCCTTCCTTACTTGTTTTTAATTGAAAAAAAAGCACCAGTAAAGTACCAAAACTTTTCAGATGTTAGTCTAACTTACATTGATTGTTAGGTGGATACTGTTGGAAAGTCTTAGGTGGTATATACGATTATACATCAATTGTTTTAACGTTGCATGGGATTGGGTATGTTCATTCCCGCTAGACCAGCGCTCATTTGGACATCAACTTTTTTTTGGCAATTGGTTTGAAAATTTTACTAGGATGATGGAAGATAGCGACTCGTCTTCACCTTTATCTAACGGTTGTGATCGATTGGTGTATGTGGTGTAAGAAACAATTTGTAGTAGCTACGTGAATATTTTTCTTCTTTCTTGGCTAAAACACGAAACTAGTAAGGAAAAATACCAGTTCACGACTATTCCGAAAAATACCAAACTGATAACAATTACAAATCTAATGTTATTGGAAGTACTGAAGTATTTACGGTTCCAAAAGCACTGTACAACTTTTTGTTTTAGGCTTGCAGCTTCTGAAACCGATGATCGATCCCATGTTAGGGTCAATACAATGGACATCGCTGCTTGGTATCCGTGACGATCTTAAAAGCACCTTGACATGTAATGTCATGGCTGAGCATACATTCGTTGGATATTGAGAGGAAGGCGTCTGCGGACGGGTTGTTGGTCATGGTTCGTGAAGTGGGCTACGGGCTTTCGGATTTCGAGCCTTTCCAGTATTCTTACCACCTTCTACTTTATCCTGGATAGAAGAGAATTTTTTTTGCAAACAACTGCCCCCTGAGCAAGCGTAAACTCAGATGTATCCTCGAGACAGAGAAGTGGGACTGATATGATGTGGCAATAGGCTAGTTATCTGCCTCAAGGAGTGGTCGTATGGAAGGAAAGGTTGCCGCGGAACGGTTTTTCCTGCATGGAGCTTGATGTAAGCCGCAAATTTAACTGCTCAATAGTTGCACCATCTGCTAAGCAGAACATGTCGTGTTTTAAGATTCCGTGGAAGCTATGATATGCAATTCGATTACGGTTAGATAATTTCACATCTCCATACTTAAGTTTTAATTGGTCTATCGTGTATAGTTTGGGATTGCCGACCCTAGCTTGCAGTTTTCGAACTTTTTCCTTATCTGAGCCCGGGCCTATTATGTGGCACTTTTAGGCCACGTACGTACTACAACTGTACCAGACTTAATAGGCTTGAAAACAATTCGGAGTCCTTCCGGTCGTCTTTAGTAATCTGTTGTATATATAGTCCCTCCCAAGAGCTAGCTGATTGATGCTTACCATTTCTCAGCAATACAATAATATAAGAAAGTATTCAGACAAAAAAGCATGAAAAATATGTTAGTATAGTAAAGACTCAAGTATAGAATCATATATCAGTACCCGTCGCACCATCGCCTCGTACGTGCGCGGTATGATCTGTGGCTTAAGACTACAGCCCCTGGATGCATATTTTTCAATCGTTTGTTAGTACCAGAAACTCCGTACAAGGAAATATTGCTAGCTCGTGCACATTATGCCTTGACAGTCTGGTCCGTATTTAACCTAAAGTCTCATTTCTTTGAAAACCTACCTGGATTTGTCAACATTATTATTTGATTTTACTCATAACTAGGGAAAAGGGATCGGATGCGAATAAGAAGGCCGTTTTTTGGGCTTTCTGTACCTCCCCTCTAACGCATGCTGTCATGAGCGCCCTATCAGTTTTCTACGATTCGGACTAGTTGCGAGACAGTTTACGACTCATTGTTTTCACTGTAGAGTTTGTGTTTGGATAGAAGTATGAGCAATTATTGCATGAGGATGCATGTTTTGATTTCATCATAACCGAAAATGATATAAAAGTGTTTTTGTTTGAAGAGGGTGAGCCAGGATGAATGCAACATATATCGCAGGTATAGTAAATATCAGCAGCTTATATGTATTAGCCGTGTTTTTTAACACGCGCGTATACGTTTCGTTTGCGAGTGTTAAAAAACGCCTATCTTCGCTTAGATAATGCTTAGGAGACCCATCTAGTGGCTGTGGTAAAACAACTAGCTACAGCAACAGGGTGTAGCGAAAAGCGGAGACGCAACGCGCTGATGGCCATAGGGTATAACATATAGCTGAATCAGTTGCGATGAATTGTGGACACACATATAATACATAGAATTAGTGTACAGGGTGAAACAAAGACACATATTTCAGTTACATCTGAGTATAATGCGTATTGAAATTTAGTAGGACAAAATTTATGCGCAGCAATTTCAGAGGTGTATTTATAGTTTGTCTCTTAGCAGTCAATATAAAGTTTAAGCGTAAACGGATATACGCGTGTTAAAAAACACGGCTATTGTGATGGTAACAATAATATTGTAATGAATTTACTTGCAATTTCCCTTATCTGCAATCTTCTACGAAGGTTAGAATCACTAAACTGTTGAATAAATAACTCCAATATTGAATTGGAAAAATGGCCTTTATTAAGGTACTTCACAATAACACTTATAGCTTGCTTAATTAAATCAAACTGATTGATAGCTTAAATGAAACTAAACTCTCGCGCCGCTGCTGTCGCCTTTTATACAGCCTGATTTCCTCGTTGTATACTTCTAGGCTTTTCCATTCCAGAACTTACTAGTTAGTTATCAGCTACAAAATCATCAGCCACAACTATGTTTATTGCTTCTCATAATACTTGCACAAATTATTGCCCTCTCTTGTGAGCATGGCGCAAAGATACAAGGTGGCGGCAGCATGGAACAGCTGATTATAAACTTTTTTTATTTGATTTGATACATCAACTTCCGGCGCAGTACGATTTTGACATTTGTCCATCGAATTTACAAAAACAAAGTACATGGAACTTTTATTTATGTTTGTAGGTATGTCACCATGCTGCCACCTTGTATCATTTCGCTATGCTTGTGAGCACACACACAGTTAACCCCTTAGCATACCCACCTATATAGAAGCTTATTCCCACAGATATCCGCACAAATCAGTAATCAATGATTTATAATGTCGCCGCTTAAATGAAGAGCGCTGTGTATGGATGTGTGATTTGCGAGTATTGGTAGGAGTAGTAATAGAACGATACGAGTATTGAGTAAGTAGTATCGATAGTTTTCCAAAAAGTACTCGAGTATTTCGTACTCGACACATTTTTCCAAGTACTGAGTAAAGTATCGATCCTTTACCTCGATACTTTTCCCCGATACTTTACCAAGTGTCGATGGTCTACATGTTTAAGATCAACAAAGTTCAGTCCATTAACACCATAACTTCATCATAAAATGAGATTGTCGACGATGCGGTAAAAGCAACGCACTAAATTTAAACCGACTTTTTTATAATGGTGGTAAAAAGAAAGGACGTGCTTATTGTCCAGAACCACTAGCCCCAACAAAATAATGAAAATCTGCTAACTCGATAAAATTTCAATATATTTAAAGTTGTCATGAAATACAGCGAAATAGAGGAATATCGTTATAATCCCCTTCTATTTAGTTAATTTCTCCAAAAATCGTTTAGTGCCATGAAAAAAATACTTGACGCGATTTACTTCTGAGGAGATCTAGACCGAGCTTCTCTTCCAATTTGCATCGTGCTATTTTTTATTTTCCTTACAAATTGATAGGACTACACCTGCATATTTCATGCCGGTTCCTGACGGCTTCTGCAAGGTAGATGAGTTTTCACTGGAAAGCTTTCATGGGAGAAATATACTTTTTTAAAAGCCATAGTCGATCAAAAATATCTTAAATCATTTAATGTTCGTAACGTTTCCTTAAAATATGTATAAGAGCACACAATTACGTATATAGTGTTGGGTCTGGTACAAACTTTAACTTCCTTACTTGTTTTCTACTAAACTCAAAAAATAAGATCTCATTTAAAAAGTTTTTTCACTTTTGATAAAACTTCCGAAGTAATCACTTGGATCGATTATACTCGATACTTTTTACTGATTATGAGTACTAGCATCGATAATTTGATCCGAGTGTTTTATATGAGTACCGGTATCGAAACTTTTTTTAAAAGTTCTATCACTAGGTAGGAGTGATGGTCAGCAGTGACTTATATCATATCTCATCTATCATTGTTCAGTTACAGCCATGGATAAAAAGAGCTGCGCATTAGAAGACACAGTCACAGACTATGAGCACCGGTCTAAGCCTTGAACTATCATGCATAACGGGAATACGTGGACTATCACTTTAGTAATTTCCGAGGAGTGGTATCTACCACGTCGATGTTCTTAGGTTCGATGGCTTTGCTAGCTTCTAAAGAAAAGGGTATATCTGCCTTTCACTTTTAAAGACTAATTCGAATCACTCGTTCATCGATACCCTAATTACATATTTCCGAATCAGCTAGTCAATCCCCATTTGCTTCTCATCTAGCAGGTGCTTACCCCTTTGCACCCCCTTCAGTTCGCTAAAAGAGAATGCACGTACTGAACAAATAACTTGAAATCTAACCGTAAAAATAACACAAGTAAGGCGAAGAAGACTAAAAAAGCCCCTAAGGATAATGTATGGTCATCCTGATGGTTTATGTGTATTTAGTTGGAAACTTTGTATCGTTCATGTGTGAAGTGACTGTAAAGAGTGTTTGCGTCTGGGGAGGTGTTGATATTTTTTTTCGCCCAATAAATATTTACCTATAATGATAACAGTAATAATACAATTTTGGACAGGAATTAAATGTAGTGTGTTGACTTGTGGAACAAGTGATGGGTTAAAGCAGACTGTTATGTAAATAAATATTCAATACCAACTGAATAAGGTTGATTGACTACGCTGCGGCTAGAAATATGGTAATCTACAGTCCACAATAAAAATATATAAAATATTATTTGGCAGTCTCCTGGTAGATGAAAATACAACAAAATGTAGTTATTAACGTCCAAATAGCGATTCTTGCCCTCACCTTGCGGCAGGCAATATCCAAGGAAATTTCGCCGTTCAAAAGCTGCTGATGGAACGGTCACCTTTTGATTATTCCATTCGGTTCTCACAGCTGTTTGCTGAGAGAGATGTTCGATTTGACCAAGGTGAATCTATACCAGGTGGTGGCAAAGCGAATTCAACCAATTCGCCGTGCAGAAGGATGTCAAGTCAAAAGAAAATTTTCATCGATTTCGATTAACTGACATATTGTCAAGGCGAATCCATACCAGGTGGTGGCAAAGCGAATTCAACCAATTCGCCGTGCAGAAGAATGTCAAGTCAAAAGAAAATTTTCATTGATTTCGATTAACTGATATATTAAAGTACAAGGCGCTATATAGAAAATAATCAAGAAGAAGCAATCAGCTGTTGGGGTAACAACACCTGGTACTGAATTCACCTTGGATTGCCAGCAAGCACAAGCATACACGTAGGTAGTACGAATGTCGCACTGCCTCTGCAAAATGATGCATAACATTTCATTAACAATTTAATTTATTTCAAGAAATTGGGATTTTTCGTATAAAAAATCGCACTAATACTATTGCACCACTCATATGTGAGCTATTTGCCGCAGGTCAGTTATGTGGGGATGTAGCTCAGATGGTATAGCGCTCGCTTAGCATGTGAGAGGTATGTGGATCGATGCCCCGCATCTCCAAACCAAATTTGTTTTGCGATTAAAAAATTTTTTTTTATTGAACTTTTTTTTAATTTCTGAAATTTGTATATGTTTATATACTTAATTTGATGCCATTTTCGAAAAAACTCAAAAAATATTAAAGAAAATTTCGAACTTATTATAGAGAGTTTGCTGAATTTTCCTGAGTATGCACTTCTGTAGGCCAATCATGCTTAATCTGTCAAATTTCAAATTGATTTTTGATTACTTTTTTTTTCAGAAGAGTATTTCAGGTTTTATGCCATATAAAACACAATTTTTCTACTTTTTTTATGTAGGAAAAACTAAATTTTCAAAAATCACTGTGAATTTTGAGACCTACAACTTGCACTTTGTTAGACTAAAATTAACTCAAACCAATTTTGAGAACTCTAAATAAAAAAATCGAAATTTTTGTAAAATTTTTTTGAATTTCTGTGTTTTTCGAAAATGTTTGCATAGTTTCAGTTAAAAAATTCGTAGAATATTTTTCTTCAAATATCGAAAATAAAAAATAAATAAAATAAAAATACAATAATTTAATAAAAGAAATAATTGTGCAATATGTCTTACACTGATTAATCTTTACGAAATTTTATATATATTGTCACTGCTTATTCAAGGCGAATCCATACCAGGTGGTGGCATAGCGAATTCAACCAATTCGTCGTGCAGAAGAAAGTCAAGTCAAAAGAAAATTTTAATTGATTTCGATTAACTGACATATTAAAGTTCAAGGCACTATATAGAAAATAATCAAGAAGAAGCAATCAGCTGTTGGGGTAACAACACCGGGTACTGAATTCGCCTTGCTGCTTCTTATATTGCCACTGGCTGATTTCAAGTTCACAGAACATACATACATATTAATTTATTCACATTGTAAATATCGACATGCCATACGAAAAGTAACACTTTCAAATTTTTATCACGCTTTTATTTTAGCTTGGCCTGTATGTAACGGAATTTTTGAGCTTAATTTTCACCGGTTTCTAGAAGTCTGATTAATTTTAAACTTTGCATACGTCTCAAAGACCGATGACAATGCATTAATGTGGTGGTGTGGTGACATAAGGTCAACGGCCATAAGGTCAATTGGCGTTATTACCACTTTGAATGGCCATAAGTGTGATTGAAAGTTTGCACACGTATCAAGGCTCGATGACAATGCATTAGCGTTGTGGTGTGGTGACATAAGGTCAACGGCCATAAGGTCAATTGGACTTATTACCACTTTGAATGGCCATAAGTTTGATTGAAACTTTGCACACGTATCAAGGCTCGATGACAATGCATTAATGTGATGGTGGGGTTAACGGACATAAGGTCAATTCAACTTATGACCACCCCAAATGGCCATAGATTTGAAACCTTGCACATAATGCGAAACACGCATTCCTTTATTAATGATAGAAGTGGATGCATGGCACAATGATCAATTGAGCTGTCGCCACGAGTGAACGTGTTTTTGCAGTGTGTGTGGGGTGCGCGCATTTGAACATTTCAACTCGTTAACTACTCGAAATTTACTTAAATAATTTTTAAATTTTTTGCAAATAAATAAATTAAGTATGAACTGCCAAGTTTGCGAACAAAAAGTTGACCGCTCGGATGCCGGAAAAATAACCTGTGGGGATTGTAAATCTATTTTCCATTGTGTGTGCGTAAATTTAACAAAATCCGACGCTGATTATGTGAAAACTAACAATGTGAAATATAGATGTAATGGATGCAGCACCGCTCGGCGCAAGTCGATGCTTGTACAAGTTATGCAAGTCCTTATGGTCCCTGCTTTCCTTCAATAAATAACACAACACAACACTTTACTTTAACACTTTATTTAAAATAACTTTAAATATTTAGCGACTAATTAGTTGACCGTGCAACTTCTCTGATTAAACTGAATTACCCTCGAAAGGCAATGATGCCTCCTTAAATACCTTTCTAATGCCATTCTGCTGCTGCTGTTATCATATGTAAAACGGTCGCACATTCAGTTGTTGTTGCTAGCGCATGTGATGCTATGATAAGTGCAAGTTGCTAGGTAAGTGCAAGCAGCGACGTCGCGCGATCAGTTTTAACGCTTCTCTTTATGCCTGCCTACGACCATCACGTTGCTATGGTAAGCAAGCGCAAGCAGTGACATTGTGCAGTGCGTTGCTGGGCTGGATATTAAACCTGCCGTTGCTATGATAGAACCACGCGCGATTACTTGTTCTACCGTTGGGTTGCATACCAAGCCCGTGCATATGATGTTGCTATGCTGTCATCGTATGCAGTGGGTTGTTATGCTGTTGGCTTGCACATGATGTTACTATGGTAGCGTCACGTATTGCTTTTGTGCGATTAGTTGCGCTGTTGTTGGGCAAGCTCTGTTAGGCAAGCGATGGGCATTTGAGTTGGATTGTTGTTAGGCAAGCGATGATCATTTGTTGGTTTGTTTTGCTCTGCATCAATTGACCTTGCCATTTGACTTGGTTGCTAACTAGTTGTTTGAGGCTACGTAGAGAAGCTAGGCATATTGTTGACTTAGCAGAGATGTGCAATAGGCATCATAACTTAACTCCTCCCCCTCTTAAATTCGGAGCGTCCCTGATCCGACGAACTTATAACTATACATATTTTTAAAAAATAAAAAGATATATTTTCTATAATCTAAATATCCTTTTCTTTTGCGGACTTCGTAAAGAAATAATGATTTCGATGATCTTGTGTGACTTTTTTTTAAAGAGTTATAATTTGACATCTTTTGAAATTTTAATTAGCTGCAAATATTTAATTCTTTAATTTCTTACTAAAGTACGGGAATTCCATATTTACTTCTCTTACAAATTTTAAATTGGCTTTTACAATAAGCTTTTTTCTAAAAGATATAACATGTTTTTTTTTTTTTTTTAAGTGGTAATCAATGATTTATAATGTTGTAAATAATGTTTTCCGTATACATATGTACGTTTTTTTATATAATTATTATTTTCATTTTATTTTTGAATTATTGTAGCTTCGTAAAGTTAGGCTTCGATAAAAAATATTTCTATATTTACCATAAAAAAAATTAGAATTTGGCTTTTATAAAAACCGCTTTAAAGAAAATTATAGATTTTTTTTAATATAATAATAATTTATTTATTTAATTTTTTAAATAGTGTGTTTCGTATACATATGTACGTTGTTTTCATACTTATTATTTCCATTTTAATCTTGAGTTATTGTAGCTCTTAAAATATATTTATAATGTTTGGATATTTTTTACTAAACCATGTCAATTCTCTATTTACAATTCAGAAAAATTATAAGTAAGCTTTTATAGGAAGTGTTTTGAAAAAAATTATAATATTTTTAAATATAATAATAGTTTATTTATTTATTTGGTTTTGAAAATATTTTTTTTCTGTATACATATGTACATTTTTAATTCAAACATTATTTCCATTTTATTTATAAGTTCTTGAAAAATATAGCAAAAATTCATAATTTTTTGTTTCACTAAATTAGATATATATATGTACATTTCAGAACAATTTTATGCGGACTTTTATAATTTGCGTTTTAAGGTAATTGTATACATATTTTCTAAGTTAGTATTCTCAATTTAATCGAAAAATTATTGTTCCCGTATTATTTACATTTTATTTCGAGTTAAGCTAGGAAAACCTTACATGAAAATTATTTGGTTTTACTTCCAATCGGTAGGTTTATAGTTAGATTTTTTTTTATATAATCATGTGATTTTGGTTGGTAGAGAATCTTAAGAAAATTATTATAAGGAAACTACAGTTGTCGTATACATATGTACGATTTTTTGTATAATAATTTTCAAAATTTAATATCAAAAAATAAAAAAATTTTTTTTTTTTTTTACATCAAAATTTAAGGAATCCAATATTTCGTAAAAACTATGTTTCATGGTTTTGAATTAAATTTAAAGCTAGTTGTTTTTTATTGGGTGATCAGTAGAAGTCGTTGAATTGATGACTTAATACCTTTGATTTAAAAGATTTTTTGTTTTTTTTTTTGACAAACCAGTTGCGTTTATACTTGATATGCTGAATCCTTATCTTAAGTTATCCTTATGGACTTTTTTGCCATTTATCAACACAGTTGTTCCTAAATCTTTTTGTACAATGTTTTCCACGTACACCTTGCTTAATTTATTTCCTAGGCGTTTATTGCGGCGAACATATACCTTTTCTCCTTCATTAAATTTTCTATGATTGTTAACAGATTTTTTAACGACATTTTCTTGTGCAACAGTAAGCGCTACTTTAATTGAGTCTAGGTGATCTTTGGGAAAATTATTAATTACATCTATGGGTTTCGCATTTACAGTAGAATGTATTGAATTATTATACTTATATGTTGCAAGTAAAATCAATTCATTGGTATCTGTTATATTTTGTTCGGCTTTTATACATCTTGCGATTTCTGTTAGCGTTGAATGTACTCTTTCTATTTGGCCGTTACTTTTCTGTGTAAGGCTGGTATGAAAAACTGCTCAATTTCGAAATGATATTTCAATAAATTGGATATTGTATTGGAATGAAGGGATTTCTCGTTATCGGAAACAACTATTTTGGTTTTTCTGAACTTGTTCAGTACTAAAAGTAGAGCAGTTTTAACATCGGTTGTTGATCTGGATTCGATAGGAATCGTAATTGTAAATTTGGAAAATTTATCTATGCAGGTAAAAAAATGAAATTTATCTACCGAAAATATGTCTACATGGAGGATTTGGCCAGGATATTCTGGAATTGGTGTTTTTCCTACTTCTAATTTTGATGGGTGTCTATTATATTTATTCTCCGAACAAGTTTTACAATTTTTAGTAATTGTTGTAAGGGTTTTCTTTATATCTGGGAAAAAGTATTCAGATATCAACTGCTTGTAGTTCTCCTGAATTGAGCGATGGGCTCTGTTGTGCTCCGTGGTAGCAGCCTCGATTTGGTCTTCTCTTTTTATTAAGTCAATTACAATCCTTTCCGTATGTATAAACTTTACTCCTGGGAAATTGGACAAGAGTAACGACTGAACTCTGGCTAAAGTTTCGAGATCACAACAAACTCCGTTTACTACATTTGGGTTAACCTTTTCCCGGATTGTTTGTAAAAGATATTCTGCAGTTTTAAAGTGTATGGAATGTCTAACAAGTTTTTGGAATAGAATTTTGGTGGATTTGCTGTTCACCTCGGATGGTGTCAGCACTAACTGGGATCTAAATTGGTTTACGGGATTTTTTATGGTTTTTATTGTGTCTGAAAGAGATAATTCACTATGAGCTGTAGCGCTTGAGTCATCCAGATTGTGAATATATTGACGCGAAAGTGCATCCGCTACTTTGTTGTCTTTACCGGGCTTATAAAAATATTTCGGAGCAAATGAATTTATAAATGCGGTCCATCTTTTAATTTTCGAATTGGGGTTTTTATCTGGCATGGCGAATGTAAGCGGCTGATGGTCTGTGAAAATATGTATGTTTTTAATGCCATACAGATAATGCCTTAACTTTTGGAATGCCCAAACTATTGCCAACAGTTCACGTTCATTCGTGGCATAGTTTTCCTCAGCCTTAGATAGTGTACGAGATATCATCGTTATAGGTTTGCCGTTTTGCGAAAGCATAGCTCCTAGTGCTACGGATGAGGCATCGGTTGTTATCTCGAACGGCTTAGAGTAATCTGGGTGTTGGAGAAGGACGTCTTCTGAGGCCAAAATAGTTTTAAGTTTATTGAAGGCATTTATTGCTTCTATAGTGTTAACTACTTTGTACTCTTTACTTTAATTTTTAAAATAATTTTAATTGAGTTTTCGTGTTAACTTAAAATTTTGAATAACTTCAAAAAAAGAAAATTCTAATTAGTTGGAAAATATTTCAACTCAAAAATAAACAAAAATAAATTTTATATTACAAACCAAAATAAAAGTTTTTTAAAAATATCAACTTGAATGTTGATATATTGGCGATCCTACCAACGATCCTGCGCAAATATTTTATTTCATTAATGACTGTAATGATTACGAAAATTTCCATTCGCTAATTTTTAATTAAAATGCATTTATTATCTAAATCTATATCTGTCCGTGCTTGTATATATAATACCTCGTGCTTGTGATAAATGATTTTTGAACAAAAAATTTCGCAATTTTAAAGTAACTACTCCGTCATATTTACAACGATTTAAATAGTTGTGCGAAACAGACTAAACGAACAGCCATCAGTTTGTTTACTTAAAATCCAATTTGGAAATACATTCGCCATCAACAAAAAATTATGAATTTAGTGATTATAATACGAAGCTATAATTAACTTTAAAAATATTTCGTTTTGAAAGTGCTTAAAACATTTACTATTGTGAAAATAAGTGAAAGTCCATAGACATTCGTAGATGGACTGTGTGGAAACACCCGAAAACGGAAATCAAATTTTAGCAGATTTGATGAACAAAATAGTTTAACCAATTGTTAAAACTTTTAAAGAAACAATAAAAAAATTAAAAAGTTAAATCATAGTACCATAATTGTAAATCGCACATCGATTTAAAAAAAAAATGAAACTTAAATATACTTCAATTAATAAACAATATTTTGTGCAAATTGCATATAACAGTCGCTGTAAATTCTATATACGAAACAAAAACAAAAAATAAGTGCGGACAATCAAATAAAACATAAAGTACTTATAGCAGAAATTTACTAATAGACATGCTATAAATTTTATGCAACATAAATACAAATAAAATTTTTCTACGAATCGTTAATTAATAAAGAACTCTAAAAAACAATATACTACGCTTAAAACAATAGTTAAGTTTTCCACTTCACTACAACAAGAGCTATTACAACAATTTTACGCAAAATACACACAAGAACGGATTTAAAGTATAAGACATCACGATGAAAATGATGAGATTCATAAAGAAAACAACAAAGCCATTGCATAAACAGCAACAACAATGAATTTAATTGTTATCACGCCCAAAAAACGCCATTTATTCCCTCAAAATCTCTACAATCATCAATCAAATACTTATTAATTTGAATATTTTTTTACTAATTTAATTTTATGTAAGTATAATTTTTATTTTAATATCATATTACAAATTTTCCAATTATAATTTAAATTAAAATTTTAAACCTTTTAAACTTTTAAATTTATTTTAAGATTATTTTTATATTTTAACAATTTTAATATAGTTATTTAAATTTACTTATTTTTTATATAAAATTAAATATTTTATTTAAATTGTTAACTCCCTTTCCAAAAAAAAATCTTAAATATTTTCTTATTTTCTAATTTTTCATTTAAATTTCTTTTCATATGGTTCTACGTTCACCAATACGAACTCGTAAATTTACAAATTCAGAAAATCAAAATATCAACCATACAAATAACATCATGACTCACAATACAACTCAAAATTCTAACATTAATACAACACAAAACATCATCTCTAATATAACACAAGATATTTCAAGACAAGATAACTTTACAAATTTTTCTTCTACTAAATCTATTAAATTACCACAATTTTGGCAAGATTCTCCTGATGCCTGGTTTTTACTTGTTGAAGGACAATTTGAAATTAATAATATCAATGATGATAATTTAAAATTTCAAAATATTCTAATTACTCTTCAACGAGATACTATATCTAAAATTTTAGATGTTATTAACCCTCCTCCTCTTTTTAATAAATATGATACAATCAAAAAAATTCTATGTGAAAGATTTTCTCTTAGCGAAGAAAAACGATTAGAACAATTATTTTCAAAAACTGAACTTGGTGATCGTTCACCATCTGAATTATTCAGATTAATGAAATCACTTATAGGTTCTGCCTCCATAGTTAGCCAAGAATTACTCTTTAAATTGTGGATTCGTAAATTACCACAAGAAATACAAATTCATTTGACTTCCAATAATAATCAAAACAGAGATGAAATTATTATTTTAGCTGACAAACTTTTTGATTTAATCAATAAACCTCATTCTTCCAAATCTCCTGTAGTCTCAAGTATAAATAATAATATTTTAGAACAATGCGTTAAAAATTTAACTGAATTAACTACGGCTATTTATCAAAATTTAAATAAAATTTCGAATGATATTAATCAATTACAAATCCGTTCAAGATCTAAAGATAGAAATAGATCTAAATCTCGAAATTTTTCAGGATCAAGAAATTTTTCAAACAATCGTAATTTTAATTCACAAACAACTATTTGTTGGTATCACAAAAAATTTAAGAATAACGCTCTCAAATGTATACCCCCATGCAATTTTAATCAAAATCATAATTCAAATTACGAACAAAATTTAAACTGAAACGATCCATTATGACGGTGACGGATAATGGAACTATTATTAAACCTACTCGTCGCCTATTCATATTTGATAAATTCAATAAACTTAATTTTCTTATCGATACCGGCGCAGTTGTATCAGTTATTCCTTTTTCTAAATTTAAAATTTATAAAAGAAATTCGGATCTTACTTTAACCGCAGCAAACGGTTCTTCAATTGAAACTTTTGGTACAAAACTACTTAAAATTGATTTAGGTTTAAGAAGAGATTTTGAATTTCCATTCATTATTGCGAACATTGATACACCAATTTTAGGAGCAAACTTTTTAGAAAAATTCGGAATTATTGTCAATATTAAAAATAAAGAAATAATGGATTCTACTACAAAAATTAAAGTTGCTGGATCTTCTGGATTTTCTGATATTTTCTCACTCAAAATTCCTATTGTCGAAAATAAGTTTTCAAAATTACTTAATGAATTTCCGTCTATTACCTGTGAACCAGATTATACTAAAAAAGTTAAACACCATACGGTTCACAGGATAGAAACAAAAGGTATTTTACCATTTTCGAAACCCAGACGTCTTGATCCAATCAAACTTAAAATTGCTAAAGCTGAATTTGAATTTTTAGTTAAAACGGGTATATGCAGACCCTCAAATTCTCCTATTGCATCTCCACTTCATCTCGTTCCTAAAAAAGAACCAAATGATTGGAGACCTTGCGGAGACTATCGAAGACTTAATTTTATTACTACACCAGATCGGTATCCTTTACCACATATTCACGATTTAACAATTGATTTAAAAAACAAACAATTTTTTTCCAAAATTGATCTTGTGCGTGCTTACCACCAAATTCCAATTGCAGAAGAAGACATTCATAAAACTGCAATAACTACCCCTTTTGGAATGTTTGAATTCGTAAGAATGCCTTTCGGTTTACGAAACAGTGCTCAAACTTTCCAACGCTTTATTAATGAAGTATTTTCTGATTTCGATTTTGTATTTACATACATTGATGACATTCTTATTGCCAGTGATAATGAAGATCAACATATAAATCATTTAAAATCAGTTTTCAAAAGACTTGAAGAATATAATTTAAATATCAAACCTTCAAAATGTACTCTCGGTGTAAATAAATTAAATTTTTTAAGTTACGAAATTTCAGGCGAAGGTATTAAACCATCTTTCGATAGAATTGAAATCATAACAAATTTTGAAAAACCAATTTCTATAAATAAATTACAAAAATTTTTAGGTATGATAAATTACTATCACAGATATATTAAAATGTTAGCAACAGAACTTAGTCCTCTGCATGAAATGTTAACACATGCAATTAAAAACAAACTTAAACAATTAAATTGGACAAATGAAACCACAACAGCTTTCGAAAATGTTAAAAAACTTTTTGCCAAAAATACTTTACTTACACATTTCGACAAAAATGGTATTTTATCATTAGCAGTAGATGCATCAAATGTTGCTATTGGAGCAGTTCTTCAACAAACTAGCAATAATATACTAGAACCCTTAGCTTATTTTTCAAGAAAATTAACTACAACAGAAACTAAATATTCAACATTTGATCGTGAACTTTTGGCTATTTATAATTCAATTAAACATTTTAAACATTTTCTTGAAGGTAGAACTTTTACTATTTATACTGATCATAAACCTTTAATTCATGTTCTAAATTCTAAAGTAGATAGATCTCCTCGTCAACTACGTCACCTTGAATATATTGCTCAATTTACAAATGATATTCAATATATACGTGGAAAAGACAACATAGTTGCCGACACACTTTCCCGTATTCCAGAAATAAATGCAATTTCAACTCAAGATATAAATTTAGAAACTTTATATAAAGAACAACAAACTGATACATTTTTACAAAAAAACATTTCTGATCAAACTTCTAAAAATAATTTAAAGGAAATTCATATTCCAGTTATTAATTTAAATATATGGTGTGATGTTTCTCTACAACCTTTTCGACCTTATGTTCCACATTCTATGAGAAGAATTATATTTGACAAAATTCACTCATTATCTCATCCAAGTATAAGAACAACTAGAAAATTAATTCAAAATAAATTTTATTGGCCTAACATGCGTAAAGAGATTAACGATTGGACTTCATCTTGCATCAATTGTCAAAAATCCAAAATTTCAAGACATACTAAATCTCCTATCCAAAAAATTCAAATACCATCAGGCCGTTTTGAACATATTCATATGGATATTGTTGGACCTCTTCCAGTTTCAAATGGAAATTGTTATATTTTAACAATTATTGACAGATTTTCACGTTGGCCTGAAGCTTATCTGCTTAAAGATATTTCAACAAATACTATAGTAAAAACTTTTATTCAAAATTATATACCACGATTTGGTATACCATTAAATATTACAGTAGATCAAGGTTCACAATTCACCTCAAAATTTTTTACAGAATTAACTAAACTTTTAGGTTCTCATAAAATTCATACATCTCCTTACCATCCCCAAGCAAATGGCATGATAGAGAGATTTCATCGATTTTTAAAAGCAGCAATTATAGCATCAAACGACTCGGTTCATTGGTCTGACATTTTACCATTCATTCTACTTGGTTTACGAACTTCTATTAAAGAAGATTTAAAATGTTCATCTGCTGAACTTGTTTATGGCCAAACACTTAGAATACCTGGTGAATTAATTATTTCAAATAGTAATAAAGAACATGATTTTTCTAATGACGCTCTTCATAAAATAAGAGAATATTTTTCACTTGTTCGTTCTAAAGTTTTTCATCATAACAAAAAAAATGTTTTCGTTCCTAAACAATTAGAAAATTGTGAGTATGTTTTTGTTAAAGTTCTTCGTAAATCTAATTTAGAATCACCTTATGAAGGACCTTTTAAAGTTATATCTAAGAAACATAAAACATTTACAATTCAATACAATAATACTATTAAAAATATTTCAATTGATTTACTTAAACCAGCAAACATACTTATTAACACTAATTTAAATACAAATACATTAAACAACAAAAAACAAAAAAAGGTTACATTTAATATTAATTAATAATTTGTTTGTTTCAAATTTTCTTGGAGGGGGAGTAAATATAGTGTTAACTACTTTGTACTCTTTACTTTAATTTTTAAAATAATTTTAATTGAGTTTTCGTGTTAACTTAAAATTTTGAATAACTTCAAAAAAAGAAAATTCTAATTAGTTGGAAAATATTTAAACTCAAAAATAAACAAAAATAAATTTTATATTACAAACCAAAATAAAAGTTTTTTAAAAATATCAACTTGAATGTTGATATAGCTTCTTCGTCTAATGAGATATTAATCTTTTTGGACTGTCTACTAGTAACGTGGCCATTGTCACCTCTTAAGTATTTCGTAAGTGGTTTTGAAATATGCGCATAGTCCTTTATAAACCTACGGTAATAGCCCGAAAGACCCAAAAAGGACCGTAGAGATCTTAACGATTTCGGCTGTTGGTAATTTAGGATGGCATCTACTTTACTAGGACATGTTTGAATTCCTTTATGCGAGACTGTGAAACCTAAAAATTCGACTTCGTTCCTAAAAAATTTAGATTTTTCTAAGAACACTCGCATTCCTGCTCGCTCGATTTTCTTTAGAATGGAATCGACATGCCTATAATGGGAACTTTCGTCTGGTGAGAAAATGATGATGTCATCAACGTAAACGTGACATATTTTCCCAATGTCTTCACGCAAAATGTCATCTATTGCCCTTTGAAATATGCTTGGCGCATTTTTCAAGCCAAATGGCAAACGGCAAAACTCATACTTGCCATTGTTTACGCTGAATGCTGTTTTACACCTATCTTTCTCTCGAAGGCAAATCTGGTGGAACCCTGATTTAAGATCGAGTGTCGTAAATAACTTGGACTTACCTAAATTTGAGAGTATTACTGTAGTATCTGGGATTGGATATTTGTCAGATGTAGTATGTTCATTTAGCTTCCGAAAGTCGATGACCATTCTCAACTTTTGGTTTCCGTCATCATCTAACCCTTTCTTTGAAACTACATGAACAGGCGAGTTATAGGGTGAATATGATTTCCTTATTATGCCGTCTTTAAGTAGGGACTCAATTTCGTTGTTAATAAAATTCGATACTCATATTGGGTAAGGATAGCTTCTTGAATAAATTGGCTTATCAGTTACCATGTCTATACTTGCTATTACATTTGTGTTATACGGAAGAGCTCTATTGGGGTTCGCAAATGCGTTAAAATTATTTTGTTTAAGTGTTTCAATACTACAAGGTGTTTCAATTTTTTTAGTATGAGCCATGTTAACTTCCTGACATTGAAAAAAGTTGAGATTCTCTCCTCCGTTTTTATGGAAAATCAGTCCAGCTTTTGTGTCAATATTTGCCTCGATATCTTTCAACAAATCATATCCAATGATTCCATCAAAAGTATCTAATTGGGGTAATATATAAAAAGTAGCAGTCGTTCCTAGAATATTGACTTTACATTTCTCAGAAATTTTATTTACACCATTTATAGATCTTAGTTGAAAGGGATATTGTGTGGCGGTTATTCCTTTCAAAAAACCATATTTTTTTATGTAATTTTTCGCGGTTCCCGTGTCTATCAGAATTTTAAGAACTTGCCCATTAGGTAAAGTTCGAGTAATGAAGGGCAAGTTCGACCTTAGCCTAAAAAATTTATCTCATCTAGAGGCTGATTATCTTCCATTTCGGAGTAGTATGGTTCATTCGACAAAGGGTCTTCGTACTCGTCCACTGCCATGGAAAATGAATTATTTTCCATAGCGTTAATACGTTGCAGTTTGTTAAAGGGTGCTTGAGTGGAGGTAGTGTTATTGTAAGGTCTCTTGAATTGTTGTTGAGGTTGGGCAAAGTTGTTGGCTTGTTGCCGCGTCCGCTGTTGATGAGAATTTAGTCGATTTGAACTATTTCCCTGTTGAAATGTTTGTTGGCGATTTCGCTGTTCGAAAGGATTGTTTCTGATTGGAGGATTTCTTCTGAAACAAGAGGTTCCCTGATCTATTTCCATTGGAACGGGGTATTGTGCTGAACTGCTTGGATTTGATCGATTTGGATGAGGAGGAGTATTAGAAAATGGGGTACTTTGATGTACTTGTGGCAATCTTCCCAAGGCATATGTATGCGCGAAGTTATATCTGTCTCGATTATGTTGCAACTCTTGCGCTGCAGCTAGTGCACTGGGTAAGTCTGGTGGGTTCGCAGAGAAAAGGGTATCGCAAAGTGGGCGCCTGAGACCGGAAATGAATACTCTTAAAGCGTTTTCCCTAGCCTTTACATTAAACGCATTGCAAAGTTTCTCATTACTGCTATATGTCATAATATTTTTGTTTAGAATCAAAGTAAGTTGCCTATCAACTACATCATAATATTCACTAATAGACATTTGTCCCTGCCTCAATATATTGAGCTGATTTTCTAATATGTGGAGTGGTCGTTTATCTGCATATAATTGGTCTAACTTAGAAATAATGGCTTTAAAGTTTAGCGGAGTGTTAAAAGCGCTAAGATTTTCGTTAGCTGCCGACGTTATTTTGTTACGCAAAATACCCATGGCAATATAATATGGCTCCGAGCCCTCGGTATAATAGTTTATCGCGAACCTAGCTGCTTCCCTCCATGCTGGATATTCAGATATTTTACCCCTAAATTCTGGTAGAGACTTAATCAAATTAAGATCCGTATGGCTACTTTGCGTACTTGCAACAATAGTTAAGGGACTGAAAACTTCTACTCTTTTAGGTATAATACTCTGAAAATCACGTCTTAGCTCTGCTAATTGTTCCCTAAAGTTCTCATCAACCACTTCTACTGTCGACGCCAGTAAACTAGCCACTGCATTTCTATCCATTTTTTTATTAAAAATTTTTGTAGAAACACTATAAATTTTTTATAATAATGATAATTGGAATATAGATATTTATTAATGCAATTCTTAAAACTAATAATTTTTTATACGTACATATATATCGAAGTAACGAGGGTCCTGTTGATTGGTGAAGTATTTCGTCCTGCGATTTACAGATGCCACTTCCAGATTTTTTTTTTAATTTAGAGGGTGCCTTTTGTTTTTAAATCAACGTCTTTTTTTAGAAAAATGTCTGTTTGAAGATGTTCATCACAATTTAATAATTATTGTTTTAGCGTATTGTATTTGTATTCAGTGTTTTTTTTTGTACCTTTCTTTTATTTAAATAATTCAGAATTTACCGTCAAAACGAAATTTTTTTCACAACTATTTAATTTTCCTCTTCTCTAGAATATTGTTGGTTGCTTTTCTGCCACTTTTTATATGCTTTTTTTACACTGTCTATTTTCCTAATAGCCTTTAAATTAATATGCTTGTTCTTATATTTTTAAGGATAGGTATTTATTTCGAAGTTGTTTCACTAATTTTTATTTGAATTTACTGTTTGTTTCCACTTATCCTTTTTCAAGGATTTTTATTTTAGTTAACGTTTTTCAAACATTGGTTTATTTTATAAGGATGATTTTATTTTCCTTTTTCTGTACACTTTTTTTTTAAATAGCTTTTAAGTTAATATATTTTAACTATTCAGTAATTTTTCTTTGACTTTACTTTTTTTTTCACACTTCCTTGAAGGACATTCACTTCATTTAAAGTTTTTCCGAACACTGGTTTATTTTAATGGTCACTGTTTTTATGTCGTTATTTGATAAGGATAAATATTTAAGAAAATTTTTTTGAATAAAACAAGTATTTTCCTTTAGTTTTTATCCTTATTTACAGGATATAGCTTTTTAAAAACACTTATGTCTTGCACTGTCTTGTTTTTAATTATAACCCTTATTTAAAGGATATATCAATTTTTTTTTAAAGCACTCGCACTGTTTTTTATTTTATTTGATTTTTTTTATTGTAATCCTTCTTTAAAGGATATGTGTATTTTTTATACTCTTGGGTTTGCACTATAGTTGGGCGCCAGTTATGCAGGTCCTTATGGTCCCTGCTTTCCTTCAATAAATAACACAACACAACACTTTACTTTAACACTTTATTTAAAATAACTTTAAATATTTAGCGACTAATTAGTTGACCGTGCAACTTCTCTGATTAAACTGAATTACCCTCGAAAGGCAATGATGCCTCCTTAAATACCTTTCCTAATGTCATTCTGCTGCTGCTGTTATCATATGTAAAACGGTCGCACATTCAGTTGTTGTTGCTAGCGCATGTGATGCTATGATAAGTGCAAGTTGCTAGGTAAGTGCAAGCAGCGACGTCGCGCGATCAGTTTTAACGCTTCTCTTTATGCCTGCCTACGGCCATCACGTTGCTATGGTAAGCAAGCGCAAGCAGTGACATTGTGCAGTGCGTTGCTGGGCTGGATATTAAACCTGCCGTTGCTATGATAGAACCACGCGCGATTACTTGTTCTACCGTTGGGTTGCATACCAAGCCCGTGCATATGATGTTGCTATGCTGTGATCGTATGCAGTGGGTTGTTATGCTGTTGGCTTGCACATGATGTTACTATGGTAGCGTCACGTATTGCTTTTGTGCGATTAGTTGCGCTGTTGTTGGGCAAGCTCTGTTAGGCAAGCGATGGGCATTTGAGTTGGATTGTTGTTAGGCAAGCGATGATCATTTGTTGGTTTGTTTTGCTCTGCATCAATTGACCTTGCCATTTGACTTGCTTGCTAACTTGTTGTTTGAGGCTACGTAGAGAAGCTAGGCATATTGTTGACTTAGCAGAGATGTGCAATAGGCATCATAACTTAACTTACAGACGCTGGCAGTGGACGCTACTTCCAAGCCGCCCTCTCCCTCTATAAGTGATATGTTGGATGTTAACTCGGAGTCAACAGGTACAGTGCAAGAGCAACAACAATATTCAAACGCAAACAATACAGTCGACATGCACAAAAAAATTAGAAACCAAAAGAATTCACAAATGCCTACTCCTTTGGGTCAGCAACCTTGCGGTAATTAAGTTAGCAGCAATAAAACAATTACTCTTCAACTATTATATGAAGAGCTTGTAGCTCTGAGAAGTGTAAACACCGAGATGCTTAACACACTAAGTATGCTGACAGAGGAAAATAGAACATTAAAAGAAAAGGTAAATAACTTAGAAAGCAAGTTGTATTGGAGAGAGCAGAGAGAGTGCGATAATGCTGTAGAAATTACTGGCATTCCACAACAAAGCTGCAGCAATGCAGAAGCTTGCGTGCAAAAAATTATCGTGGATGCTCTGGGATTCTCAATTTCACCAACTGATATTGATCACTGTGTAGTGAAAAGCATAACAAACAAAAATGACTCATCGCGCAATCGTGATATTATATGCGTGCAGTTCTCTTCTAATGAAATCAAGAAAAGAGTAATGGCAGCTAGAAAAACCAAAGCACGTAAGCTGACTTCGGGCCTCTTCGACCATTCTACAAACAACAGAATATATATAAATCATGCTCTCACACGTTATACTCGAGCTCTGTTTACTGCTGCGTATAAGATAAAGAAAGAGAAACGCTACAAATTCTTATAGCTGGAGACATTGGTGCTTTATCGGTAACCGTATCGGTAACCTTATAACAGCTGATTCGACCAACCTTATGAGAATCAATGCAATCGATTATTGGTGCCGCTAAGGTCGTAACCGTATCGTAGCCAACCAATTGGGTTTTGGTTTACCGTCGTAACGATAAACAGCTGATTACGTTAGGGATACGGATACAGCGATACGACATACGGTACCAATGACTCCGGCTTATGGTTAGGGAAATCTAGTTTTCTGTTAAAAAAAAAGCTGAAAATGAGAGGGTTTTCAACATCAGAACATTCGAGACTTAAAGCAAGTGTCGGCAAAAATGTTGTGTGGATGTATTAGTGAGAGCGTTTTGATCGCACGAACCAATTGATTCACTGATCATTCGCTTGTTAGACTGCAACGGCTAAGCACACAATAAATAATAAATTATTGATGCGCACAATGGCAAGCGAATATTTTATGCTGCTTGATAGGAATTTCATAAAGACCTGCTTTTTGATCAATTTTTATAAAGGTAGTCCTTAAAATGTTTTTATTATCTTTTACTTACTACTTTAAATTCCACTTGCATATACAAATAGATCCCTATAATTTTCCTAATAAATACATACGTTTTTTACTATTACTATTAATATTTACGAATTTAAGACTGACACCTGATTGTTCTAGAAATAAATGGGCAACAAAACTATATATACACTAAAAAATTAAGAATTTTGATGAAAATTCGCCAAAATTTCGAGAACTTTTAGTATTATTTTCAAATAAAATTTACAGTCTCTATTAGATCCTGTTGCATTTTTTCATATTAAATTAGTTAAATTAATTCTTATTAATAAAATGTATTTACGTAAATACGTGCATATATTTTTCGTTGCGCAACTAGCGATACCAACACTCGATGTTGACACGCCAATTGCTCATTGCAGACTGAACCATTCACTAAACAAAGAGCGCAGGCTATCTGTGTGAGTTAAGCCGGAGTCATTGGTGCCGTATGTCGTATCGCTGTATCCGTATCCCTAACGTAATCAGCTGTTTATCGTTACGACGGTAAACCAAAACCCAATTGGTTGGCTACGATACCGTTACGACTTTAGCGGCAACAATAATCGATTGTATTGATTCTCATAAGGTTGGTCGAATCAGCTGTTATAAGGTTACCGATACGGTTACAGATAAAGCACCAATGTCTCCAGCTTTACTCACCATCTTAATATGTATGAAACGCCGATATCTGACTTAAAGTTAGTTGCTGATTAGCTACTTTGTAGCTCTTTTATTTTATTTTTAAATCTTTACTCTTAAGAGTCGTATCTAATGTTCGATGATGTTCTGATAAATGATAACCCAATCATCGCTAGTAAAAATATTCAGCATAGCTCGACCTCAGCAGGTAATAACGATTTATTATTTATCCATCAGAATATACGCAGCCTTAGGCAAAACTTTGACGTATTTGTTAGTTATCTAGATGCTTTGAGTGTCCAACCAGATGTAATTTTTCTGAGTGAAGTCTGGATTTATTCGTATGAAATAGGTGATTATAGTATCCCCCATTATAGGTTCTATGCGAATGCAAATGATAACTACAGTGCAGGAGGTGTTGGAGCATTTGTACGCGAAAATTATGATTGTACTTCAGTAAGTATTAGCTTAAATAGTGCTGATTTATTAAAACTTACGTTAAACCTTAAAGGCGAACAATTTGTCCTATTGGGAGTATATAGGCTTCAGTCTGTACCTACTTCTGCTTTTCTTGACGAATATTCACCTATTGTCAGCAATGAAAAAGCTAGCAATTTTTTTGTTTTAGGAGATTTTAATTTAGACCTTCTACATCATTGCATACTAACTGATGACTATTTGGCATTAATGGCTGAAAACGGTTTAACATCATATATTAATGAACCAACACGAATAAACTCAGGTACTTGTATTGATCACGTTTTTTGTCGCTTTAACGCTTCTCAGTGCAGAGACTGTTCTAGTTTTAATATGGACTTACAAGTGACCGATCACACGATGACCGGTTTACAGATAAAAAGAATTGCGTTAAGCAAACCAAATCTTAAGGGTACTCGTAAATCCCTAACTAAAGTTAACTTTACCAAGTTGAACTTAAAGCTACGTTTTGAAAGTTGGGCTACCGTACACGCTGAAAATGATATATCGCTAGCTTATGACGTTTTCATAAAAACGTTAAAAGCTCATATTAACAGTTGCACTTATACTTTAAGCCTTTCAAAGAAAAATATTAGACTTAAACCTTGGATCACTCAGGATCTGTTAAATAAAATAAAGATTAAAAATAAATTAAGGAAAAGGTGTGCTAAGCGTCCCGGTAATGCAAGGCTTCGGTGCCGATACCATAAAATTAGTAAACAGACCAACAAGGAAATAAATTCGATACGCGATAACTTTTTCGTAAAAAACTTGAATCAGTACTTGATAACTCAAGAAAAGAATGGGGCGTGGTCAACACTATTCTAAATAAAAACTGCATTAAGGGTGATGATCCAGTTGTATTGCGTACTAAAAATCAGCTAATTTCAGACACTGTAGAAGTAGCTGACAAATTTAACCAACACTTTACCACGATTGGTAATGTAAGTTCACGCAGCTGTGATTGTCAGTCTCCTCCCTCGTATAGTTGTGCTCAAAATAGCTTCTTTCATAAAACCATTTCAAGCTTTGAAATTACTAAAATTATTAGCACACTGCAAAACTCGAGTTCGTGTGGTGAGGATGGTATTTCAAATATACTACTCAAGAGAATATCTCTTAATATAGTTGATATATTGAAATACTTATTCAATGCCAGTATTACTCAAGGGATTTTTCCTGATATCCTTAAAAGTGCTGTTGTTATTCCGATTTTCAAAAAGGGGGACAAGAGGGATGCAAACAACTATAGACCCATATCGCTACTCTCAGCTTTATCGAAAGTATTTGAAAAAGCAGTCAAAAAAAGAATTTTAAACTTTCTAGACAATTCAAACTTTTTCAGTCCTATGCAGTTTGGATTTCGTTCCGGCTTATCAACAGAAGACGCTCTGCTGAGTTTCTGCACAAATATTTACAGAGCTCTAGACGGTAAAAGAAACTGCGCCGGCCTATTTGTTGATATAACAAAAGCCTTTGACATGGTCGATAGAGATATTCTCTTGGATAAAATACACCATGCAGGCTTCCGAGGCTGTATTCATAACTGGTTTAAATCCTATCTTTCTAACAGAATACAAAGAGTAAAAGTAGATAGCAGTTACAGTAACCCACTGTTTGTAAATCTGGGAGTACCCCAAGGTTCTGTTCTTGGTCCAATATTGTTCCTAATATACATCAATTCAATATTTTCCCTGCCATTTAAGGGCAAAACCACTGCGTTTGCAGATGATCTGGCCATTGCGTACAGTACAACTAGTGAACTTGAATTAATATGTGACATTAACTTTGATTAGAATTTGCTGAGAGCTTGGTTTGCTTCACAGAAACTACTTGTTAGTAATAAAACGAAACTTATGTATTTTAGCCATGTTGTCAAAGAACTACCTAGCTGTGATATTATATTTCATGCCGAAGAATGCCTCCGTTTTAACTTACACCATATGGAGTGCACTCAGAATGTTGCGATAAGTTCTTTCGATTGCAATATTCAATGCAGCGACAACTGTTTCAGAGTTGATGTTGTTGAGAACTTTAAATATCTTGGTATAATAATTGACAATCGTGTGAATTGGTCTGCGCACATCCATACTTTGAAACAGTATTTTCTCTATACTACTAGGCAGTTCTATCGTCTCAAAAAGTGTTGCACTGTATCTACTTTAAAAACTGTTTACTACGGCATATTCCAATCTAAACTTCAATATGGTATCAGCTGCTGGGGTGGCGCCTCGGCAAATAAACTGTCACCACTTGTAACGATTCAAAAGGGAATTATTAGACGTATCTGTAGTGCAAAATATAGATCTCACTCTATGCCGCTTTTTAGGAGACTGGATATACTACCGTGCCGTCATTTGTATTTATATAAAGTCATGAGTATTTTCTTTATTCGGTCAGGTTACTTGGAAAGCTTTCCCTCAGAAGTCTATAACTTACGTAGGAATATACTTCCAACTGTACAAATTCCGTATTCTAGAACATCGCACTTTAGAAGCTTTTATATTTACACGTCGCGCAAGTTCTTCAACTCCCTTCCTAACACTGTACAGGTTATTAGAAATTTTAACTTCTTTCAAAAAACAGTTAAACTGTATCTGCTTGGACATAATCATTATGAACTGGAATCGCTGCTAAGGGCGATATTATAAAAAATTAAAAATATAAAAATAATTTTACCTGAAGTTCTTTTTTAATAAATTTTTTAGTATTAGTAAATATTTAATGTACACCCCACACAAAAACAAAAACAGTATATAATTGTTGAAAATGGCATTAGTACTATTTTAATTCTTAAAATAATAATTGCCATCTACCTTTCTTAAGCTATGTTATAGTTAATGTGTTGAATACAATATGGAAATTTAAAATATGTACATAGCATTAAGAAAATGATTAATAAATGAAATGAAAATGAAAGTGAAAAAAACATCTACGAAAGAGCATACTGGAGCCCTTTTTAGCACGCTTTTATTAGCTTGACCTGTATCTATCTATGTATCCATGTATGTATGTAACGGAATCTGGAGTGGAGCCGAGAGCGCCGATAATGCAGAGCTCCAAATTCCATTGCAACTTTTGAAGCATTTTAAGATAAGTACTTTTAGCTAGTGCAGGCCACCAGACCAAAGCACCATAAAGAAGAATCGGGCACACAATGGCTGTGTAAATCCAGTAGGTCACCTTAGGGGAGAATCCTCAGGAGGTGCCAATTGCCCTCTTGCAGGTGAACAGCTCTGCTGCTGCATTCTTGAATCGCTCTACTATATGGTCACTCCATAATAGCTTCCTATCCAGAATGACTTCCAAATACTTGACTTGATCGCTATACGCTAAGAACGTACCCCCAATTCTTGACGGTGTAAGATTTGGTACTTTGTACCTCCTCGTGAAGAGGAAAAGCTCGGTTTTATCCGGGTTGACTTCCAAACCTGTGGTGGGTTGTACTCCTGGAGCAGCTCCAGGATGTCAGCTGGGTCCGTTGGCGTCACGGGAACCCAGGCTCTAGCCCTTGGTCGTGAGGGGATATCACGCGCCTTCACTACCTTGAGACGCGCCCGGTTATACCACCCGTATCAGCGTGACGGCGGCCCTATAGTGGTTTACCGACCTGGCGTCGTCACAGGCAATTAGCTTGACATTGCCCTGGAACCACCCTGCATCGGTGTAAGATGGCGGTGGACCAGGGTTGTCTTTCTTAACCTTAACGGCCACCGTAGCGATCGCGGCCTCGATCCACTTTCACTGTTGTTTCGGGATCCTGCCATCTTCGCTGCTCTCGTCTATAATGCCAATGATCTGCCGACCCTTGGCAATTTCGGCGAAAGACCGCGTCCAGCCTCCCTGCGTCTTGGCCCTTTTCGGTGCCGTGGGCTTGGATTCATCCATGGACCGCTGGCGTTTCCATGTTTCATCACTCTCGACTAAAACTTTTGAAATTACTTGAACTAAAAAATTAAAAATAAATAAGAGTTTAGAAAAACTAAAAAACACGCTTTTTAGCTAACCGAACTAAAAAATAGAAAATAATTTGCAATTAAAAAGAGTTTATATAACAATAGTAGAAGGTCAAAAAATCATTTATAGTTAATCACCTCAAAATAAAATTATAATAAAATTTAAGTTATTAACAGAATAATTTAATTCACAGTAAAAAGCGTGGGGTGCTTGATATTGAATGTTACAATCATTCTATTGGCAACTATCTGAGAGGAAAGATATGAAATGTAGTCAAATGCACCCCACGATTTTTACTGTGAATTAAATTATTCTGTTAATAACTTAAATTTTATTATAATTTTATTTTGAGGTGATTAACTATAAATGATTTTTTGACCTTCCACCACTGTTATATAAACTCTTTTTAATTGAAAATTATTTTCTATTTTTTAGTTTGGTTAGCTATAAAAGCGTGTTTTTTATACTATTATTTATTTTACAAAGAAATCCTATAAAAAATTGTTTGAAAGTGTTACTTTTCCTATGGCACGTCGATATTTACTTATTAGGGCTGTGAACTGCATCCGGATTTTTCAACTATCCGGATATTCGAATAACCGGATAGCTAAGCAAAAAATCCGGCTATCCGGACATCCGGATTCACAAATGGGAAATCGGGATACGTAAACGGAAAATCCGGATATCCGTATGTCCGGATACTGGAATATAAAATTTCAATATCTGCATATCAGAATTGAACAAAGCAAACATCGAAAATTATTCACAAAATATGTTTGTAGATTATTAAATTAACGTCAAAAATTAAAAGGCTACAATTTTACAAACAAGTGAAAATAAGAACAGTGCCTTTTGTTTATATTGTGAAAAAACGCTGTTAATTGATTTAAAAGCCCCACGAATTTATTGTTATTAATGTTAAATAAACATATATGGTACATCAATTTGTTGCTTTCACTGGATATCCAAAAATGCGGTTATTAAGCGGATCTTCATAAGTCCGGATATCCGGATAGTTTCACAAACGAATATTAACCGGATATACATGCCGTCCCGATGTTATCCGTGTCAGCGGATATCAGGATGGATATCCGGATATTCGAATATGCGGATAGTCCCAGTCCTAGTACTTATTACTTTGTATGAGCTGGTTTAAAGAAGCAGTCGAGACTTGTTTGTTTTTTCGTTTGTATAATAGGTTTTGACAATTTTCGCCCGCTTATTAATAAGATCTGATATCTGATTTGCATCATTTTTGCTCTCATACCACTTTATCGAGGTATTGGTGCATTCAACTCCTTCCGAAAAACGCACTTTCTGTCGTTGCATATCTTACTCGATATCTGATTCTTCGTTATCACTATCGGACATTTCTCAATCTTCGTCATCTTTCGTAATTTGATCATCGTTCCAATTTTCAATGTCCTAAAATTTTTTCCGGGGTGCATTCTGGATATTGGAGTTTAGCTCTTGACTTTAAAATTGAACCACTCACTGCACAATTACGTTGTCTTTGGTTCAAGAACCATTTATACACCCTTTCCTCAAGAACGGGATGTTCCGATTTATGTAGAGTTTTCTTGGTTGTTACTTCGAGTGTATTTGCACTGCCTCCAAAATTCCCTGACTTCGAGCGTGTTTGCCACTGCCTCCAAAATCCCCTGACGTTTTTTTCTTTATTTTTGAGATCGCCGCTTTAGATACATTGTAATCCAACGCCAATCGATTTCCGTGAATAGCTTCATCAATTTTTCTTAAAATGTCGGCTTTTTGATGCAAAATTTAATCTGAACCGCGATGATTCTTTCTGTTTTTCCCCCATTTTTTTAACACAAGCTTTACACAACTTACAAGTCACCCAGCGGTTTAGGGGGTTAGAATATACCCGCGGTAGGTGTGCCTGTCGCAAGAGGCGACTAAAGTACCAAATAGGCTGAAGGGGTTGTGTAGCGTAACCCTTTCAGGTTGCCAGCGCAATATATAGTTTCTCCAAACCCAATTGTCAACCTCACCTATCCGTGGCGAATCCTGTTTCATTAACAGCCGAGGCTCTGGCGACCCCTAACTCCTCATGGATGTAGGCGGTGAGAGGGCGTGATGGCCTAGAAGGTCCCATATGGTCATCTCGAGATGGTCGGGCTTGGCACCGGAACATAGCGGTTCTGCATCCGGCAAAGGATCATCAACATCGATAACACTCCCCAAGGCCTTCGGGGAGTATTCTTATAACTACAACAACAGCAACAACAACAACTTACAAGTTTAAATGCTCATGACTAACTACATTTGCGCCTCGCTACGCCGACAATAATTTTCACACAGAAATTCGGGGAATACTCAGAAATAGGGGAATACCCGCATTTGTTTTTATTACCAAACAAACGGTTGGATTTGAAAAAATTGCTGAGCTCAGAAACTTTAAACTTTTTAGAGCGGGACGTGGACGCTCAAGCTCGGTCAACTTAGCCGAATGATCAGCTTTCTCGCGAGTTACCTTTTTCGCTATTCTACTGTATTTGTATAATTGTGTAGGTATTGTGAAGCTATAGAAATTATGTGGCAAAGTTAAAATATGCCGTGCTAAAGTCGATCCCCCAGGTACTACTAATAATAAGAGCTCAATTTGTCAGTCAGTTCTTTAAGGTATTTCAAAAGAAAACAGCCACCAAATGCTTACTGTGCATTAGAGCACCTTTGCGACACAATAATGTCGACAGAGATTTCTTTAAGTTAAAAGTTAAAACTTAGTCACTTAATAGCACTTTATATAGATATTTACCACCATTTGTAATTTATTTAAACTCTCAACACTTTTAATGCCAACAAAAAGACGCACGTACTAGCAATATTTCATTATTAAAATTTCAACTTTTTTAGGGCCAATTCATAACACATGGCCATACACATTTCTGTATACAACTTTTTTATTTACGTACGCACACATACAATAATGATTTTGTGATTTAAACTACACACACATACAAATGTACAAAGATCACACGCTTTTTACTCACCCACTTCGGCTCAGTTTTATTGGGGACACGTTGACTTTTTTTACCGGGACTGCAAAGCCGCTTAATTTTATTTGGCACATTACACTCCAAAACTGACACGAATTAACGCGGCTGAGCGCCAAAGTGGCAAAAAAAAACAACAGTAGAGAAAAAAGAAAGGGAGAGAAAGTAGCAACCAACACCCAAAAAACATTTTTGTCAATTCTCAGTTTAAGATACATTTGAGAATCAGTCCATTTCTCACCATTGTGAATCAAACTAAGTGTGATATCTTCTCCATAGACGTCAAAATTCCAAAGTGATTGGATCACCTGATTTGTAATTGACTATCGCTGTCTCATTCTGTATCTCTTTCTATCACCCGCTGAAGATAGTCGGCCCTATGTGCCGCCATATTGAACACCCTGTCAAAACGCTAATAAGTCGCCATATTGAACATCCTGTCAGGCAGTTGACAGATAAGATATCACACTTAGTTTGATTCACAATGGTTCTCACATTTCAAATGTTAGTTTTCAAATGCATTTGAAATAACCGTTGATAGAATTCTCAAGCTAAAAGGCACATTTTTAATATGGAATTTTTCTTTATTTTCAAAAGGAGAATTTTTCCATTCTCAACTTTTTCTCAAAGAATAAAGCGGAACGGAATGGAATGCACTGTTGTGCCACTTTCGGTAAGCAAATTTATTATTTGCCTCATTTCACTTTTAACTCGTTTAGATTTATGCATAATGTAGTACAGTATCACTTAATATTATTAAAATGTATAAATACTTCCTTATTTTCTCACTTTATGTCCAACTTCACTTAATAAAATCGCTTGTTTACATTTCCAGCTAAAGTATGCAAATTAGATATCGACGAATTATCAACGGCACTATCGATAGCACTGATGTAAAATAAGCATGTTGTACTATGTTTTATTTTATTTTTGCGTTTCATGAACACATAATACATAATTAAAATTGTCGCAAAAAGAATTCACATTATTATTAACGAAAATATTCCATCATATCGATCGTTTTCAACCAGAATGGAACGAAATGTAAGTATATTTCAAACCATTCTCAAGTTGAAAAACAACGTTTGGGAAAAAGTTGAGAGAATATTTAGTTTCAAATGATTAATAATGCTGAATAAAAAAACTGAGAATTAATGTTTTCACAAACATTTAAGAGAAACAAATTTTCAAGTATGTCTCAAATTATTCTCAAGTTGAAGATCGACGTTTGGGAAAGAGTCGAGAAAATATTTTGTTTCAAATGGTAAATAAAGTGAAAGAAATGTTGCTAGTAAAATCAACAAATCGGTTCTGTTGTTCTTGACTTAACGGGGATTCGGTGAAATTGATCGAATTATGGTTAATTCGACCGAGTTCTCTGTCAAGCGAACAAATTAGTTTAGTCATATCAGCAGAAGAGAAATTGTCGCTCTTAAGTTAACAAAATTCTGTAAAATTTACAGATTCCTAATCAATCTAACTGATTTTTTTGTTAACACTACTGATCTCACAGGTCATTTCAACAGCGATCAAAAGTCAACAATGAGCAAATTTCAAAGAGAATTTTACGCTCACTGTGCTCTCTACTTTGTACTTATGTATGCTGTGTACTATATATATGCACATATTTACGTATGTATATGGCGGCCGCCGTGGTGTGATGGTAGCTTGCTCCGCCTACCACATCGAAGACCCTGGGTTCACACCCCGGGCAAAGCAACATAAAAATTTTAGAAATAAGGTTTTTCAATTAGGAGAAAATTTTTCTAAGCGGGCTCGCCACTCGGCACTGTTCGGCAAGCACTCCGAGTGTATTTCTGCCATGAAAAGGTCTCAGTGAAAACTCATCTGCCTTGCAAATGCCGCAACATAGGTACTTTCGTACAAAGCTGTCGCAACACCTTTTTTTGTTCATTTGACTACTAAAACGGTATAATACGAATCAACCATTTGTGCGCAGTTGATTTAACATTTTGTTGCGATGGATAAACATTGACAGAAATTTCGGTTGAATTGACCCGTAAATCGGTTGATTTTACCAGTCTTTTTCTTTCAGTGTAATGTTGAATATCAAACTGAGAATCAATGTTTTTTTCAAACATTTGAGATTTTTGTTTTCAGTGTTTGTTGGGCAAATTCTTCTCGGTGTTAAGTGTCTGCTGTTTTGTTTTTGTTTCACATTTCTTCTGGCAGCCGCCCGCATTTTTCGCATGAATTATGAGTTTTTGCTTTACTATCCCGCATTTCAAAAAAGTGACAAAATTCACGTGAACGGCGCACGCAAAAAAAAAAAAAAAACAAACAAAAAATCGAAAAACAAAAACAAATGTGCAGGTAGCGTAAAAAAGATAGAAAAATATTGCAAATATGTCGCCACATACAGAAGTAGTACGATTGTGTGTGTGCGTTTTTCCCCCACATACCCACCTTACAAGTCTTTAAATTTAAAACCCTCATTTACCATGTGGCATTTTGAGCAGCACTAATGGTGTGTATTATACTTCATATGTATGAATGAGTGAGTGGGTGCGTGGTGGGTGTTTGTGTGGCGTAAGTAGCTCGACGCCTACGTGCCAATAAATTTTCGCACGTATTGCCATTGTAATTTCAGAAACGTACGAAAAATGTCAAGATGATAATAATGAGGTAGGTGCGTTGCGTCCTTGTGATTGCCTATGTTTGTGTGTGTATGTGTGTGTTTGTGCATGCAAGTATGCGTAAAGTAGGGTCACATCCTTCATTCAACACTTAAATTTAAACAAAAAGCAGACGACACCTTTACACCGATAAGGCAATGCACCTCTCAGTCAATACTACACAACGGCAATCGTTGGTTGGTTTGAGTTAAGAAAACTTGAAAAATTGTTTCAAGATTAGATGTATTCAACATAAATTTTGAGATTGTTTTCTTTGTGCACGTGTTTTGCATAAATTTTCCACTATAAATATTTTCTTTTGCCATATAAAAATATTTGGTTATATATGTTCCAGCGAAACTTTGTAAATATACAACAGGGGGACTCATGTAACCGTATAAATGCCTTATAAAGTGTGTAAACGTATAAATTTATCTAGTTTACGCACGAGCTGTCAAATTTTGTATGAAAAATCATTTACACAATTTGTATAAATTTACGCGCACATTTCATTGTGTAAACGCGGTAAACTCAAAGGAATGCAACCTTGCAGACATTACAGACGGCATTTTCATCAAAAATCTCCAACATCAGCAAGTAAAGGCGTTTTAGTTTTGATTTTTCACTTAGTCTTGGCATTTTTTAATTTGTGTAACAATCAAAAAATGTTGTTCGGCAATAATACAGCTGATAAACAGTCAAGTTTATCAAGAGTATTACTAGGTGCGTTCATATAACAGCGTGTGTAAATTGATATAATTTTACACCTTATAATTTTATATGCTATCATGAGTCCCCCTAATGAAAATGAAGTTTATATACCCAGTTGTAGTGAAGCACTATGTTCCCTTAGGGACGATTTGTAACGGTTAAAATGCATAAATCCAAGGCTTCGCTGGTTAGATGCTGTTATGCGAATGGCCAAAGACAAAGTATTTGCATCAATACTTGTATTTGGAAGTAGAGGAAAGGGAGGCCTACAATGAGTTGGAAAACGCAGATGGAGGAAGACCTGATCTTTGGTGCTCGCAATTGTCGTCAGTTATCGCAAAACAGGTATAGATTAAATAATGAAATCCAGCGAAGAATCAATGTTGCCAATAAATGCTACTTTGGATTAAGTTGGCAATAGGAAATCATGCTCTGTAAGTCACTTATCGTACCTGTCCTGCTATATGCAGCAGGATGAACCATAAAATTAGATGGGGCGCAACTGAGAGTGTTGAAGAGAAATTTTTTTTGAAAGATTTACGGACCTCAACGCGTTGGCGAGGGCAAGTATCGAAAACTATTTAGTTTATGAGCTGTACGAGCTTTACGCAGACAACAACATAGTCCAGCGAATTAAAACACAGCGGGTAGGCCATGTTATGCGAATGAAAGTTGATGTTCCGGCTAAGAAAGTAACCGCCTATGGAAGCCGAGAAAGGGCGGCACCTACTCCACTGGAAGGTGGAAAACTATTTAAATTCCCTTAGTCTAACCAAGTGGCGCCAGTTAACACAAGGAGGAAGTGACTCGCACGTCTTTTGGATGGCCTCAACCGTTTAAACGGTAAGTAAGTAAGTAAGGCTGGTCAATAAAGACTTTACATAGACTGAATGCGTCCATATTGTTACCAGAATTTTTTTGACGACCAAACGAAAAAACCCCAATTAAGTAACAAGATTTCTGTTTTAAAATAACTCCGCCCTTGGCATAAAGTTAACGGTTTTATAGGACCTAGCATAATTGCTGCTTCGAAATCTGCCAGCTTTCCCACCCTTAGTAGTTGCAGCGTTGACGTCGCGAGTGCAGACACGAAATAGAATGTACTCAACCGTTTACTCCTGCTTGCATTTCTAGCATCTGCTGTTTCTGACGTGGTCCAATTTATAAACACGTGCTGAAAGAAGGCTATGTTCAATGAGTGTGAGTATAGACACGAGCCATAAGTCTTCTCTCTTTAAAGGTAAGACTAAATGATATTGGAAATATTGCAGCTCCTCTCTCTCTCTCTCTCCTCAAGAGTCAGGAGAAACTCGTTCAAAGCTCAAAAGCCATTGTACTGCATTGGAGGTTTATCTGCAACATAATCGGAATGCTTGTCCTCCTAAAGTATTTTTGCTGTCTTATTTCCTACATCATTCCCCTTTCTCGGTAATTTTAATTTTTCGAGGTATATTTCAATCTTACTCGCCTCTTGTCTTATATTGCTCCTGCCCCAGAACATTTTTCGATGAAGTACCTTTCAGTTACTTTCAAAACCAACCGTCACGTAAAAACGTGCGTTGCCTTGGGAAGTTATTAAATACGTTCTTCAGTTCTAGAGTTTCATGATTCATACTCCGAACTTACTTTGACTATGTTGTTAACTCCTCTTTTGCTCCTCCAAGTAAGCATTCATTGTTACCTCATACTAGCTTCCCTAAAATTCTCTTTGATATTCTCACCTGCTTACCATGTATATAATAAATTTGTCCCGGTGTAGCAGAACTCACCCCAGGTAAGTTAGGTTAACAATTGGTTTAGGGAAGCTGTGAAGCTACAAAACTTTGCAATCTGCTTAACCACCCCTTGGTTCCCATATTAGGATCACTGCATATTGCCTTTTCTTCCTTACCGGCCTACAACGCCTTTTTCTCTCCTCAATCTTATGTTATTGTTGTTGTTGTAGCGATAAGGACACTCCCCGAAGGCCTTGGGGAGTGTTATCGATGTTGATGGTCCTTTACCGGATGCAGATCTGGTACGTTCCGGTAACAAGCACCATAAAGGTACTAGCCCGACCATCTCGGGAAAATTGGGTATGACCACATGCAACCTTCTAGGCCATTCCGCCCTTCCACCCCCTAGATCCATCAGGAGTTCGGGCCGTCAGAGCCTCTTCTGTTAATGAAACAGGATTCGCCACGGTTAGGAGAGGTTGACAATTAGGTTGGAGAAGCTATATATTGCGCTACACAACACCTTGAATCAATTTGGTATTTTAGTCGCCTCCTACGACAGGCAATACCTAGCGCGAATATATTCCAACCCCCCTAATCCGTGCGGTTAAAAGCTTACAAATTAATCGTATCGATTGTACGGCATGTTCTACAAGATCGACTCCTATTATATATGGGGGAAAATAACCGTCCCCCGCAGCAGCGCTTCTTGATGTGTTGCGGTGACCTCCCGAGGCAGCTCGGTACCGGAAAAGAATATAGCCCTGACTGCAAATTATCCAATGCAGTGGTGGTAAAGCTTTAACAGGTGAGAACACATTTGGTGATGACTTCGGCGGGAAACAAATTTGGCGATTATGAACCATATGGTCGAATAAACTTATTCAACTCACCACTGGGTATATAAATTTGGGTATCACCCGAACTTGGTCCATCTTACTTACCACCAACTTGACCGAAAAACTTTTATCAAAATAAGCAAAAATTCAAATATACAAAAAGGAAATTGGAAATTGGAAAAACAGCAGCCAACAATAAATGGACAAATAGCATTCCGTGGGTATTCGCATTCCAAGTATTAGGGTGGTGGGAGAGTGACTAGTGGAAGTAAGCGCAAGAAATGGGTGGTAACGGTTTGTTGTTTTACTTACATCTTAGCATAACTCCCACCTATCTCGGCCTAGCTAGTGGCGAATAGTTGCATGTGTGATTCGCAATTAAGGCCCTGCAGGAATTCGAAGTTTCATGATATTTACGTAAGCTGAAGTGATGGCTTTTACAAGGTCTGTGTTTGGACGGCAAATAACATCGGCTTTAACTATCAGCTTATTATTAATATTTTATATAGGTATATATAACCACCTCCACAGGCCTTTTAAATCATATCACGAACGCCTTAAGAGTGGCGCCATCTAGATGGGAAAGTCTCTGTATTGCATTCGCATAGAAATTGAACCGGCTTTTCATCGATTATTTTACAAAAGGGACATGTTTGTGTAACAGATAGATTCAACTAGCTGAGATGGTATCGTTAGCACAGCGCCGCATAAAGTGCGCAGCGTGAGTTTGTAGTCTGTCCCTACAAGTATTTGCTCTAGGCAATCAATTCAGTGTTACCTGGACTGTTGACTTTTCCGTTTATTCATGGTTTCCTTAGGTAAGTTTTGGTTGACCGACTATCCTGGTTTTTTCATTGCCATCATATCTCTCATGCCCGATAAACCATCCTTACAATATATTGTGCTTGGCTCTAGAATCATTGAGGACTCCAATGCATGTCTATTTGACATAAAGAGCTCTAGTTTTGCAATCATCAAATTTGTATCCGTCTGTGTGCCAGAACTCGCGGTCAGAGTCAGTATATGAATTTCCTATTTCCGATTGCACTCTGCCTCCAATAGCGCATCTTAAACTTCCGTGATATCCCCAGCTTATGGGCCATTAGGGCTGCCGTTTTGAAAACACCCTAACTCAGAAAACTTTTGCTTAATGTCGTATTTCAGAATTTATTTCAAAAATGCCCCGCCTCAGAATTCGGTTGAAGAATGACCTATTTCAGAATTTGTTTCAAAAAGCATTGTCTAAAACCACGTTTAATTTTGCGGATAAATCAAATTCAGGAATAAGGACATATAGGTAGCTCCTTTTCGGACTGTCGAAGGCGGCCCTAAAATGTGTTTCCCTGTCTTCCCAAAGATTTGGCGCATAGTGAAAATCTGGTCGATGGTAGATTTACGAGGTCTGAAGCCGCACTTATAAGGTGCAATGAGCCAATTCACGGAAGGCTTCAAGCTTTATAACAGTACGCTTAACAGGAATTTATATGCGAGACTAAGACGGCTGATTCCCTAATAGTTGGCGTAGTTTGCATTATCCCCCTACTCGTGTATTGGGCAAAGAACACTTAGACTCCAATTCGTCCGACCATATTTTACATAAAAGTTAATACATATACCCTACCACCTCCGCTCTGCCGTATTTGAATAGCTTCATAAGCAATCTATCAACGCGCGCGGCCTTCTTGTTTTTAAATCTGGTTATCGCCATTCTGACTTCGTCATTGTCGGGTGGGGGAGCGTTACCCCTATCGTTACCGATTGCGGGCTCGGGATCATCATCTTCTCTTAGCGTTTCATCGTTACAGGTCGCTGTTTCCATCGGTTTGGCTTGTGCTCTCACAAATCAGGTGCGAGATACGAGTTGCGAAATCATTGCCAGTCTGTTGCGACTGCTGCCTTTCAACGTCCAACTTTTCCAGTGTGTTTTGTTCCTATCTTTAAGCAGCGCAGAGGAGGAGACGTATTTTGGCTGCGACGAGATAGCGATCAGAGTCGATGTTAGGTCCTCGAATCATTCGTACATGGTAAACACTGGAGACATTCCGTACGTCTATTACGACGTGGTCGATCTGGTTACATGTATTTCGATGGGGCAAAGCTTGAAGTACATATATTTTTCTGCTCAAGCATGACTTTTATATCATGACGATGCTTTGCACCGAATTCTCTCTCCCACCACGAATTCAACACCGATATACTTATTTGCAAGGCCACTCCAATAAATGACACAATTTCTTCTTCTAAGAGGCGTATAATATACACTACCCAAAACCTTCGCGGAGTGTGATGACGATACCCCCTCCGGGTGAATCATGGGACTGCTGGATTTGAGTGTTTGTGGAAAAAAATGATAGTATGATTAGCACACGCATGCGTATATTTTTTAGTCTCAGTATCTTTAATCTTTTACTCGTTTCGTTGTGTTAACTGTTCTACAAAGCAATATATTTTTCTTACAGGGCAACATCTTCATATAAGTGGGTGTGCTTGGGAGCATGAATTTCTAGTTTTTTGTCTTGCAACCACATAAATTATGTTAATACTCCCGGCATTCAGCACGCCCACTGGATGTACGTGGCGAGTTGATGACTGGACCAAAGGACATGTGTGATAGTGTACATGCATATACGAATATCTACCGATGACACTATTAGTTGAGCTACATGCATAACTATCCTTTATTTACAATTGGGATTTAGTCTTTTTTGTTTTGTATGTCTGTAAAAATAAGATTTCAACAGAGTACAAATAATAAAAAAGGATGAGTCTTATTTGAAAAGAAATCTAGCGTAAAATATACTTTTGACGCTTGAAAGAACTTTTAGGATAAGCTGAATAAAGGATACATAAAAGGTGTTCGAATAGATAATGCTTATTTTTTCAAATTAAGGAACTTAAAACCTAGCCCGGACCATAAGACAAATTATTTTCAAAAACAAATGTGGAAGAACTCTTTTTGGTCTAAGATGATTATGTTGTATTATCGCTAGGGCTGTGGTTGTCCTTTCCGCAATTATGCAAAAGTGGGTGTTATTCCAACAGCGCCGCCTGACCACTTACAAAGGGACATCAAAAGTTTTTTGATGGAAGTCACAGGAAGCTGGCAGTTTCAAGAAGGTTGGATAGTACGGATGTTAGGTAAGTCGGAGTTGACTCTGAATAACAACTTAACCTGCTACAGTGTCCAGAGCATTGTCCAGAATTGTCTGTTTTTCCCTACTACAAGTGTTGGCTAAGTTAGGTTAACAACGTGGTTCATCGTTCCCAGGTACCTGAACGGAGCATCATCATCGTTCGTACTCATCAAAATCTTAGGGAGTGTCTTTATCGCTATTAGAGGAAGAGCAAGAAAAATAAGAATGTGGTTCACCGAGCGCAATATGTCAAAGGTGCTTACCGAACAAACGGAGAATAACTCTTGCCAAAAAGTGTTTCTTTGGACTGAGTAGCCAAATGCAAAGTAAAGTCGTCTCTCGCCCTAAAAAAACCACGCTCTACAAGTCGCTTGTCATAACTTATATATGGACGGTGTCCAGAGAAAATGAGATGGCTCTTGGAGTGTTCGAGAGAAAAGTTCTCGGGAAGATCTGCGGTCCTGCGCGTGATCCCGATGGCGAGTATCGAAGGAGGTAAAATGCGTGCTCTATTAGCTTTACGCAGATATGACGATGGTAGATATATCGAATAAAAACCCAAAAGCTTCGCTGGCTAGGTCATGTTATGCGAATGAACGAAGACGCTCTGACGAAGAAATTATTTCAGTCGGCACCGCAGTTTGGAAGCAGAGGAAGGCGGAGACCTCCACTGACTTGGGAGAGAAAGATGGAGGAAGGCTTGAACACGCGAAGCAAGGATAGCTGGCGTGACATGTTACGAAATGGCAAAAATCGCTTACCGAACTATATGAACAAAACTTATGATCTCCTTATGCTTTTCTAGATTAAATGTCTGTGTTGGTAAGCGCCGAACCTCAGGCCTTGTGGGAGTATTTGTCTTATTCAATGTGCTCCATCTGTCAAATACCGTATAAAAGGGTTTTGTCAGTATACGACCATTGTCGAGAGGACAGCGTTGAGAGTGCCCTACAGCGAGTCAGAAGGACTCTGCGCATCTATTCACCGTGTGCAGATAACCCTGCAAAATATAACGACGATAAGTTTTTCCTCCGCCCATAATTGCTGAGTCGTCTGTATAGGGAACGACTCATTTACTATTACAATCTATCGCCTTCCCAGCGGGTTAACAACATTTCAGTATTTTCATGGCAAGGCAAGCCTAACGTAACAGGCGACGAAAATCCACAAATCCAAAGGTTCAAGGGTTCAAAAAGATCGATCCGAAGCGGTCGGTTGGTGTAGTGTTCTGGTGTTCGTAGTTTTTACTGTTATATAATTTGATATTTATTTTTTTTGTTTGTGTTGGTTAGAGCATAAGGATACCTCAGGCAACAGTGGGAAGGCACTTGCGAACTGAACGTAGCTGCCAACAGAGACTTCGAAATTTTGTTGCCCACCTGCTCACTGCTTCTGGACATGAGGGCCTCGAGTCAGCTAAGAAAGTGCTGAGCTCACACCACCTCTTTCAAGGAAGACCTTTGTGGCTAGCTGTTGGCTTCAAGCTTCGCATAATTGATAGAGTAACAAAATTTTTACATAATTTCCCTCTCGGATACGCAATGGGAGCACAATTGTATAGTAGAATGTGAACTCCTGCTATCACCTGCAATAATTCGGCCACTTAATGCTCAGTTATGCAGCCTTTCCAAGCACGAGGCGTAAATATCTCTGCGGAGGAAATACTCAAATTCGATGTGTGCCGTATCTGTAACTATATTCTTGTCACGAGGCGAATAATTGGAGGCTAATGGAGCTGCTCCTTAACTGGGCAAAGGCAACCCATGCCAACCAAATCCCCCCCCCCCCCCCACCCCCTTCAAAAGTGAAACTGACTCATGGGTTGCACCTCACAGCCCATTGAAGCCATCTTTTGATGACAATAGCTGACTTTGTCAAGTAAAATGGTATAAAAAAGGTCTCATACTGGCCATATTCGTACCAAGCCAACTATCATCAACCAAGCTTATAATCTTCAATACCCATTTAAAAACAGCTAAACTATTGTAACTAACAATGCCAGTTGTCAACACAATTGTATCCTGCGATAATATATGAACGCTGTTAGTTGACAACACGACAGGACATTGGAAATTAAATCCATAAAATCGTTTTGCTTGCTGCTGCTGTTGTGTCTACTACATAACCTAGGAGATGGTACCAAAGATTCATTTAAGCCATCATATGCCATATTTCAGTTGGATGAGGCGCACTACTAACTGGTCAACATAAACTGTCATGGACATTGTTGTTGGTAGTTTTTATTGTCCATTTGATTGTTGTCTGTTCGGAAAATGTCGTCATTTTGTCTTTTCTGCTTGAATGTAGTTTATTTATTTATGTACATTTATGAATACGATGTAATAAAGCTATTGTGCTGATTATGCTTATCCTGTTACAGTTGGACACTCTTTGAAAAACATATAGAACAGTGTTGCACACAGGAGCGACGCGTAACTGCTCGCACTTTTGCCATGAAAACAAGGAGTCACATTTCAAGGCGCAAAAAACGTATACTAACATTCCTTGAAAAATAATTTTTTTCCTTTTCTGCTCACATATATTTACTGAGCCCAACAACCTCCCTTGTCTTTGAAGCTCTGCCAACGTTGTGCATCACTGGTGCGTATTAATTATTTTTATTATAATGCGCTCTTTGCGTTGTCCGTTTGAGCGGAATAACTAAAGATAATTTTAGCAGAAATTATTGAAATCAGACATTTCATCGAATATGAAGCTCATGAATAAATAATTCGTTAAATATTCCTGGAGGATATGGCTTGTTGGTTGATTTGTGTGGCAAGCGGTGTAGCGATTGGCGCTGGCTGGAATAAGCGGATGCAATACATATAATGAAACTAAGCGCAAAGCTCAGTGTTAGCCGAAAATTTACCTTTAACAAAAAAGGATTAAATTGCCATGCTGAAGCCCAAGAGAGCTGTACTTGCGAACTGAAAGGTGCTGCTAGTAGAAGCTTTGGAATTCATGGGCCACTTACTTTTTGCTTCTAGAATGGTGGACCTCGACACAGCCAATCAAGCTACAGGCACTACAGTTGGCCGAGATTACGAGGTGGGCTAATGCAATTAAGTGACCCCCAAAAGGCGGCTAAGAGACCCAAATGATTGAAGAGGTTGTGTAGTGCAATCCATTCAAGGGGTTTCCAGGGCAATTTTAAGCTTCTCCAACCCATTTGTCATCCTCACCTACCCGTGGCGAATCCTCGTTCACAAGATGGATCTTTATCCGGCAAAGGGCCATCAACATCGATAACACTCCTCAAAACCTACAGGAAGTGTGTCTATCGCTACAAAAATAATGGTAATCAAGAAGTACGAGAAAGAAACGGGAAGGAGATAGAAAAGAAAACTGGAGAAGCAGTGGAAATGAAGGGCGAATGGAGAAGAAAAGGAAGACTACGAGGACAACAGCAGGGTGGGTAACTCGGTATGAGAAGTAGTGAGTTGCGGAAAACCAAAGGGAAGGAGGGCAATACGAAGATCAAGATGAAGAGGAAAATGATGGGCATTAAAGCGGAAAAGGATCAAGGGCAGGAGTGGAAGAAGAATTGTAAAGGAATTTAACATGGTAAGGTGAGGGAGGGGAAAATATGAAAGAAAAGAACGCGGGGATGAAGCCTGAAAACTATATTGAGGGGACAAATGCAAATAGAGTGGAATAAAGGAAATAAAGCAAAAAGGGTAAAGGTGCAGCAAAGGGTTGCGGAATTACGGGGGCGGTTAAAGAGGCACCAAGAGAACGGACAAAGAGGTTGGGGAAAGGGGAGAACGCTAGGAAATATGGCTAGGGAACAAAACGGAAAAGGAAAAACAAGTAAGGAAGGCTAAGTTCGGGTGTAACCGAACATTACATACTCAGTTGAGAGCTGTGGAGACAAAGTAAGGGAAAATCACCATGTTGTAAAAAGAATATAGGGTAACCCTGGAATGTGTTTGTATGACATGTGTATCAAATGAAATGTGTTAATGATAATTTTAAAAGGGAGTGGGCCTAAGTTCTATAGGTGGACGCCTTTTCGGAATATCGTTATTGGCTAAACGAGCGTGGCAACACCAGCACACTGGCAGATGCAACCCTGCCACCCACTTAACACACCACACACTGACACTAACACGTTCACACACATAAATTGTCACACCACACATATACCTTTATATATAAACTTTTTCACAATTTGTAAAATTTTGTACGATACAGTCGATCTTGGCGCGCAATCGCAACGCATTTAAATATACCAATTTCGTTTTAAAATCATTCCTTTTCTTATCATTTTTTCTTTTATTTGTCTTGCGGATCTGATTCAATCGTTCGAGTGCAAGGTGAGTGCAGTGAACAGTGAAAAAAAAGGGCTAAAGGAGTATCTAGTTATAAAAGTGGACCAGGGTTGACTCTAGGATGCGTTTGTACGATATGGGTATCAAATGAAAGGTATTAATGAGTATTTTAAAAGGGCGTGGGCCTTAGTTCTATAGGTGGACGCCTTTTCGAGATATCGCCATAAAGGTGGGCCAGGGGTGACTCTAGAATTTTTTTGTTCGATATGGGTATCAAATGAAAGGTGTTAATGAGTATTTTAAAAAGGAGTAGGCCTTAGTTCTATATGTGGACGCCTTTTCGAGATATCGCCATAAACGTGGACCAGGGGTGACTCTATTATGTGTTTGTACGATATGGGTATCAAATTAAAGGTATTAATGAGGGTTTTAAAAGCGAGTGGCCCTTAGTTGTATATGTGAATGCGTTTTCGAGATATCGACCAAAATGTGGACCAGGGTGATCCAGAACATCATCTGTCGGGTACCGCTAATTTATTTATATATGTAATACCACGAACAGTATTCCTTCCAAGATTCCAAGGGCTTCTGATTTCGCGCTGCAAAACTTTTCATTTTCTTCTACTTAATATGGTTGGTGTCACACCTATTTTACCAAGTTTTTTTCTAAAGTTATATTTTGCGTCAATAAACCAATACAATTACCATGTTTCATCCCTTTTTTGTATTTGGTATATAATTATGGCATTTTTTTCATTTTTCGTAATTTTCGATATCGAAAAAGTGGACGTGGTCATAGTCGGATTTCGACCATTTTTTACACCAATAAAAAGTGAGTTCAGATAAGTACGTGAACTGAGTTTAGTAAAGATACATCGATTTTTGCTCAAGTTATCGTGTTAACGGCCGAGCGGAAGGACAGACAGTCGACTGTGTATAAAAACTGGGCGTGGCTTCAACCGATTTCGCCCTTTTTCACAGAAAACAGTTATCGTCCTAGAACCTAAGCCTCTACCAAATTTCACAAGGATTGGTAAATTTTTGTTCGACTTATGGCATTAAAAGCATCCTAGACAAATTAAATGAAAAAGGGCGGAGCCACGCCCATTTTGAAATTTTCTTTTATTTTTGTATTTTGTTGCAACATATCATTACTGGAGTTGAATGTTGACATAATTTACTTATATACTGTAAAGATATTACATTTTTTGTTAAAATTTTACTTTAAAAAAAAATTTTTTTAAGTGGGCGTGGTCCTTCTCCGATTTTGCAAATTTTTATTAAGCGTACATATAGTAATAGGAGTAACGTTCCTGCCAAATTTCATCATGATATCTTCAACGACTGCCAAATTACAGCTTGCAAAATGTGGGCGGTCCAAATTGTCCAAAATTTTACTAATTTTCTATTCTGCGTCATAAGTTCAACTCACCTACCAAGTTTCATCGCTTAATCCGTATTTGGTAATGAATTATCGCACTTTTTCGATTTTTCGAAATTTTCGATATTGAAAAAGTGGGCGTGGTTATTGTCCGATATTGTTCATTTTAAATAGCGATCTGAGATGAGTGCCCGGGAACCTACATGCCAAATTTCATCAAGATACCTCAAAATTTACTCAATTTATCGTGTTAACGGACAGACGGACGGACGGACGGACGGACATGGCTCAATCGAATTTTTTTTCGATACTGATGACTTTGATATATGGAAGTCTATATCTATCTCGATTCCTTTATACCTGTACAACCAACCGTTATCCAATCAAAGTTAATATACTCTGTGAGCTCTGCTCAACTGAGTATAATAAGAGTAACAGTGAGAGTAAAAACAAGGGTAAAGCAACAAAGAAATGAAAGAGTCAGATAGAGAGATATTGGCAAAGAGAAATATTATATAACGGTCTAGTGTACTTTGGAACTATTTTTATATTATATTTAATCACAGCATAGCCGGAGAGGGTTTTCCAGTTTTCATTTAAAAGTTGTGGCGCATGTTTTCAAGTATCACACATCACTACAGAAATTCTGCCACGAGAAGGAAATAGCTGCGTAACACGAGGCAGCACAGCCACCAACGAACCTACGCACTCATACTGCCACTTCCACTGCCACTGCCGCCGCCACTCCCACTGTCACTCCCTCTCCCACTCCCGCTCCCATTCCCACACCCACTATCACTCCCACTTCAACTCACACTCCATGAGTATGTATAAATTTTTATACTCAACGTGCTTTGCAAACAGTGTTAAGCTCATGAAGTCTTAAATAATTAGTATAAATTGAACACACCATTAAACCAACTTACTTACTTAATTGGCGCTTAACCGTCGAAATGGTTATGGCCGTCCAACAAGGCGCGCCAGTCGCTCCTTCGTTCCGGCAACCGACGCCAATTGGTCACACCAAGGGAGTTTAAATCGCTTTCCACCTTGATTCTTCGCTGGTTTTCAGTGCTGATGTTGTTGCTAGTGTTGATGCTGGCTCCCAAATAAACGAAGTCTTTTACTATTTTGAAATTATAGCTGCCAACAGTAGCGTGGTTGCCAAGGCGCGTATGCGCTGACTCTCTGCTCGATGATAGCAGGTACTTCGTTTTGTCCTCATTCACCATCAAACCCATCTTTACCGCTTCTTTTTCCAGTTTCGAGTAAGCAGAACTAACAGCGCGGGTGTTTAGGCCGATGGTATCAATGTCATCAGCATATGCCAGTAATTGCACGCTTTTATAGTATATTGTTCCAGTGCGGTTAAGTTCTGCAGCTAGTATAATTTTCTCCAGCATCAAATTATAGAAATCACAATAGGGGTCACCCTGTCTGAAACCTCGTTTAGTTTCGAACTGCTCGGAGAGGTCCTTCCCAATTCTGACTGAGCTGATGGTGTTGCTCAACGTCGTTTTGCACAGCCGTATAAGTTTTGCAGGGAAACCAAACTCAGACATAGCGGCATATAGGCAGCTCCTTTTCGTGCTGTCGAAGGCGGCTTTAAAGTCGACGAAGAGGTGATGTGTGTCGATTCTCTTTTCACGGGTTTTTCCCAAGATTTGGCGCATTGTCTGAAGCCGCACCGATAACGTCCAATCAGCCGGTTCACGGTGGGCTTCAATCTTTCGCACAATACACTTGAAAGGGCCTTATATGCGACAATAAGAAGGCTGATTCCACGATAGTTGGTGCATTTTGCACTATCCCCCTTCTTGTGGACTAGGCAAATAACACATAGATTCAAACCGTCGGGCATGTAATCGTCCGCCCATATTTTGCTAAGAAGCTGCTGCATGCGCCTTACCAACTCCTTGCCGCCGTACTTGAATAGCTCCGCAGGCAATCCATCAGCGCCCACGGCCTTGTTGTTTTTCAATCTGGTTATTGCTATTCTAACTTCGTCATAATCGGGAGGGGGCACATATATTCCATCATCATCGATTGCTGGATCGGGTTCTTCATCTCTGCGAGGTGAATTGCTGCCTCCATTTAGGAGAGCAGAGAAGTATTCCTTCATAATCTAAGCACTCTCTAGACATCAGTTACAAGGTCGCCGTTTTCGTTCCTACAGGAGTTTGCCCCGGTCTAAAAACCTTCCGTCTGTCGCCGTATTTTTTGGTAAAATTTCGGGCGTTATTCCTGGTGGCTAGCAGCTCAAGCTCCTCGCACTCACGCCTTTCTGCTTCTGCTTTTTCTTCTTGAAAAAAAAAAAAAACCATTAAACCAAGAAACATAAATATGTAAAACTGAGCCCGAGTTTACAAAGCTTCTCATTCGCAACGAAAAATAAACTTTACAAAAACAAATCTACACAAGACACAAATTAATATAGGGGCAGAATGTCTAGATTCTGTTTTTAGTAGAGCTTACGATTTCTCGAACATGTTCCAGAAGAGATTTCTCGCGAGTCTCGCCTTCTCGCGAGATTCTCGAATCACGTATTACTCGTAAGGCTCGCGAGCTTTTCGACATTCAACTTAATCGATTCCTTGGCTGTTTTATATAGAGCTTACGATTTCTTCTGGAGCACAAGCCAAAATGTCCGCAAAACCCCGAAATGTATAGAATATTGCCAATGCAGCGACTGAATTGAAAGTCGAGAAGATCGCGAGTATTACAAGTAATTCGAGATTCGAGAGTCTCGCGAGCCTTACGAGTAATTCGAGATTCGATAATCTCGCGAGAAGCCGTGTTCTTGATGTCTCGTTGAAAAATAAAATATTGCGAACAAAATTATATGTATAATACATATGTATGTTTTGAGTTAAATGCCTTTGAAGCAATATAATCAACAAAAAAGTCACAAGTAAAAAAAAACAAGTCTATAAATACTGCCTACACAGCGCTTAAATAAGAATGTGGAGAAGCTCGTGAGATTTACGAGTACTTCGAGACACAAGAATCTCGTGAAAAGTCGAGTTCTCGAAAATCTCGCTTGTGTTCGAGAAGAAATCGTAGGATCTAGTTGTTAATGTAGAAATGAGATAAACTGAATTAAGTAAGGAAACAAATACAAGCAGGATAGCGTGGTGGGTAAGGCAACTGTAGTTGCAACGTGTGATTCGCAGTTCGAATCTCGGTGAAACCTTTGATAACATTACAAAATTGTCTCATGGTGATAACGTGGCGGTTTTCGAAATGGTACCATCGAAATATGCTAGTAAATGTTTTTCTCTTTCTTTTCAGTTTCTTTTAGAAAACATAATAATTGAATATTCAATTATTTTAAGCTCATGAATTTTTAAATATAAGTACAAATTGAACACACCATTAAACAAACAAACAAAAATTTGATTGAGCCATGTCCGTCCGTCCGTTCGTCTGCCCGTTAACACGATAAATTGAGTACATATTGAGATATCTTCAAAAAATTTGGTACACAAGCTTATCTGGACCCAGAATAAATTGGTATTGAAAATGAGCGAAATCGAATGATAACCACGCCCACTTTTTATATATGTATATAACATTTTGGAAAACACAAAAAACCTCATTATTTAGTAAATAATACACCTAGAATGTTGAAATTTGACATGTGGGCTGATATTGAGACTCTTGATAAAAATTCGAAAAAAATGTTTAAAATGGGCGTGGCACCGCCCACTTGTGATAAAATTAATTTTAAAAATATTAATCCTAAATCAAAAATCGTTAAGCCTATCGTAACAAAATTCGGCTATAAGGAATGCTTTAAAGAAAAACTAACGAAATCGGTTAAGGACCACGCCCACTTTTATACAAAAGATTTTTAAAAAGGTCGTGGACGAATAAAGTAAGCTATAACTAAGCAAAAAATAGTTTTGAATCAATGATATTTCACTTATCAAATTTTATTGTAAGAGGAAATAGGGAGACATTTTTTTTTAAACGGGCGGTGCCACGTGTTATGTAGAAAAGTAATTTATATGAAATGAAATAGAAGCTCACGCTGAGTATATAATGTTCGGTTACACCCGAACTTAGACACCTTTACTTGTTATATATAAAATCAATCGTGCAGCACTGTAAACGTAACAGAGGTTAACTTATTAATTTAATAATATTTCATTTAAATTTTTTCCTACTCCACGTCCCATTCGCATTCTAGCTCTCACTCCAAAACTTGTTTTTATAGGCACTCGGTCCAATTATGTACATTAATCAGGGATGTCAATATTTAATGAAGTCAATATTAATCAATAAACTTCAGCTTTGAATAGCAGCATCCACTTCATTTATAAATTTACTTGGTAAATCTGTAGCGCATACAAACATATTTGTATTTTTAAAAACGTTTCCCAACCTACTCCCCATCACATATAACCAAGCGAAATTTGTATGGCATATGCAAACTGCACACGCAACATCTTGTTGAACATTTCCGTTGACATGAAAAAAATGCCCAAAATATAAGAACACTGCAACGAACCAACCATCGGTTAAATCAACTCCACCACCGACAATACTCATAACGTCCATCAGACGGCATTGCAGCCAAGACAACAGGTGGCCGTGGGCTTTTGTTAGCATAGGTACCCATCCTCCAGTTCGAGCTGTCCACGCGCCAATACTTTGGGTTGACAGCCTATCGATGCCATAAAATGTCCACAATGAAGATAAATGCATACAAAGCGTGAATGAAAGGAGGACGATAAAAAAATATGGAACTGACAAAAAATCAAATACAAACAATTTTTTTTTAAGTTTGCGTAACACAGTACAACAAAATTTCTGCTATACATCTAGTATGTATGTGTATTTAGATCATTAAATCTGCAATCCAACACTAGTGTCAGATATTGAGGAAGGATACAAAGAAGGGTAGTAAGCGGCAAACTCTCCGGAGAACAATTCCTTCAAATACTGCAGTTGTTTTTGTGGCATGAATCATAAAACTAAAAATGAGTTTGATATTGATGACGAGTCAGCACACATACACAGATGACTTGCAAGTCAGACGCAAAATGTAAAGACCAGAGATGGGAATTTCCTTGCCTGGGCAACGAAGTAAATTCGACCTTCATACGAAAAAAAATGTATACAGCCCGATTCCTAACATCCAGAACCATATGAGTACACAATTTGATATGATGTATGCCAGTGATCTTCAAGAAGCCGATTTTGTGGGCGTTTAAGACCGTACATAGTTCATAGCCCACGTAAGTAAGTGGCCCTGTACTTAGTTTAAAGAAGTCCCTGATAGTTTGGAGTTTATATCTGGCAGTATTTACAGCTGTCAAGGTGCGAATACTCCAATGACTTCTTTATTGACAGCAATTAGGAGCCGAGGTGTTGTTGGACATCGCACAGAATTTTGGGTTGTACAGCTTCTTTTTTCAAGAACTATAGAAAAGCTATTCAACTTTTTAAAAAAATTTGAAATTTGGCGTAGATTTGTAGAACATTTTTTGGCTTTTGAGCTTTAAACAAAGGAACACGCTGCGCGGGATAGCCGTTGTTTTTTTTTAAGTTTAAAATTTTTGGACCTTATGGAAATTCATCTATCTAATATCTAATATATATTATAAATGGGAAAGTTTGGATGTTAAGATGTTTGGATGTTTAGATGTTTGGATGTTTGGATGTTTGGATGTTTGGATGTTTGGATGTTTGGATGTTTGGATGTTTGTCCAGACGTTTGTCTTTGTGACTCAATAACGCAAGAACGGCTGGACCGATTTGGATGAAATTTTGCACACATATAGCCAATAGTCTAGAAGGATCTACTAGCTATATATTTTTCAAAAGGGGCGTGGTCCCCGCCCCCTAGGAACAGTTATAATTTAATATTATATTTTTTCGTCTTTGCGACTGAATCACGCCAGAATGGCTACACGGATTTTGATGAAATTTGGGACCCAGACAGTAGTCTACTAGCGAAATTTTTTTCGAACATGGAAAGAGGGGTGGGGGTCCCACGACCCTTCGAGAAATTATTTTTCATAATTTTTACACATTATAACTTTACGTATACTGACCTTCACCAATATCACAGACTCAAGGGGTCAAATAAGTCGAGGGCTTACAAAGTAAGCAGTGACACCCTCCGCCCGCCCCCCTTTATCTCCCCCTCTGGTGTAAAATCCATAAATTGTTATAACTCAATCTAAATTTTCTCCTAAATCAATAGTTTTTGGTATCTGGTACATACAGAACGAGATCTAGACAATTTTGGAGGAACGATCAGTGGTCCTCTCCTCTACTCCCGCCATCCGCCCTCCATCAATTGTTTTTATTAGCACGCTTTTATTAGCTTTACCTGTATGTTTCTATCTAACTTTTTATTCGCTCCAATGCGCCTGCTGCCTTATTAACATGGTTTTATAATTAGCTTCACCTTATTTGTAATCCCGTAAGGGTCATATCGAGACCCTTCCGGGATCATTTCTGGATGGTTTTCGGGATCGGTCCGGGATTACGCCGGGGTAATTTCGGGACTTTTTCGGGACTATTTCGGGATCATTTTGGGACCCTTCCGGGATCATTTCTGTATAGTTTACGGGATCCGTCCGGGATCCCGTCGGGGTTATTTTGGAACATTTTCGGGACTATTCCGGAATCATTTCGGGACTATTTCGCGATCATTTGGGGACCCTTCCGGCATCATTTCTGGATGGTTTTCGGGATCCGTGCGGGATCTCGTCGGGGTCATATGGGGACTTTTTCGGGATCATTTGAGGGCTCTTCCGGCATCATTTCTGGATGGTTTTTGGGATCCGTCCGGGATATCGTCGGGGTCATTTGGGGACTTTTTCGGGATCATTTGGGGGCTCTTCCGGCATCATTTCTGGATGGTTTTCGGGATCCGTCCGGGATCTCGTCGGGGTCATTTGGGGACTTTTTCGGGATCATTTTGGGGCTCATCCGGCATCATTTCTGGATGGTTTTCGGGATCCGTCCGGGATCGCGTCGGGGTCATTTCGGGACTTTTTCGCGACTAATACGGGATCATTTGGGAACCCTTTCGGCATCATTTCTGGATGGTTTTCGGGATCCGTCCGGGATCCCGTCGGGGTCATTTCGGGACTTTTTCGCGACTAATACGGGATCATTTGGGAACCCTTTCGGCATCATTTCTGGATGGTTTTCGGGATCCGTCCGGGATCCCATTAGGGTAATTTCGGGACTATTAGGGGATCATTTGGGAACCTTTCCGGCATCATTTCTAGATAATTTTCGGGATCCGTCCGGGATGCCGACGAGGTCATTTCGGGACTATTTCGGGATCATTTGGGATACCTACCGGCATCATTTCTGGATGGTTTTTGGGATTCGTCCGGGATCCCGTCGTGGTCCTTTCGGGACTTTTTTTCGACTAATACGGGATCATTTGCGGACCCTTTCGGCATCATTTCTGGATAGTTGTCGGGATCCCGTCACGGTCATTTCGGGACTATTAGGGGATCATTTGAGGACCTTTCCGGCATCATTTCTGTATTGTTTTCGGAATCCTTTCGGGATCCCGTCAGGGTCATTTTGGGACTTTTTTGGGGCTAATACGGGATCATTTGGGGATCCTCTAGGGGTCGTTTCGTGACTTTTTCTGTTTTATTTCGGGATCATTTGGGGACCCTTCCGGCATAATTTCTTGATGGTTTGCCGGATCCATCAGGGTCATTTCGGGACCATTTTGGGATCATTTGGGGACCCTTCCGAGATCATTTCTGGATCCGTCCGGGATGCCGTAGGAGCCATTTCGGGATTTTTTGTTACTTTTCCGGGATAGTTTTTGGACCCTTCCGGGATCATTTCTGGAACTGTGCGGGATCCAATCTGGGTCATTTCCGGACTATTTCGGGATCATTTTGGGATCCTTCCGGAATCATTTCTGTATGGTTTTCGCGATCCGTCGTTGATTCCCTCGGAGCCATTTCGGAACCTTTTCTGGAGTATGTCGGGGTCATTTGGGGACTTTTTCGGGATCATTTGGGGCTCTTCCGGCATCATTTCTGGATGGTTTTCGGGATCCGTGCGGGATCTCGTCGGGGTCATTTGGGGAATTTTTCGGGATCATTTGGGGGCTCTTCCGGCATCATTTCTGGATGGTTTTCGGGATCCGTCCTGCATCCCATCAGGGTAATTTCGGGACTATTAGGGGATCATTTGAGGACCTTTCCGGCATCATTTCTGGATAGTCTTTGGAATCCTTTCGGGATCCCGTCAGGGTCATTTCGGAGCTTTTTCGGGATCATTTAAGGATGGCTTTCAGGAATCGTCCGGGAACCCGTCAGGGTAATTTCTGGACTTTTCCGAGACTATTTCGGGATCATTTTGGGACCTTCCCAAGATCATTTCTGGATGGATTTCGGGATTTGTCCGGGATGCCCTCAGGGTCATTTTGGGACTATTAGGTGAGCATTTGAGGACCGTTCCGGCATCACTTCTGGATGGTTTTCGGTATCCGTTCAGATTCCCGTCGGAATAATTGCGGGACTTTTTCGGGATCATTGGGGTCCCTTCTAAAATCATTTCTGGATGGTTTTTGGAATTCGTCCGGCATCCCGTCGGGGTCATATCGGGCCTTTTTCTCGACTAATACGGGATCATTTGCGGGCCCTTTCGGTATCATTTCAGGATAGTTGTCGGGATCCGTTCGGGATCCCGTCAGGGTCTTTTCGGATCTATTGGGAGATCATTTGAGGACCTTTCCGGCATCATTTCTGGTTAGTTTTCGGGATCCTTTCCGGGTCCCATCAGGGTCATTTCGGGACTTTTTCGGCATCATTTAAGATTGGTTTTCAGGATTCGTCCGGTATCCGTCAGGGTAATTTCTGGACTTTTCCCAGACTATTTCGGGATAATTTTGGGACCCTCCCAAGATCATTTCTGGATGGATTTCGGGATCTGTCCGGGATGCCGTCAGGGTCATTTTGGGACTATTAGGTGATCATTTGAGGACCTTTTCGGCATCACTTCTGGATGGTTTTCTGTATCCGCTCAGGATCCCGTCGGAATTATTGCGGGACTTTTTCGGGATCATTTGGTGTCCCTTCCGGCATCATTTCTGGCTGGTTTTTGGGATTCGTCCGGCATCCCGTCGGGTTCATTTCGGGACTTTTTCTCGACTAATACGGGATCATTTGCGGGCCCTTTCGGCATCATTTCTAGATAGTTGTCGGGATCCGTTCGGGATCCCGTCAGGGTCTTTTCGGAACTATTAGGTGATCATTTGAGGACATTTCCGGCATCATTTCTGGATAGTTTTCGGGATCCTTTCGGGGTCCAGTCAGGGTCATTTCGGGACTTTTTCGGGATCATTTAGAGATGGCTTTCAGGATTCGTCCGGGAACCCGTCAGGGTAATTCTGAACTTTTCCGAGACTATTTCGGGATAATTTTGGGACCTTCCCAAGATCATTTCTGGATGGATTTTGGGATCAGTCCGGGATGCCGTCAGGGTCATTTTGGTATTAGGTGATCATTTGAGGACCATTCCGGCATCACTTCTGGATGGTTATCGGTATCCGATCAGGATCCCCTCGGAATCATTGCGGGACTTTTTCTGGATCATTTGGGGTCCCTCCCAAGATCATTTCTGGATGGATTTCGGGATCTGTCCGGGATCCCGTCAGGGTCATTTAGGGGTGCGTTCGAGATCCCGTCAGGGTCATTCCGGGACTTCTTCGGGAATATATCGGGATCATTTCTGGATGGTTTATGGGATCCGTCCATGACCCCTTAAGGGTCATTTCATTAGGTGATCATTTGAGGACCTTTCCGGCGTCACTTCTGGATGATTTTCGGTATCCGTTCGGGATCCCGTCGGAATCAATGCGGGACTTTTACGGAATCATTTGGGATTCCTTCCGGCATCATTTCTGGATGGTTTTCGGGATTTGTCCGGGATCCCGTCGGGGTTATTTCGGGACCTTTTCGGGGCTAATACGGGATCATTTGGGGATCCTCTAGGGGTCGTTTCGTGACTTTTTCTGTATTATTTCGGGATCATTTTGGAACCCTTTCGGCATAATTTCTTTATGGTTTGCCGGATCCATCAGGGTCATTTCGGGACCATTTTGGGATCATTTGGGGACCCTTCCGAGATCATTTCTGGATCCGTCCGGGATGCCGTAGGAGCCATTTCGGGATTTTTTGTTACTTTTCCGGGATAGTGTTTGCACCCTTCCGGGATCATTTCTGGATCTGTGCGGGATCCCATCTGGGTCAATCCCGGACTATTTCGGGATCAGTTTGGAATCCTTCCGGAATCATTTCTGTATGGTTTTCGCGATCCATCGTGGATCCCCTCGGAGCCATTTCGGAACTTTTTCTGGAGTTAGTCGGTATAATTTAGGGACCCTTCCTGGATATTTTCTGGATGGTTTCTGAGATCCGTCCGGGAGCCCGTCAGGGTAATTTCGGAACTTTTTCGGGACTATTTCGGGATCAATTTGGTACCCTTCAGGCATCATTTCTGTGTGGTTATCTGGATAAGTCTAGAATCGTGTCGTTGTCATTTCGGGTTTTTTTGGGACTACTTCGGGAACTTTTGGAAACACTTCCGGGGCGTTTCTGGATGGTTTTCGGGATCCGTCCGCGATAGCGTCGGGGTCATTTCGTGGCTTTTTCTGGATAATTTCGTTATCATTTTGGGATCCTATCAGGTTATCAGCTCATAAAGTTCTTTTTTTTACTCAATTACAAAAATAAAATGCATTAGACAGAAAAAAAATTTTAAACAGATAACTTTATAAGCAGGCTAACGTGAATAGCCCACATATTTCATTTTCTCCTTGCGGACGGGGCCGCGGGTAAAGGCTAGTATATTATAAATGGCAAAGTTTGGATGTTAAGATGTTTGGATGTTTGGATGTTTGGATGTTTGGATGTTTGTCCAGACGTTTGTCTTTGTGACTCAATAACGCAAGAACGGCTGGACCGATTTTGATGAAATTTTGCACACATATAGCCAATAGTCTAGAAGGATCTACTAGCTATATATTTTTCAAAATGGGCGTGGTCTCCGCCCCCTAGGAACAGTTATAATTTAATTATTATATTTTTTCGTCTTTGCGACTGAATCACGCCAGAATGGCTATACGGATTTTGATGAAATTTGGGACACAGACAGTAGTCTACTAGCGAAATTTTTTTCGAACATGGAAAGAGGGGTTGGGGTTCCACGACCCCTTCGAGCAATTACTTTTTAATAATTTTTACTCATTATAACTTTACGTATACTGGCCTTCACCAATATCACAGACTCAAGGGGTCAAATAAGTCGAGGGCTTACAAAATAAGCAGTGAAACACTCCGCCGCCCCCCCTCCCCCCTTTATCACCCTCTGGTGTAAAATCTATAAATTGTTATAACTCAATATAAATTTTCTCCTAAATCAATAGTTTTTGGTATCTGACACATACAGATCGAGATCTAGACAATTTTGGAGGAACGATCAGTAGTCCTCTCCTTCTACACCCGCCATCCGCCCTCCTTCAATTGTTTTTATTAGCACGCTTTTATTAGCTTTACCAGTATGTTTCTATGTAACTTTTCATTCGCTCCAATGCGACTGCTGCCTTATTAACATGGTTTTATAATTAGTTTCACCTTATTTGTAATCCCGTAAGGGTCATATCGAGGCCCTTCCGGGTTCATTTCCGGATGGTTTTCGGGATCGGTCCGGGATCCCGCCGGGGTAATTTCGGGACTTTTTCGGGACTATTTCGGGATCATTTTAGGACCCTTCCGGGATCAGTTCTGTATAGTTTTCGGGATCCGTCCGGGATCCCGTCGGGGTTATTTTGGGACATTTTCGGGACTATTCCGGAATCATTTCGGGATTATTTCGCGATCATTTGGGGACCCTTCCGGCATCATTTCTGGATGGTTTTCGGGATCCGTCCGGGATCCCGTCGGAGTCATTTCGGGACTATTTCGGGATCATTTGGGGTACCTTCCGGCATCATTTCTAGATGGTTTTCGGGATCCGTCCGGGATCCCGTCGGGGTCATTTCGGGACTTTTTCTCGACTAATACGGGATCACTTGGGGACGCTTTCGGCACCATTTCTGGATGGTTTTCGGGATCCGTCCGGGATCCCGTCATGGTCATTTCGGGACTTTTTCTCGACTTATACGGGATCATTTGGGGACCTTTTCGGCATCATTTCTGTATGGTTTTTGGGATCCGTTCGGGATCCCTTCAGGGTAATTTTGGGACTTTTTCTCGACTAATACGGGTTCATTTGAGGTACCTTCCGGCATCATTGCTAGATGGTTTTCGGGATCCGTCCAGGATCCAATCAGGGTCATTTCGGGGCTATTTCGGGATCATTTGGGGTACCTTCCGGCTTCATTTCTAGACGGTTTTCTGGACCCGTCCGGGATCCCGTCGGCGTAATTTCGGGACTTTTTATCGACTAATACGGTATCATTTGGGGTAGCTTCCGGCATCATTGCTAGATGGTTTTCGGGATCCGTACGGGATCCCGTCACGGTCATTTCGGTACTATTTCGTGATCATTTGGGGTACCTACCGGCTTCATTTCTAGATGGTTTTCGGGATCCGTCCGGGATCCCGTCAGACTCATTTCGGGACTATTTCGGTATCATTTGGAGTACCTTCCGGCTTCATTTCTAGATGGTTTTCTGGATCCGTCCGGGATCCCGTCGTGGTAATTTCGGTACTTTTTCTCGACTAATACAGGATCATTTAGGGTAGCTTCCGTCATCATTGCTAAATGGTTTTCGGGATCCGTCCGGGATCCCGTCTTGGTCATTTCGGGACTTTTTCTCGACTTATACGGGATCATTTGGGGACCCTTTCGGCATCATATCTGGATGCTTTTCGGGATCCGTCCGGGAACCCGTCGGGGTCATTTCGGGAGTTTTTCTCGACTAATACGGGGTCATTTGGGGACGCTTTCGGCATCATTTCTGGATGGTTTTCGGGATCCGTCCGGGATCCCGTCGGGGTCATTTCGGGACTATTTCGGGATCATTTGGGGTACCTTCCGGCATCACATCTAGATGGTTTTCGGGATCCGTCCGGGATCCCGTCGGGGTCATTTCGGGACTTTTTCTCGACTAATACGGGATCATTTGGGGACGCTTTCGGCATCATTTCTGGATGATTTTCGGGATCCGTCCGGGATCCCGTCTTGGTCATTTCGGGACTTTTTCTCGACTTATACGGGATCATTTGGGGACCCTTTCGGAATCATATCTGGATGCTTTTCGGGATCCGTCCGGGAACCCGTCGGGGTCATTTCGGGGCCTTTTCTCGACTAATACGGGATCATTTGGGGACGCTTTCGGCATCATTTCTGGATGGTTTTCGGGATCCGTCCGGGATCCCGTCTTGGTCATTTCGGGACTTTTTCTCGACTTATACGGGATCATTTGGGGACCCTTTCGGCATCATATCTGGATGCTTTTCGGGATCTGTCCGGGAACCCGTCAGGGTCATTTCGGGACTTTTTCTCGACTAATACGGGATCATTTGGGGACGCTTTCGGCATAATTTCTGGATGTTTTTCGGGATCCGTCCGGGATCCCGTCGGGCTCATTTCGGGACTAATTCGCGATCATTTGGGGTACCTTCCGGCATCATTTATAGATGGTTTTCGGGATCCGTCCGGGATCCCGTCGTGGTAATTTCGCGACTTCTTCTCGACTAATACAGGATCATTTAGGGTAGCTTCCATCATCATTGCTAGATGGTTTTCGGGATCCGTCCGGGATCCCGTCTTGGTAATTTCGCGACTTTTTCTCGACTTATACGGGAACATTTGGGGACCCTTTCGGCATCATATCTGCATGCTTTTCGGGATCCGTCCGGAACCCGTCGGGGTTATTTCGGGACTTTTTCTCGACTAATACGGGATCATTTGGGGACGCTTTCGGCATCATTTCTGGATGGTTTTCGGGATCCGTCCGGGATCCCGTCTTGGTCATTTCGGGACTTTTTCTCGACTTATACGGGATCATTTGGGGCCCCTTTCGGCATCATATCTGGATGCTTTTCGGGATCCGTCCGGGAACCCGTCAGGGTCATTTCGGGACTTTTTCTCGACTAATACGGGATCATTTGGGGACGCTTTCGGCATCATTTCTGGATGGTTTTCGGGATCCGTCCGGGATCCCGTCGGGGTCATTTCGGGAATATTTCGGGATCATTTGGGGTACCTTCCGGCTTCATTTCTAGATGGTTTTCGGGATCCGTCCGGGATCCCGTCAGGGTCATTTCGGTACTATTTCGGGATCATTTGAGATACCTTCCGGCACCATTTCTAGATGGTTTATGGGATCCGTTCGGGATCCCGTCGTGGTAATTTCTGGACTTTTTCTCGACTAATACAGGATCATTTAAGGTAGCTTCCGTCATCATTGCTAGATGGTTTTCGGGATCCGTCCGGGATCCCGTGTTGGTCATTTCGGGACTTTTTCTCGACTTATACGGGATCATTTGGGGACCCTTTCGGCATCATATCTGGATGCTTTTCGGGATCCGTCCGGGAACCCGTCGGGGTCATTTCGGGACTTTTTCTCGACTAATACGGGATCATTTGGGGACGCTTTCGGCATCATTTCTGGATGGTTTTCGGGATCCGTCCGGGATCCCGTCGGGGCCATTTCGGGACTATTTCGGGATCATTTGGGGTACCTTCCGGCATCATTTCTAGATGGTTTTCGGGATCCGTCTGGGATCCCGTCGTGATAATTTCGGGACTTTTTCTCGACTAATACAGGATCATTTAGGGTAGCTTCCGTCACCATTGCTAGATGGTTTTCGGGATCCGTCCGGGATCCCGTCTTGGTCATTTCGCGACTTTTTCTCGACTTATACGGGATCATTTGGGGACCCTTTCGGCGTCATATCTGGATGCTTTTCGGGATCCGTCCGGGAACCCGTCGGGGTCATTTCGGGACTTTTACTCGACTAATACGGGATCATTTGGGGACGCTTTCGGCATCATTTCTGGATGGTTTTCGGGATCCGTCCGGGATCCCGTCGGGGCCATTTCGGGACTATTTCGGGATCATTTGGGGTACCTTCCGGCATCATTTCTAGATGGTTTTCGGGATCCGTCCGGGATCCCGTCGGGGTCATTTCGGAACTTTTTCTCGACTAATACGGGATCATTTGGGGACGCTTTCGGCATCATTTCTGGATGGTTTTAGGGATCCGTCCGGGATCCCGTCGGGGCCATTTCGGGACTATTTCGGGATCATTTGGGGTACCTTCCGGCATCATTTCTAGATGGTTTTCGGGATCCGTCCGGGATCCCGTCGTGATAATTTCGGGACTTTTTCTCGACTAATACAGGATCATTTAGGGTAGCTTCCGTCACCATTGCTAGATGGTTTTCGGGATCCGTCCGGGATCCCGTCTTGGTCATTTCGCGACTTTTTCTCGACTTATACGGGATCATTTGGGGACCCTTTCGGCATCATATCTGGATGCTTTTCGGGATCCGTCCGGGAACCCGTCGGGGTCATTTCGGGACTTTTTCTCGACTAATACGGGATCATTTGGGGACGCTTTCGGCATCATTTCTGGATGGTTTTCGGGATCCGTCCGGGATCCCGTCTTGGTCATTTCGGGACTTTTTCTCGACTTATACGGGGTCATTTGGGGACCCTTTCGGCATCATATCTGGATGCTTTTCGGGATCCGTCCGGGAACCCGTCAGTGTCATTTCGGGACTTTTTCTCGACTAATACGGGATCATTTGGGGACGCTTTCGGCATCATTTCTGGATGGTTTTCGGGATCCGTCCGGGATCCCGTCGGGGTCATTTCGGGAATATTTCGGGATCATTTGGGGTACCTTCCGGCATCATTTCTAGATGGTTTTCGGGATCCGTCCGGGATCCCGTCATGGTCATTTCGGTACTATTTCGGGATCATTTGAGATACCTTCCGGCACCATTTCTAGATGGTTTATGGGATCCGTTCGGGATCCCGTCAGGTTCATTACGGAACTACTTCGGGATCCTTTGGGGTACCTTCCGGCATCATTTCTATATGGTTTTGAGGATCTGTCCGGGATCCCGTCGGGGTCATTTCGGGAATTTTTCTCGACTAATACGGGATCATTTGGGGACGCTTTCGGCATCATTTCTGGATGGTTTTCGAGGTCATTTCGGGACTATTTCGGGATCATTTGGGGTACCTTCAGGCATCATTTCTAGATGGTTTTCGGGATCCCGTCGGGGTCATTTCGGTACTGTTTCAGGATCATTTGAGGTACCTTCCGGCACCATTTCTAGATGGTTTTAGGGATCCGTCCAGGAACCCGTCAGGGTCATTTCGGGACTATTTCGGGATACCTTCCGGCATCATTTCTGGATAGTTTTCGGGATCCATCCGGGATCCCAACGGGGTCAATTCAGGACTTTTTCTCGACTAATACGGGATGATTTGGGGACCCTTTCGGCATTATTTCTGGATGCTTTTCGGGATCCGTCAGGAATTCCGTCGGGGTCATTTCAGAACTTTTTCGGGACTAATACGGGATAATTAGGGGAGCCTTTCGGCATCATTTCTGGATGGTTTTCGGGATCCGTACGGGATCCTGCCAGGGTCATTTCGGGACTATTTCGGGATCATTTGGGGTACCTTTCGGCATCATTTCTATATGATTTTGAGGATCCGTCCGGGATCCCGTCGGGGTTATTTCGGGACTTTTTATCGACTGGTATCGGATCATTTGGGGACCCTTTCGGCATAATTTCTGGATGGTTTTCGGGATCCGTCCGGGATCCCTTCCGGGTCATTTCGGAACTTTTTCGGGACTATTTCGGGATCATTTGGGGTATTTTCCGGCATCATTTCTGTATGGTATTCGGGATCATTTGGGGTCCCTTCCGGCATAATTTCTGGATGGTTTTCGGTCATTTCGGGATCATTTCTGGATAGTTTTTGGGATCCGTGCGGGATCCCGTCGGGGTAATTTCTGGACTTTTCAGAGATTGTTTCGGGATTATTCTGGGCCCTTCCAAGATCATTTCTGGATGGATTTCGAGATCTGTCCGGGATCCTGTCAGGGTCATTTAGGAGTCCGTTCGAGATCCCGTCAGGGTCATTTCGGGACTATTAGGGGATCATTTGAGGATCTTTCCGGCATCATTTCTGGATAGTTTTCGGAATCCGTCTGGGATACCGTCGGGGTCATTTCAGGACTTTTTCGGGACTAATACGGGATCATTTTGGGACCCTTCCGGAATAATTTCTGTATAGTTTTCGCGATCCGTCGTGGATCCCCTAAGGACCCTTCCTGGATATTTTCTGAATGGTTTTTGAGAACCGTCCGGGAGCCCGTCAGGGTCATTTCGGAACTTTTTCGGGACTATTTCGGGATCATTTTGGTACCCTTCAGGCATCATTTCTTTGTGGTTCCCTGGATAAGTTTAGAATCGTGTCGTTGTCATTTCGGGGTTTTTGGGAATATTCCGGGAACTTTTGGAGACCCTTCCGTGGCATTTCTAGATGGTTTTCGGGATCTGTCCGCGATAGCGTCGGGGTCATTTCGTGGATTTTTCTGGATAATTTCGGGATCATTTGGGGATCCTATCAGGTTATCAGCTCATTTAGTTCTTTTTTTACTCAATTACAAAAATAAAATGTATTAGACAGAAACATCTTTTTAAACAGATAACTTGATAAGCAGGCTAACGTGAATATCCCATATATTTAATTTTCTCCTTGCAGACGGGGCCGCGGGTAAAGGCTATATATTATAAATGGCAAAGTTTGGATGTGAATATGTTTGGATGTTTGGATGTTTGTCCAGACGTTTGTCTTTGTGACTCAATCACGCAAGAACGGCTGGACCGATTTGGATGAAATTTTGCACACATCTAGCCAATAGTCTAGAAGGATCTACTAGCTATATATTTTTCAAAAGGGGCGTGGTCTCCGCCCCCTAGGAACAGTTATAATTTAACTATTATATTTTTTCGTCTTTGCGACTGAATCACACCAGAATGGCTACACGGATTTTGATGAAATTTGGGACACAGACAGTAGTCTACTTGCGAAATTTTTTTCGAACATGGAAAGAGGGGTGGGGGTCCCACGACCCCTTCGATCAATTATTTTTTAATAATTTTTACACATTATAACTTTACGTATACTGGCCTTCACCAATATCACAGACTCAAGGGGTCAAATAAGTCGAAGGCTTACAAAGTAAGCAGTGACACCCTCCGCCCGCCCCTTTTATCTCCCCCTCTGATGTAAAATCTATAAATTGTTATAACTCAATATAAATTTTCTCATAAATCAATAGTTTTTGGTATCTGGTACATACAGATCGAGATCTAGACAATTTTGGAGGAACGATCAGTGGTCCTCTCCTCTACTCCCGCCATCCGCCCTCCATCAATTGTTTTTATTAGCACGCTTTTATTAGCTTTACCTGTATGTTTCTATGTAACTTTTTATTCGCTCCAATGCGCATGCTGCCTTATTAGATGGTTTTATAATTAGCTTCACCTTATTTGTAATCCCGTAAGGGTCATATCGAGACCCTTCCGGGAGCATTTCTGGATGGCTTTCGGGATCGGTCCGGGATTACGCCGGGGTAATTTCGGGACTTTTTCGGGACTATTTCGGGATCATTTTGGGACCCTGCCGGGATCATTTCTGTATAGTTTTCGGGATCCGTCCGGGATCCCGTCGGGGTTATTTTGGGACATTTTCGGGACTATTCCGGAATCATTTCGGGACTATTTCGCGATCATTTGGGGACCCTTCCGGCATCATTTCTGGATGGTTTTCGGGATCCGTCCGGGATCTCGTCGGGGTCATTCGGGGACTTTTTCGGGATCATTTGGGGGCTCTTCCGGCATCATTTCTGGATGGTTTTCGGGATCCGTCCTGGATCTCGTCGGGGTCATTTGGGGAATTTTTCGGGATCATTTGGGGGTTCTTCCGGCATCATTTCTGGATGGTTTTCGGTCATTTCGGGATCATTTCTGGATAGTTTTTGGGATCCGTCCGGCATCCCGTCGGGGTATTTTCGGGATCATTTTCGTACCTTCGAGAGATAAATTCTTGATGGTTTCCGGGATCATTACGGGACTTTTTCGGGGTTATTTTGGGTCCCTTTAGGCATCATTTCTGGATGGTCCTCGGGATTCGTCCGGCATCCCGTCGGGGTCATTTCGGGACTTTTTCGCGACTAATACGGGATCATTCGGCGTCATTTCTGGATGGTTTTCGGGATCCGTCCGGGATCTCATCGGGGTCATTTGGGGACTTTTTCGGGATCATTTCGGGGCTCTTCCGGCATCATTTCTGGATGGTTTTCGGGATCCGTCAGGGATCTCGTCGGGGTCATTTAGGGACTTTTTCGGGATCATTTGGGGGCTCTTCCGGCATCATTTCTGGATGGTTTTCGGGATCCGTCCGGGATCTCGTCGGGGTCATTCGGGGACTTTTTCGGGATCATTTGGGGGCTCTTCCGGCATCATTTCTGGATGGTTTTCGGGATCCGTCCTGGATCTCGTCGGGGTCATTTGGGGAATTTTTCGGGATCATTTGGGGGTTCTTCCGGCATCATTTCTGGATGGTTTTCGGGATCCGTCCGGGATCTCGTCGGGGTCATTTGGGGACTTTTTCGGGATCATTTTGGGGCTCTTCCGGCATCATTTCTGGATGGTTTTCGGGATCCGTCCGGGATCCCGTCGGGGTCATTTCGGGACTTTTTCGCGACTAATACGGGATCGTTTGCGGACCCTTTCGGCATCATTTCTGGATAGTTTTCGGGATCCGTCCGGGATCCCGTCGGGGTCATTTCGGGACTTTTTAGCGACTAATACGGGATCATTTGGGAACTCTTTCGGCATCATTTCTGGATGATTTTCGGGATCCGTCCGGGATGCCATTAGGGTAATTTCGGGACTATTAGGGGATCATTTGTGGACCTTTCCGGCATCATTTCTGGATAATTTTCGGGATCCGTCCGGGATGCCGACGAGGTCATTTCGGGACTATTTCGGGATCATTTGGGATACCTACCGGCATCACTTCTGATGGTTTTCGGTATCCGTTCAGGATCCCGTCGGAATAATTGCGGGACTTTTTCGGGATCATTTGGGGTCCCTTCCGGCATCATTTCTGGATGGTTTTCGTGATCCGTCCGGGATCCCGTCGGGGTCATTTCGGGACTTTTTCGCGACTAATACGGGATCGTTTGCGGATCCTTTCGGCATCATTTCTGGATAGTTTTCGGGATCCGTCCGGGATCCCGTCGGGGTCATTTCGGGACTTTTTAGCGACTAATACGGGATCATTTTTTCGGGATCATTTAAGGATAGCTTTCAGGATTCATCCGGGAACATGTCAGTGTAATTTCTGGACTTTTCCGAGAATTTTTCGGGATCATTTGGGGTCCCTCCCAAAATCATTTCTGGATAGATTTCGGGATCTGTCCGGGATCCCGTCAGGGTCATTTAGGGATGCGTTCGAGATCCCGTCAGGGTCCTTTCGGGACTTCTTCGGGACTATATCGGGATCATTTCTGGATGGTTTACGGGATCCGTCTAAGATCCCTTAAGGGTCATTTCGGGACTATTAGGTGATCATTTGAGGACCTTTCCGGCATCACTTCTGGATGATTTTCAGTATCCGTTCGGGATCTCGTCGGAATCATTGCGGGACTTTTTCGGAATCATTTGGGACCCCTTCCGGCATCATTTCTGGATGGTTTTCGGGATTTGTCCGGAATCACGTCGGGGTTATTTCGGGACCTTTTCGGGGCTAATGCGGGATCATTTGGGGATGCTCTATGGGTCGTTTCGTGACTTTTTCTGTTTTATTTCGGGATCATTTGGGGACCCTTCCGGCATAATTTCATGATGGTTTGCCGGATCCATCAGGGTCATTTCGGGATCATTTGGGGACCCTTCCGAGATCACTTCTGGATCCGTCCGGGATACCGTAGGAGCCATTTCGGGATTTTTTGTAACTTTTCCGGGATAGTTTTTGGACCCCTCCGGGATCATTTCTGGATCTGTGCGGGATCCCAAATGGGTCAATTCCGCACTATTTCGGGATCATTTTGGGATCATTCCGGAATCATTTCTGCATGGTTTTCGCGATCCGTCGTGGATACCCTCGGAGCCATTTCGGAACTTTTTCTGGAGTATGTCGGGGTCATTTGGGGACTTTTTCGGGATCATTTGGGGGCTCTGCCGGCATCATTTCTGGATGGTTTTCGGGATCCGTCAGGGATCCCGTCGGGGTCATTTCGGGATTTTTTCTCGACTAATACGGGATCATTTGGGGACCTTTTCGACATCATTTCTGTATAGATTTTGGGATCCGTCCGGGATCCGGACGGGGTCATTTCGGGACTATTTCGGGATCATTTGGGGTACCTACCGGCAACATTTCTGGATGGTTTTCGGTATCCGTCCGGGATCTCGTCGGAGTCATTTGGGGACCTTTTTGGGATCATTTGGGGGCTCTGCCGGCAACATTTCTGGATGGCATTTGGGATTCGTCCGGCATCCCGTCGGGGTCATTTCGGGACTTATTCTCGTCTAATACGGGATCATTTGCGGACTCTTTCGGCATCATTTCTGGATAGTTTTCGGAATCCTTTCGGGATCCCGTCAGGGTCATTTCGGGACTTTTTCGGGATCATTTAAGGATGGCTTTCAGGATTCGTCCGGGAACACGTCAGGGTAATTTTTGGACTTTTCCGAGACTATTTCGGGATCATTTTGGGATCCTCCCAAAGATCATTTCTGGATGGATTCCGGGATCTGTCCGGGATGCCGTCAGGGTCATTTTGGGACTATTAGGTGATCATTTGAGGACCTTTTCGGCATCACTTCTGGATGGTTTTCCTTTCGGGACTTTTTTGGGATCATTTGGGGTCCCTCCCAAGATCATTTCTGGACGGATTTCGGGATCTGTCCGGGATCCCGTCAGGGTCATTTACGGATGCGTTCGAGCTCCCGTCATGGTCATTTCGGGACTTCTTCGGGACTATATCGGGATCGTTTCTGGGTGGTTCACGGGATCCATCCAGGGCCCCTTAAGGGTAATTTCGGGACTATTAGGTGATCATTTGAGGACCTTTCCGGCATCACTTTTGGATGATTTTCGGTATCCGTTCGGGATCCCGTCGGAATCAATGCGGGACTTTGTCGGAATCATTTGGGATCTCTTCCGGCATTATTTCTGGATGGTTTTCGGGATTTGTCCGGGATCCCGTCGGGGTTATTTCGGGACTTTTTCGGGGCTAATACGGGATCATTTGGGGATCCTCTAGGGGTCGTTTCGTGATTTTTTCTGTATTATTTCGGGATCATTTGGGGACCCTTCCGGCATAATTTCTTGATGGTTTGCCGGATCCATCAGGGTCATTTCGGGACCATTTTGGGATCATTTGGGGACCCTTCCGAGATCATTTCTGGATCCGTCCGGGATGCCGTAGGACAGGGATTTTTTGTTACTTTTCCGGGATAGTTTTTGGACCCTTCCGGGATCATTTCTGGATCTGTGCGGGATCCCATTTGGCTCATTTCCGGACTATTTCGGGATCATTTTGGGACCCTTCCGGGTTCATTTCTGTATGGTTTTCGCGATCCGTCGTGGATCCCCTCGGAGCCATTTTGGAACTTTTTCTGGAGTATGTCGGGATAATTTAGGGACCCCTCTGGATATTTTCTGGATGGGAGCAGTCATGGTCATTTCGGAACCTTTTCGGGATCATTTTGGAACACCTTCAGGGATCATTTCTGTGTGGTTCTCTGGATACGTCTAGAATCGTGTCGTTGTCATTTCTGGTTTTTTGGGACTATTCTGGGAACTTTTGGAGACCCTTGCGGGGCATTTCTGGATGGTTTTCGGGATCCGTCCGCGATAACGTGGGGGTCATTTCGTAGCTTTTTCTGGATAATTTCGGGATCATTTGGGATCCTATCAGGTTATCAGCTCATTTAGTTCTTTTTTTTACTCAATTACAAAAATAAAATGTATTAGACAGAAAACAAAATTTTAAACAGATAACTTGATAAGCAGGCTAACCCGAATAGCCCATATATTTAAATTTCTCCTTGCGGACGGGGCCGCGGGTAAAGGCTAGTACATGTATAAAACTAGCAGGCCCAGCACACGTTGTTCTGCCCTAACTTTGGCCTATCTCATAGTTTTTAAGAAGTTTTTACCTCCTCCTGTCTCCCACTTTTCGTTATCCTTTTATTCACTCCTCCCTCTGCCTTTCTCAAATTCTGCGTCCCTTTCTCCCTCTCTGACTGTATTACTTTTTTTATGATTTTAAAATTTTTTTGGACATTTTGTAAAAAATTTTTAGCTTACGATTTCTCCAACTTGTTCGAGAAGAGATTTTCCGCGAGTCTCGCCTTCTCGCGAGATTCGAATCTCGAATGACACGTAAGGATCGTAATGCTCGCGAGCTTCTCGACATTCAATTTTTCGATTCATCGGCTCTTTTATATAGAGCTTATGATTTCTTCTGGAGTAAAAGCGAAAATTTCGACAAAACCGCAATAAAAACACCGAAATGTATAGAATACTGGCAATGCAGCGACTGAATTGAAAGTCGAGAAGCTCGCGAGTATTACGAGTATGTCGAGATTCGAAAATCTCGCGAGAAGCCTTCTTCTCGATGTCTCGTTAAAAATATAAAATATTGCGAACAAAATTATTTGTATAATCGGACCTCTTCTGGATCTCAATTCCGACCAATTTATGCGGAATCGAAATGGATTGGTGTTCTGAATATCGATTCAGACCAGACTTGGTCGATTTGAAGTTTTGCCTCTGAGCAGTCGGAATCGAAAGTAATTAGCCTATTAAGCACAGATAATTACATTATTTTCCCCACAAATAAGTTTTATTAAATTATTCATTTTATTTTGGAAGATTTATAATAACTTTTTGCTGGACTATTTGTTTATTTAGTATTACAAATCTTAATTTGAAATTTTCTATCAAACATTTTCAAAGCTAAACAAAGCGATTCTGGTCGAAAGAAAACCGACGTGTTCTCAATTTCGATCGACCGATTTTTGCAATTTTTATGCAAAATTGCACGTCTTCTTGCCTCTGCTTTTCCGAAAACCATTGGCGCTGGCATTTTGTTCAAATTTTTGCACAATTATAATTTAACTAAAACCAAAATAAATAATACCCGCTGTTACGCTTGAATATCGACTCGGAATGAAAACGATTCGAAATCGACTTCGAATCGATTTGTTTCAATCGGAGTTGCGAACACCAAAAAGAAATTGACTCGGAATCAGCCTCGTTTTACTTTTCAAAACGAGTCGGAATTCAGAACAGGCCTGAATAAATATTTTTTGAGTTAAATGTCAATGGAAAGCAATATCATCAACAAAAAATTCACAATTAAAAAAACCAAGTGTATAAATACTGCCCATACAGCAATTAAGTTTATGTCGAGAAGCTCGCGAGATTTACGAGTACTTCGAGACACGAGAATCTCGCGAGAAGTCGAGTTCTCGGTTTTTCGGGGCTCGAAAATCTCGCTTGTGCTCGAGAAAAAATCGTAAGCTCTAAAAAAATTAAAAAAAAAAATCTTTTCGTTGACATTTTTTTACCTTTATAAATTTTTTTTAAAACATATGTTTTGATAAATTTTTTTTTTTTTTTTAATTTTCTTCCTTTTTTTCGATAGCCAAAAGCATTCCGCTCATAAAAATTAAATTGTTGCACAGTGTATGTAGTAATGTGTGTGTGTATGTATGTATACGGAGGAGAGGATGTCAGTTACTTTCTCTAAAATCGTTGTTGATTTTTGGAAATGTTTCATCTAACCACCTAAATGACAGCATATTTTTGCAGGTTATATTTTTTTCCAAATGCAATTTTTGACATTTTGTTTCAATCGAGTATTCCTAGTCCAAGCATTTGTATGAACTAAATATCTGATTGGTATGTCAACAACTGAAAACAGACATCATTGTTATCGGAGAAAACATTTCTAAACTTTCTATTTTGGATTTTTTGGTCTATTTGTTCACGAAACAGGAAAAATCGTATTTGGAATTACTTGTTTTGTTTTTTTGTTTTCAAATTTGTACAAGAATATTTAAATTTGTATTAAACACGGCAAATGCTCACTTTTAATATGGCTTTTTTGTTTTAAATATTATATTAGCAATAAAAATTAATAAATAATTATTTATTTGAATAAATTTGTTTTATTTTTTTAACTTTGGGATTTTTTTCGTTTAACTTTTTGAAGACTCCCTTAGTTATGTTCTAAAAAATATTTCCCTTTTTTACATATTATTATTTGAAATACATACTTCGAAACTTTCGGACAAGGCCCCGGCGAGATTCGAACTCTCGATCTCCTGTTTACTAGACAGGCGCTTTAATCATCTAAGCCACGGCGCCATGCTATTAACTGTTGTGTGAAATGCAAGGCCACCGTACAGGGGATGATATTCTTAAAAATGAACGAAAAGAATAAGTGAAGAAGCAAAAGTTTATTTATGACATCGGTACATACTTATGTATTTAGAATATGATGAAACTAGAAAGTGAAAAAAATTAAATATAAAAAACATATATTAAATATTTAAAAATAAACTATAGTCTGCTAGAAAAAACATAGGCTGTGTATTTTAATGTAGGTACATATGTATATATAACCAGTTGTGATGAGAAATTAAGGTGAGTTTCTAAACTTTGAGCGCATAATTATTGTGTAGGAATTAAGGCATCAAATCCCGAAGATATTTTGCAATCCCGCGATTTCGGCATTTAAAAGTGACAATTAAGGGACCCCGGGACTTTTTAGGATCCTCCAGAGACTGCTACCTTTGCATTAAGGTTTAATATGTCTATTTCCTTAGAAATCAGCAAGTGGCTGAAGTCCTAGAAAGCTTCTAGTATTTGCGAAGAGGACGGAGTTATTTTATAACATAGGTCCTGGTTCTTAATAGGGTTTTTCAGTTTGGACGTTAAAGTAACACTACGGACTCATTCAGCCTATATGAGGTCCTTATGGACCGGCCAGTTCAACCTAACCTAACCTTTGTCTGAGAAAATCGTAAAGAATACGTCATATTATATTTAGATATGTAAGTGATTCATGGTTATAGCTATCTCATGCAGTTCACAAGACTGGTCTTAAATTACCTTTTTGATGACTAAATTTCCTGCAAGGCATGTATAAAGCAAAATGTACGTTAGGGTGTTTAATTTATAGGTGAATGTTTATTTACCTTATCCTACCTAAAACGGTGATCTGTTGGATATACAAATTTGACTTAAATCCAATTAAAGAGAAATTGAAAATTTCATAAAATTTCATAATTTTTCTCTCCTATAAATATAATTGTATTTTCTGCAATAACCGTTATATTTACTCTCTTGCCATATTTTATTGGCAGTCATTTCACGCTTTAAAATGTGTCCAAGCAGTTGCGTAATCCATATGTACATTAAAAGGCAGTCTATAAAGCGGTCCTTATATTGTTTTCATCTCATTTACGCAAATATGATTGGTCGGACGGCATTTTCTCAGATGGAACTATTTATATTAAAGCAAAATTTTTGGGTTTTCCCACATACGCGAGAGCAAAATAACAAAAAACAGATTAGCAGCAAAAAAACCATTAAGCCAGAATTACCGCCGATCGTTTGTTTAGCTGAAAATGAAACACCTTTATGTACATACATATGTATATTTATATACATACAAGGTACATATATACGTATACGTTTGTACGAAGTAGAAGTAAACGAGGTAAAGGAAGGTGGACAAATTGCTATAAAATAAAAATCTTTCCATAGCACAAAACTGGAAAAAATCTGAAACAATAACATGTCATTTTATTATTTAGATGATTGTTAATATTTTTTTTTAATGCATGTGTTGGCATTATATTTAAAACTATGGACATAAGAGGTAATAGTGATGTACGCATAGAAGTGTTAAAGCAATTTGGAAATAAAAGAAGGAATGCCAAAATTGGAGCCTATGTGTGTCGCTATGCGTTGGGAGATCCAGTAAGCTTTAGTGCATTCATAGCAGCTGATCGGTAAGTTGTGTTATTTGAGTTATTAGCTGTGTTTTTTTTTACATCTATAGACGTTTACGCTTAAACTTTATATAGAGTGCTAAGCGTCAAACTTTAAATACACCTCTGAAATTGCCGTGCATAAAATTAGTACTACTAAATTTCAATACGCATTATACTCAGATGTAACTGAAATATGTGTCTATGTTTCACCTCTACACTAATTCTATGTATCACCTCTTAAAATAGTGCGTAGCCACAATTCATCGCAACTGATTCAGCTATATGTTACACACTATATGTCTCCGATTTTAGGTACACCCTGTTCTGTAGCTAGTTATTTAACCACTGCCGCTAGATGGGTCCCCTAAGCATTATCTAAGCGAGGATAAGCGTTTTTCGACGCGCATACGTAAACGTACCTATACGCTTGAAAAAAAACACGGCAATTATCAGTCAATTGTTTTTTTTTTACTTCTCGATCCACATTTTTCTTCTAATTTGCAGTCAAAACTACGGTCTTATGTTACAACACACGCTTAGGCCAGGGGTGAGCAGCACTATCACGATCAGTGGCCATGGAAACGTATTTAGAAAGAATGTGCATATCATCTGTGCGAATATAATGTTTTCGAACACCCTAATAAATACTGGACTGGATTTTATGCACTGCTCAGTCGGAGCTAATTACAGTCATGCTCTGGGTTAATGGCTTGCTTTGCGTATCTCTCGCATACCGAAATTCGATACAGCCACCCTTGATGCAACAATCAAAGCACCCATCTGGTCTTCACAGGAACGAAATTCTACGAGTACATTTTATTTGATTGCCAATGCATCACGTCATGTGTATGGTCCACTAGTTGACAACTATAAGCTAGGTGCGGGTTTGGGTTTTACGTATAGTTTTTAGGTGGGTTAAGTATTTAAGTAAGTTAGTGTATATATCATATTTCGATCTTATTTAAATACAAAACTGGATTATTATATTTAAACTTTTAGACTTTTACTGAACGGAAGTAGATGCATGGGTATTGAGATAGACGTGGTTGTAGATGTAGTTGTAGTTATAGAGGGGATGTAATTGTAATTGTAGAGGTAGATAGAGAGGAATGGCTGATGAACATTAATTAGGCGATGGATAGCAAGGAGATGGATAGCAATAAGACAAAAGTGGTTTTGGTGAGCCTAAAGCGGGCTGTGGATGTGTTAGTCCCCACAATAGGAGATCATTAAATAGATTCAAAACCTTACTTGAATTATTTAGAGGTAAACTGGGGGAGAAAGTTTCTAAATATGGCGGAGCCTTAATGCGAATAATGCTCAATATCAGCGGACCAGGTGAAGCTACCCGTCAGCTGTAACAAGCTCTATAATATTATACGCTGCACCAGTGTGACATGGATTTAAAATGACCTACCAAAAAGTAAGAATTACTGCCATGCGAATAGCATGTTTGAATGGTGTACAACAAAATACTTGCTAACATATTTTGTAGGAAAAGAGGAACTTCTGTTAAAATGCAGTTTTTTATTCTGAAAAACGTTGGAATTGTATCAAAAAGTGGGCAAAATAATTTCACTTGCAAAGTGTGATAGCACTCACATAGGGCGTTGCAATGAGCCGTCCAGCTCTGGATCGCGATCAAATCTCATTGGAAGGATCCGGATCAGTACTATGAGAGTTGGCAGCACTAAACCAATGTGTACACAAAATATGTTGCCTGTTATTTTTACACCCTTTTCCCGAATCGCACCATCAAATTTTATTTAAAAAGTTAAAAGTAGTGTTATTAGTTCTTAAACCAAGCCACAAAGGCGTCATATTTTCCATATATGTAAAACTATATGCGATTTTGCATTTGTTAAAAATCGGATACCCTAGTGCATGTGGCTGTAAGTGCTACCAAGTACAGAGAGTATCCTACAAAAATTTTCCGCAAAAAACCAAATCTACAAGGCCACCCTGTTGATCCTAAATTGATCCATGTTAAATTTTTATCGGTATCTGGATCAGGTTTCATTGAAACGCAACTATAGCGAAAGCAAATGGCGAATTCTTCTTTTTATGTTTTGTTTGCAACTATAGTTGGAAGTTGGCTACTTTTTTATGTCAGATAATGCTACATCTGCCGTACTCCATAAAAATACGTGCAATCTACTCATCATGCATAAGATTGCGTTGAACGCTTCGTCTTGTACAATTTGTTGTTTGATATCTTTAATATTCACATACCCGGGCTGTTGGAAATTTGAATATTAATAAATTTTCAATTAAAATTTTTCTCAGTGCTACAATATTTTTGAAAAATTGTATGTTGTCAATTTGTTAGGCCCTGTTTTTCCGTACAAGTTCAACTCAGTTTGTCATTTAAACTACGCTTAACCTTATTCTGCAATTTTAAAGTCTACTTTAACTGAAGTTTAAGCTGAGCATATGCGTCCGATCTGGCAGCGTTAAACTCTAGTTAACCTCTCAGTTATTTGCGCTCGTTCGAAATGGCGTCGAATATACCCAACAAGCATTTGGGCTTGAGTACCATTAGAGCTCTTGTTGATAACTAGGCATACTTCTAAAATCTCAGAGTTTTTTCGAAACAGTGGATCGACTCCAGAATCATAGCGTACCACTTTGGAGATTTTGTTTTCAACTCCACCTCAACTCGATATTCAATGTTGGATATCAACTGGAGAAATGTGTTGAATATTCATTTGAGAACTGTGCATTTCTCAAAATCTCTCAAAGGTCGGAAAATAATTTAAGAATGACGTTTAAGGAAGGTGTCGGCGTTGGAGATTAGAGAACTATACATTTTACAAAATTTCCCCAGAGCAATTAAATAATGATGTTGGATATCACCTCCGAAACTAGATATATTTCGCTGGAGAAATATTTTTCCATGTTTGTTAGGTAGTGGTTGGCGTGGCGTATGAACGTGTTTTTTGACCGCTCTATAATCGATGTTAATTTTTCTCAAAGCTAAAGCTTTTATCCACTTGTTGACTCAAGTGTAATCAAACAATTTTACTTACCTGTATTTTACATTTTTATATTGAGAATTTCGATTACAATATGAGACAGTGACTCTATAAAACATATTTTATTTAACTCTGGCATAATAAATCACCTATAATGCTGCCGCTCTCTCTGCTGTTTCTGATAGTTCTAATAATTATTGTTCATTGCCTTTTACAACACAATCTTCAACAATGCCAAATGGCTCTCTGTCATATGCTATTTATTGCAGCTGCTCCATACAACAGTTCTGCTATCTCCTCTGCTGTTAGCAATAATCAGCATTCGTCAAATATTATTAATAACAATAATAACAATGTGACTCAGCTTTGTGTCGATTTGCAAAAGCCTTTGTCGTCGGGTACTGCTAAAAACTTGCCTTCGTCTGGTCAGTGGACCAAAGTTTAGCGAAAAGGTCGTAAAAATAAAAAGCAAGATATCAATAAACCTTTGCACACTGGAGTTAACCATGAATCCAAAATCTCCCCTAAAGATTCTGTAAGCGTAAATCATCAAAGCAAGACTCGCCCCTCCAATTTGATAATCGGCGTTAGTGACAACACGGAACTTGACGTTGTTAGCTCTAGGAAATGGTATCATTTTCTTCAAACCAAGTGTTACTGCGGATGATCTTATTGCTTTTGTTTCCAAAAACACTAACATTAGTGCTCATCATCTCACATGTTTTCCTCTGGGCAAAAAGGACGCGGATATCAAAGATCTGACACGATTAAATTTCAAGCTTGGTGTATCGCCTGCACTAGTGGATAAAGTTTTAGATCCCAAGCTCTGGCCGGCAGATGTTAAAGTTAAGTCTTTCAAAAACCGTCGTAAAGTTGTTCAAGGTGGCGGTGGTGATGCTTAGCAATCAGCAGTGCCAGACAAACATTTTCCTAGGCAAGTCAGAATTTATTTTCAAAATGTCTCTGGCCTTAGGACTAAGGCCAACTTGGTTTCATACCTCTTCACCTATGGAGTCGGCTAACCTTTTTGCAGACTTTTTTCACTCCAATTTTGATACTCAGCCAGTTAGTGTTCCTGAGTCCTCCAATGGTAGACTCTCCCATCAAATTCGGGGCTCTTACTCTTTCTCTAGAAGATATTGTTGATGGAATCCGGAACCTCAAGTCGTCTTCCCAGACAGATATTGACGGCTTATCGTCTTATTTCTTTAAAAATTGTCTGAATCTAGCCACCCCGCTTCTTTTAATCTTCAACAAATTCTTGAGTGTGGTGAGTTCATTGATGCTTGGAAGATAACCTTCATATCCCCGATTTTTAAAAGTGGTAATAAAAACAATGTTGCCAACTATAGACCAATTGCGAAAATATCTACTATCTGTAAATTTTTTGAGTATGTTGTAAAACAAAAAATTAGTTTTGTTGTCAAGCAATTAATTAGTGATAGTCAACATGGCTTCATGCCTGGTAGATCCACGCTTACAAACTTAGCCTTTTTTTCTGAATTTTGCCTTGCAGCCTTCAACAACCGTCTTCAAGTCGACACGGTTTATACGGATTTCTCCAAAGCGTTTGATAAAGTCAGTTATCAAATCTTGATTTCCAAACAAGCCAGATTGGGCTTTCACTCTATATTTTTGTTTTGGTTTAAGTCCTACCTTCACTCACGCAAATGTGTAGTTGTTGTTGACAATACTCACGCCAAGCCTTTTATTGTATCCTCAGGAGTACCGGAAGGCAGCATTTTGGGGCCACTGTTTTTTGTAATTTTTATGAATGACATTTCAGCCTGCTTTCAGCATTCCCATTTTTTGCTTTACGCTGATAATCTGAAGGTGTTTACATCTGTTTCTACTCCTTCTGATTCAGAAAACATTCAGTCTGATCTGAACAACGTTGCTGATTGGTGCCGTAATAAAAATCTGCCTTTAAATATTGGTAAGTGCTTTCACGTAATCCTCTCTAAGTCTCGTTGCACAATTCCCACTTCATATTATATTGACGGCTCTCGACTATCCACACGTACTGAGATTTCTGACTTAGGCGTAATTTTCGACTCGCAGTTTTCGTTTACCACTCACATAACCTCGATAATTGCTAAATCCTACTCGGGTTTGGCTTTTATTCGGCGATTTAGCTCTGACTTAACAAATCCTTATACTCTTAAGTTGCTGCTACCGTCTCTCGTACGCTCTAAGTTGGAATATACTTGCTTTATCTGGAGGCCTTATCATGACTGCCATATCAAAAGGATCGAGCGAGTCCAAAAAGTCTTTTTATGGTTTGGCCTGAGGTCTTTGAACTTTTCTGAGCCGATTCCCTCTTATAATGCCAGAAGTGCCTCCAATCACTTCAAAGTAGGAGGACCATTCTTTCTCTTACTTTTGTCTATGATATTATTAATGCTGTGATTGATTCACCACGTTTACTCGAGAGTATTTGTCTCCACATACCCCCTAGATCACTTCGAAATTGGGATATGTTTTATACTGATTGTGCTTGGACCCTCTATGCCTCTACCGCTCCCATTTTTAGAGCACTGAGGGAGTTCAATACCATCTCAAATTCTTTGGCCATTGACCCTCAAATCTTTGTTGAGTGTAATAATTTTTTGATTGTATTGCTAAGGTCTGTATTTTTAAGTATAAACTCAAGTAGTCTGTAAGAACATTAGACTATTTTTGAAATTAAATAAAATAATTGAATAAATAAATAAACAAAATCCAGTTGTTGCCGTATCTGCAAATTATCTAATAATAAAAAACCAATGTTGCCGCACAAAAAAGTGTACCCCAAAGACGGCCTTAAACTGTAACTGAAAAACTGCTCAGTAGTTTAACTGGAGTTTAATTAAATTTGACTAGAGTTTAAGCAAACTTAGTTTAAGCTTAGCTAACTACTGAAAAACCAGCCCTTAGTGTAAATTTGAATATCATACCGAAGTGCCTTGGCTTCATATGGAAGTGCTTTTTCTTTGCACTTTAATATGAAATTTAGGCACTTCCATATGAATCGAATTTATATGTGAGCGCATGTGAGAGTGCTATGAAATTTTTTTTATATTCAAAGTGTGCATTTGTATCTGTGCTATTCTTCAGGGCAAAACAAAAGCAATAAGTGTATAAGGGTTTGATCAGCTCTGCACATACCCATAGAAATATTTTTTTCTATAAATTGATACATTGGTAATTGTTTTATGTGTACCTATATTTTGGTTTAAATTTTCTACTAAATTTTTAGCACTCAAACAACGCTTTGCGCCTATTTGTGAGCAATAATATAAAAAAAAATTTGCATAACAAAATAATTTACACACTAATAAACGATTTTAATTTGTTATGAATAAAGCAAATTGTGAATAAAAATAAACCGCCAAAGTTCACAGTTTCCGTCAAAGATAAAACCACAAGAGAAAATTGTCCGATACGACAAGTTGATTGTGACCATAATTACATGTCATAAAGACGCGATTATCTCTCACAAAAGAAATGTATAAAGGAAAGAAATTTGCATAAGAGCTAAGATAGGCAATAAGGCAAGTGAAGATATACTCACTCCTATTAAGTTTGTATATATTACTTATAGTATAAAGAAGATAAATATTCAAGCCGCCAAAAGCAATAGAGAAAGGCATAATATTTTAAGATTTTGTTCTAACAAATAACGGATTTACGCTTTTAAGAGCGCTTTTGAACAAAGTTCAACTGTCTATGTGATTGCTTTGAAAAGGCCATAGACGTTTGACTCTTAAGTAGGCTACAGTGGTGGGACGTTTCCAATGACGTTGTTATATTTCGTAAAGCTAAATGTTTCATAATTTTTTCGTTAATTGCAGTTAGAAACTCCAAGAAAACCGAAAGACTTGGTTTTCCCGCGGGTGTTGATAGAAAGCTTACTAGACGCGACAATTAACTCCCTGCGAAAGCGGTAACAAGGCGGGCGACGTTTCCAAAAGGGACAAAATAAAGTTCATACATAGCTATGTATGTATTAAGGGGGGTGAATACAAAGCTATCGGAGCTGCTCAGTTGATATATGCGTAAGTTTCTATGTACGACTCAGGCTAATGCAACTTGTTGATTTATAAAGGTTCAAAAAAAAAAAAAACAGCGAAAGGATCATAATTCGTCCTAGGCTTAATGTACTGATTTCAAGACCAAAATCGGATGAAAAAAAGCTATTTCCAAGCTTTTGGTTCATTTGGTTGATTTGAATTTAAAACAAGGCATCACCTTGAGGAGGGAGGGTCTGTATTTTACAAAAAATTACTATGGAACCACCCGGAAACATCCAACATCATAGCCTGTAAGCTGAGTTCCACACATCTTCCTGCCCTCGCCCCCCTTAAAAAATTATTGATATAAACAAACTGGGAATAAATTTGCGGAAGGGACGGCCAGGAAAGGTTGCGAAATGTACATACGAGTGTTCGAGCTGGCCAGCTCCCTACGACCATCTGAGTTATCTCCTGGAAAAATCGAGGAATATGAGCTTGAGTCAACGTACTTGCTGTGTACCAACCGGAACGATTGCGAGTTTTCAAGGTCCTTACGGTCATGTTTGGCTATGAAAGGAACTGGCTTTCATCTAAAGCTAGGCAAATTTGCAGTAAAAATCCTCTGCCAACATGAGGGGGAGTTGATTCATTCCTTTCTCTGGCGATGTCCAGGACTCAGATTTCTTGGCGCACGGTTATTCGACAGTCCGACAGAGACTGGGGAGGTGGATCTTTCACTATTACTTATACTATCAGATAACGCAAGTGGACTACTAGGACGTAAACTCCGTGGGCGAGTGTGCCGCCACTCGGCACACACTGAACGCATTCACAATGGTAAGAAATGTCGAAGTCGGATCTGAAAACACACTAAGAAAATTATATCAGCTTGTTGACAGACAAAACCTAAATTGCAATATAAAGTAACTGATTCGGCGATTATTGACGCTTTTCACGGAATCGGGTTTCTTAAAATTGTGGTCTTGCCCACTTTTAAATTCTAGACGGTACTTGATGCATCTACTTTTAAGGGAGTGCTTTACCAAACAGAATAGATCTGCAGCTTAACTCACAGTTTTTGCTGCTTTTGAGCCAGGATATGGCTCTTGGTACTTCGTCATAGTTGGGTGGTGGAATGTATCGTCCTTTAATTGAGAATTGAACTCATCATCTACATTAATATTTAGTGAAGCTTATAAAAACCCGTACCATTATCTCATTATCACTCCCTGTTGCACACCATCCTGCCCTATCAAGTCAATCCGATAGTGTTTATATACCCGGTTGCGTAGATCAGTCGAACATTGCTTTCAGACAGCGATAGTAAGAATCGAGTGAACAACCCAAACAAATAATTTTTGGAACGAGCTTCGGCGACGTAATAGCCGATATCGGTAGCGAATATCGGTTAAAGGTTTGTTATAGGCTTAAGATGTTCATCGGCTTGTTATCGACGGAATATAGATGTGTCGTCGATGGGACGTCGATAATAATTTGATTACAGGCCCATATAAAATCGGTAACTTCTTGATAGCAAATCGATAACTTTTCGATAAGAAATTGGTAAAAAATCTATAAAAAGTCGAACGCACACTGATAACCAATTGATAATACTCCGATAACTATTCGATGACCAATGGATAACTATTTGATAATCTATCTATACTTTTTCGATAGTAGCTCGTTTATAATGACACATCGATAACTTTTTGATAGCAACTCGATAAATTTTCGATAGTAAATCGAGAAGTTTTCGATAAAAAATTTATAACACGCCTCTAACAAATTGGTAACACTCCGTGACGAATGAATAACATTTCCATAAAAAAAAGTTTGCTATCTTATCGATACCGTTTCGATTAATAATCGATATTACAGTCAACTACTTCCGAAGACTACGCGTACACTTACTTTACGCTTTCATTATGGAGAAAAGATGATTCATATCAAAACGTATTGGAATATACAGAATCCAGATTCTTATGCTGAGTTGGATTAATTCCGCCTCCACAATTTTTTTGCACTGTTTAATTTACGCACCAAAAATCACATTTATAACCTACCTATGCAACTTACATAAACACAGCTTATTCAACCACAGCCAGATACGTTGGATTACGTTGAGATTACGCCAGCTGACATGACTTTCACGAAATTCAATGATTAACTTATTTCAACTTGTAAAAGTCAATAACAACAAAAGCCCTCTTTAGTAGCAAAAGCAAATATTTATTTTGCTCACCTTAAAGTGATGAGCAATTTTTCATGTCTCAGCAGCGCCGGTATTAAGACATCTTTCAATAATCTTATAGAGGTGGGCGCCTGCACCAATTGTAAGTTCTAAAAATAAAAATGGTTTCAAAATAACGAATGAATCCCCGATTTGCGCCGCTTTCTGCTGCTAAACGTATCGGTATGCTGCATAATCGACCAGAGCAGTTTAGTGGCACATTTAGTGATATTTTGTCGCAGTACAAATCACAGACTCATATTTCGCATCCTATAGCTCCTACGGCGATAGCTGTGATTGGGTCTGTGATTACACTAGTTTTTAAGCATGATTGGGAACCCAACGAATATGACGTCACAGATAGTCAGCTCGTCGACTTTTTCGAAGCTGTCGCTGCGATTTGCTGTGATTTGATCTCAAGTATTAGGTGACTCAAGAAATCACCAACAAAACAACCATTGCATTTTATTCATCCATACGCAGCTTTATTGGTATTTAAATCCTTCGCATAAAATTAATAACGTCTATGAATTTTCATGATGTGCATTATTATTACCAAATTATACACCTTATGAGCGAGATGAGAGGGAAAATATATTGTTTATCCATAACAAAAATAGCTACGGTATCTTATAGCATGCATATTTCAAAAGTTTATTCATCTCGTATGCCAACTTATCAAAAAAAATTTGTTTTGTATGAAGGAATATTTATAAGTATGTGGTTTCTTGCAAGGACATTAAAAAATGGCTCTACTTCATATTATTTATGTAAGTATGTATCTATTTTGTCCTTTGGTAGCGTTTTTTATATTACATTTAGTTACACTTTTTATGCAAAGCAATTTATTTTGAATTATTTTTATGGCACTTAACGTTCTAGTGAGTAAGGACATTTGGATGCAGAAGCTAGTAGGGAAAATTACTTTGGTATGTTAAGTAGAAAGAAATAGCTACAAAATTGAGATGATACAACAAGCGATAATTTGGGCTGAGTAGGCAATGAGGAGTAAAATAACACTGCGATGAAAATATATTTCTACCGGTCCTCGACTTTAGCAGCAGAGGAAGGAGTTGGAATTTGGCACATTTTACATGACTCTACACTATCATGCTCTCAACTCCGTTAAACTCTAGATATTCATCCCTATTACGGTTGTCAATATCAACCATCACTTCGTATGGTCATCGACAGCACGTCAACACAACTTCGGTATTATTTTAGCCGATACCAAAGAAGCATCAACACCTGTCAATAGTTATCGACTTTGACAACGCCGATGACAATTCATGAGCATCGAAACTAATTTTCTCACCACTGACAACCATAATAGCGGTGATTTTTTGGGTAAACTGCTCAAAAATGGACTGGCTACGTTTGAAAAAATAGTAATCTATATCCTCATTATCTCTCCCTTTCTCTTCCCCAGCCCTTCCATCTTCCATTTCTTCCACCTCCATTTCCCCTGGCTCTTGCCCATCGCATTCTTATTAATATATGTGTCTATATCTATTCCTGTTCATACTAATTCCTATTTCCCGTTTGATTTCCATTCTTATTCCTATTCCATATCCTTCTTACTCCTATTCTTAGTGGACACGTTCCTATTTCAATTGATAATCCTATTCCTATAGAAATTGTCTTTTTAGTTCCCATTCCTCATCTTATTCCTATTATTATTACTATTACTGTTACTATTACTATTACTATTACTATTACTATTACTATTACTATAACTATTACTGTTGCTATTACTATTACTATTACTATTAATATTACTATTACTATTACTATTACTATTACTATTACTATTACTATTACTATTACTATTTCTACTCCTATTCCTAAAGTCAAATTCCTACTCGTATTATTATTCCTATTTCTCTTAATAGTTATATTCTCATTTCAACTCCGATTTACTCATTGTTTCCTATTCTTGGTTTACTGTTTCCCACCATTCGTTCTGCTGGCGGTTCTCTTTACCTTTACGTCTCTGATTCCGATCCCTACTCCTATTTCTATTTTTTTGTGTGTTTATAGTCCTATTCTTCTTCCTATTTCAAAATGCATTCCTCTTCCATTCAATGATTTCCATAGTTATTCCTACTTCTATTCCTATTCGGTTTTCTTGTCATAGACACTGTCCTCTTTCAATTAGCTTTCCTCTTTTTATTACATATTCATGTTTCTATTTCTATTCCTATTTGTACTTCGATTCCAATGCCTATTATATATTCCTTGTCGTACTTTAATTCATATTCCCCTTTCAACCCAGACTTTTCAAACTTAGTGAATTTCATTGAGATCGGCTGAGAATCATTATGAAACATACGAATCCATTGCGCAATTACTGGCTGTTGTGAACTGAATCCGTAGCAGATGTACGTGTTGACATACTTAGCAAGGTGCTATAAAACTTGTCAGCGATATCCAGTATGCCTTGTGGGTAATATCACCGTCATCTCAATGCCTTAACGCCTAGGCTCCTTCCTCTTTTTTCTTGTAGTGATAACGAGACTCTCCGAAGGTTTGGGGAGTGGTATCGATGTAGATGATCCTTTGCTGGATATACATCCCATATGCTCCGGAAAATAACAACATTAAAGTAACAGCCCGGCCAACGCGGGAGCAATTTGGTATGACCACGTTGAACCTTCCCGTCATCCAACTCCTTTCTTTCGTAAGGAGCTTGACAGAGTAGACCCTCGTCTGCTTAATAAACAGGTTTCATCACTGTAGGATGAGAATGATAATTGGCGAAGCTATAAACTTCGCTAGCAATCCTTTGAGAGGGTTGCACTAAACAAACCCCTTTTGATTTTCAATCGCCGCTTAGTCGATTTACGCCGTTTAGGAACTATCCCGTGCTAGCTACCCCTGCTTCGCGATAAGTGGCGCCAATTGGGGCCACCTCCACTTGCCCATCCCAACTCAATGGAGATTTCGCCATTCATCAGCTTCCACATAAAATCGTCGATACCGGCTTCATCAGTTCGCATAACATAACCTAGCCAGCAAAGCTTTTGGGATTTAATTCAATGTACTATGTTGATATCTGCATTAAGCTCATAAACAGGATCATAAATATTGTGTCGGCATCATGGACAGGACCATAAATATTTCAGAGAATTTTTCTTTCGAACACTCCACGGGCCACCTCATCTTCTCTCGATACCGTCCATGACTCCTAGTCTTACATCAGGATAGGGATGATAAGCTATTCGTAGGGTGTGATTTTTGTTTCCTTCGATCTTAAATAAATACCCCGCAAAAAATGTATTTGGTCTTGCATAAAAAAAGCATATCCGACTATAGCTAGTTTTGATCTCTTAATATGGGTTGGATTGATCCCTTTTGTTTGATCATATACCTTGGAAAGACCAATTGTACCTGTTTATGCCTGAACCGATATTGTCGGACTGGTCCTCTTTATATCCTTACGGATACTGTCGGAGAGGTCCTCTCTCTACTTCCCTTTATATCTTAACGGGTACTACCGGACAGGTCACCTTTTTAACGCTACTGACACTGTCGAACAGGTCCAGGACAAACCTCCTTCTACCAGTATAAGAGTTCTTACCGGTCAATAAATACCTCACATAGACTGAATGTGCAAAGTGTTACCAGAATTTGTTTGACGTCGGAAGAACCCCAATCAGGACTTATGTTGTAGAATAACTTCGTTTTCTTGGCAAATACAAGAAGTTTTCTAAGACCTAGCTTAATTGCTGCCTCGATATCTGGCAAGGACATGAACAAAGAACGTGCTCAGCTTTTTCTTACAGCAGCACGCGCTTCCTGCACCAGCTATTACTGACGAGGCCTAACTTATAAGCATGTGACGCCAGAAGGCAGTGTCCAATAAGTATGCCTATCGTGGGCCTTAAGTCTTCTCTCTTCAGAGATATGAACCACTTTGTGTGTCTTATAATTAGGCTTTGCACAAGATTTTAGAAATTTTGCAGCCCCGCGCTTTTGTCCACACCTTTCCTGCTTGATGTATGTTGTTGTAGCGATAAGGACACCCCCGAAGGCCTTGGGGAGTGTTATCGATGCTAATGGTCCTTTTCCGGATGCAGATCCGGCACGTTCCCGTACCCTGTTTGATGGATCATATGCAACTCCGCGCTCCTATTGATTTCATCCAAACGGATTGGGATGTCTATTGTCGTTTCAGCGAGTGTTGCACCCTTCTTTGCCAATACACCAGGCTCTTTGCTACCATCTATCCCTTTTTGACCGGGACCCCAGTATAGATATATGGCAAGGCCAAAGCGAAGTTTTTCCAATGGTTCTTTGCATAACAAAACACTTCTTGATTAAGTACTGCGTGAGATTATTGCCTTAATCGCCGCCTGATTAAATAAGAAACAAATGAAAAAAACCCGGCTTTTCGAAAAATCGGTTGGATGGATGGTATATGCTATAGTGGTCCGATCCGGTCGGTTCCGACAAATGAGTAATCGGACACCCAAATATATCTGCTCACCAAATTGCATCAAAATATCGCAAAAACTGTGAGACTTGCTAGCGTTCAAACAGACAGACAGACGGACGGACGGATAGACAGACAGACGCACATGGCTAAATCAACTCAGTTCGTCATCCTGATCAATTTGGTATGCTATCAGCGCTGCATTCAGAGCTTCTGAACATCTCTTTTGGGTTTAATGCTGCCTATGAATTTGTGTACCACTTCGTAGATGTAAAAGGCCTAAAATACATATACAATTACCATGACGACACAATCACCATTATTTATTTTGCCTGCATAAATAAATGTTGCCTGAACAATTTAATCCACATAAGCCTTTAAGTAAAACTTATTTTTAATTAAAACAAAAACTACAAGCAATGAATTTCTCATGTACCGAATTTGCCTCTAGTGTGAGTGGGAATACCTCTAAACCATATTTCAATCCAAGCGATGTGATATTACCACGATTGCACGATAAATCCTTACTTGATAGTCATGACCAGCAGAAGCAGCAGCCATTGCCAAATCAACCGGAATCATTGCGCCATTTGGCGCTCGATGCTATCGTTGCCAATTGGAATGGTAATAATTTCATTACTAACTATATATCAACGACAATACAAGTAGCATATTTAAATCAAAATAATATCTGTATATGTTTAACGCAAAATTCTTGCCTTCTGCCAGACAATCCCATCTATGAGGTGTTGACGCGTCAAGAGGATCGTAACTACATACTCACTCACCTGGATACGCAACTGCCGCTGAAGTTACTTACCGAACACATACGTGACAACAACTTTTGGCGACATTGTTGTCAACAACGTTGGAAGCCACATCATTACACAAATAGTCTGTCACAAGCGCAACCATGGATTAGCATCTACATGCAGCGACATCTGCAGGACTATATCGAATGCGTGGAGACGTGCGATTACGAGCAAGAGCAAGCGCAAGTGGTGTTGGATATTTGTGCGCCATATGTAAATCGACTGGAGATAACACGTTTATAACCGGCCACCGATGGACGTAATGGTGAGTAGGCAAAGGAAAGTATAGGAATATATTGGGGGTAAGAAAAAATATGTGAAAAAGCAAGCCATGAAACCAAAACAAAATTGAAATTGCAACCCAAGCATTTCGAAACGCTTAATTATTTCGAAACCGAAATCGGAATTGAATTGCAACCCAACCTTTTGGAACCGTTGAATTTTTTCATAACCAAAATCGCAACGTCAACCGTTTACAATCATTTCATTTTGTAAAACCACCACCGTTTAGAACCATTTCATTTCAAAAATAAAATGGGAAATGTAACCCTTTGCAACCGTTTTGTTGTTCCAAACGGAAATCGAAACATACTCGTTTAAAACCGGTTTATTGTTCAAACCGAATACGAAGTTGTTGACGTGTGGGACATTTCCTTTTTTCAAACTGTTTAGAACCGTTTCAGTTTTCGAGACTGGAATAGAATTCGTGACCATTTACAACCGCTTTATTTCAACACAAAAATAGGAAATGTAACCCATTTTGAACGTTACTGAAACAGAACGTTTACGTTGTTCCAAATGGAAATCGAAATCGTACCCATTTGGAACCGTTTAAATTTTCAAAGCCGAAAACGAAATTGTAAAAATTTGGGAAATTTTTTCTCCTTTCAAATCTTCAAACCTTTTAGAGCCGTTATATTTTTCAAAGCCGAAACCAAAATTGGAACCATTTGGGACTTTCCATCTTTGCAAACCTTTTAGAACCATTTCAGTTTTCAAAGCCGAAGTTGAACCGTTATATTTCTCAAAACCCCTTTATAATTCTAAACGGTAACTGTTTAAAACAGGTTCATTTTTCAAATTCAAACCGAAATCGTCATCTTTTAGAACTGTTTCCTATTTGAAAGTCGAAATTGAAGCCGTAACCGTTTAAAGTCACTTTCTTTTTCAATACCGTATTCGAAAAGGTGGCCCTTTAGGAAGTTGATTTTTTAAAAACCAGAAGCGAAATTGTAATTGTTTAGAAACGTAGTATTTTGCAAAACAAATGAAAATCGAAACCGTTTAGAACCGTTTTACATTTCAAAACCGGAGCTTATTTATCCCATATATCCTAGAGGTTTAGAACCGCTTAACTTTTCAACGGCGAAACAAAAAAATGTCACTTTTAAAAACGAAATTGACCCCATAACCGCTAAGAACCATATCAATTTTCGAAACCGAAACTGTAATTGCTTTGAACCGTTATCAGTTCAAAAGCTAAATTGAAGCAGTAATCGGTACGAAGCTTTCTTTTTCCTTTAACCGAAAATGAAACAGTAACCGTTTAGAACCGTTTCATTTTTCAAAACCTAATTGAAACGGTAGCCGCAGTTCTACTTTTCAAAATCGATACCATTTAGGATCTTTTCATTTTTCAAATATAAAATTGAGACCATAAGCGAAGTCCTTCGAAGTGCTGCACAGTAAAGCCAAAATACAAATCGTATTAATTTTTAACCGTTTAATTTTTCAAAGGCTCAATCGTACAATTATGAGCATTTGACTCGTTTCATTTTTGTGATGCATCTTTATCTTCTCATAAAAGCCGAAACCGAAACTTTAACGATACAAACTCGTACAACGAAACCGGTTTCATTTCTTGCAAAAAAGGTGGTACGGAAATCACCAAACAGATGGAAAGTGTATTAATATTACAATTCTTCCGGTGACTTCCTTATACTTTTGTCTTAACTCCATATCGACAGCTCACATTCCACTCGATTTCATATTGAGCAACTTACCCGAATTGCAAATGCTACGCATGACTTACGCAATAAAGACGGTGGGCAGTAACTTTTGTTTGGGTAGCAATACAATGTCAAAGAAAGATATAACGACACTGTCACGCGGACTAAGTGAGTGTCATGAGTTAGTCACATTTTGGTAAGCTTCAAGTGCATGTAGTATTGTATGGCTCCCATCACCTTACGTTAATAGTACCCTTTTTCTTGAGAAAGCCTACATAGCACCAAACTTGAATCATATCAATTGCCATTATTGGCGTGCGCTCTGGATATAGGCTGTCACAAGTTAACTTCATTGTCTATAATTCATTACACTATGCGTGATGCTGGGATTAAAGAATTTGTGAATGTATGCAATAAGGAATCTTTTGGCGCATTGGTGGTACTCGATCTGACGGATAATAGAATTAGTGAGTACGGAAACCCCTTCACTGAAGCTCATATTTTGCAGGTTTTTTCTTCTCCTTAACTTTCAGCCTCCGAAGGCGCATACATACTCAGTCGCACTATTAGAGGACATTCTCTACGCAAACTAATATTACGCATGAATCCAATTGAAAGTGATGGTGCTGCTGCCATTTTTTCGCTCATGTATGTAATACCCGTAGAGATGATTGATATAAGTGGTTGTTCCATTTGTTCATCGATTACGAAATTATTCATGAAATTGATTGTGACGAATAAGTCATTAATTAGTATTGATGTTTCGAACAATGATGTGGGTGAGGTAACACACTTTCAAACTTGGTCCTGAAGGTAGTTTTTATAAAAATAACTAATATCTATTTTACTACAGGAATTTGCCAAGCAACTCTGCAAAGTCATTGGTTTCAATAAGGTGTTGCAACATTTAGATTTACGCAATACCGGAATAAGTATCGAAAGGCGAATCAAAATTAAGGATATTCTTAAGCTGAATCAGATGAAAGACAAAACCCTCCTCAAAAAAATATTAGCGGCGAAAGCTTAAAGAGGTATCTCATTTTTCCGGCTCAAGCCATCGTATAGAGATTGTTCAGCACACTACCATATCGATGGTCTCACGTACAAGTTCTTACATAAGAAAAGTTTTTCTTAAACGAGGTCGACTCTCGGTGGTATATCAGCCTTCCAGAGTATTTTTGCCATGAAAAGGAAATAATTGACAGATGCTATTCGATGTAGGTTCCTCCAATTCGTAGAAAAAAAAAAAAAAATTGTACACGATACGATGTATATTAAACACAGACTGGATGTCTGCAGAGTGTTTCCAGAATTTGGTTGACGATCATACTAAAAAAATCAACAAAGCAACAGGACTTATGTTTTAAAATAATACTTTCCTCTTAGCAATTTTTTAGGACCCATCCTAATTGTTGTCCCGATAATTGGTTACTCTGGCGCGCCGAGGAGCTGGAGCCTTAATCTCGTTAGCTCAGGACACAACACAGAACGTGATCAACCGTTTCTTCCTGCAGCCGCACTTCCTTTATATGCTGCTACTAACAACGCCTAATTTATGAGCATGTGACTCCAAAAAGCGGTGCAATTACGCCCATCCTCAGATTGTAGTCATCTCTTATATATAATTTTTTGTCGAATGCTATAAGACTTACACATGCTTGGTTGATCATATGCAATGGTTGTCTCCTTTCGTATCACCCAATCTAGTTAGAATGTATACTACTTCGAAGGGTTGCGCCTTTCTTTAGCCGCTCATCCCTCAGAAGCAGAGATGCTTTGAGCACATATCCTTCTTATTTTTCTCCTTTTTCAAAGTTTCCTACACAAAAAAAGTTGGAGCACCACCGCCTTGGCACATACGATGCAAGGGTGCGGGATAGACGTTTTCCAAAGAAGGCCAGTGGTTGTTGTTGCCTTTGAGCATCTCCGGAACGATTTAGTATGACCACATTGCACTGTCTTCTTCAAGTCTTCTTAATATGCGTATGACACATTCATATTTATAACAGGGCTTTGCCCGGGAGCTGATGTTGACAATTGGGTTGAGGAAACTGTAGAGCACCGAGATCTTCTCAGGGGATCTGACCGTGTACGGGCGCGTATACCTACCACTATACCTAAAAGTCCCACTTACCCCTACTACCCACGGGTTGGATTACGGTGTCCAGCTGGTACAAATCCGCACTCTATTCAGACCCCTACCAGCTTCCTACCTTTCTAAGATGAATATCCTTAGTGTCATTAAAGGGCCTACTTCCTGAGACCAGCAGCTACGGCGAAGGTATACCATCAGTCGTTTAACTTGCGCTGTTGGCTGCCCGCTATTCAACCGTTGTCGCGCGCTGTACCAGCGTTGCTCCGATTTGGTTTCGGATTAAGCTCCAAGTTCGCACAACCCTTTTAATGGCTCCCTGCTACTGAGCCGACATAACTTCATGAGCAGGGCGATATCGTCACACATATTATACTGAAGGTACTGTCCATGATATTGGAGCTCACTGCGTGGAGTTACAAATATTCTACTGAACGCTGGGCGACATCAGATTTTGAGACCAGTGCCATATTAGCTCTTTCCAAGCTGACTCGTTTACTAGAACAGGCCTCAAGTGGCCAGCAGCAAATTAAAATCCCACAGTTCTCGCAATGAGATCTGCTTGGAAATCGCTCATCACGCAAGCACCCTATTGTTTCCTCAAACGTCAATACTAATAGCACGCCATCTGAGGTCGCTTTCTAGCAATCACCTTTCGGTGATCTTGATAACGATCAATGATAAGTGCTTTGGCTGGGCAGAGCTAAGTGCTGTACTGTTCTATCTTATCTGGTAACCATTGGTGGCTACATTATTTAAGTTAACTTTTTTTCTTTACCAGTGTAATATTAATCTCCAAAAATCACAAAAACCATTTTTTTTAAATACTTATCAAAAAAATCTGACTTGTCCCTCTTTCCACCAACTTTGGCTGTAATTAGATTTCGCAACACTTTTAACCCTCTTAAAGCCATTAACAAAGAAAAACACCTTTTCCTCTAAGGTCCTTAAAAAAAGAAAATAAAAAATGAAAAATTATACACAAAACCAACAAATATGTAAAAGCAAATGCTTAAAACAACCAACTTCTAAAAAGCAATAACAACACAAAAAGTGGCAAGAATAACAGAACAGCAGAAACTTTTTGCTGAATGGACAATCGCTCTTATTTGAGGGAGCTACTTAACTTACGTACGTACGTTTGGATGAGTGTTAAAAGTGGTGCTAGAGAATACAAGGGGTACAATGAAAAGGGTATACACTAGGGTGATCCAAAATAAGTAATGATGCGGATCATTAAGAATAGGAGTTTTATACTAACATGTGGCTTTAATTATGTTACGTCATATTTAGGAGGGTTCATTCAATTCTCTCGCTAAAACTTTGGAGTGGCTGCACCTATTTGGCTTTCCAATACAAAATGTTTAAAGTTGTGCAATACTTGCTTTTTTTCTTAGTTTTTAAAAAGTTATAGGTTTCGGTTTGATAGCTCTAGTATGAGCCAGCCGCCAAATTTCAGATTTCGCTAACGCTAAAACTCCATCGCCAAAAATCTCTGAAATAGTACCAAGTGTGCAGAAAAGTATGCAACGTTTAGTACTATATGATTATAAGGAATAACCGCCTCAGTCCTATGTTAAGGTATAGAAGTTAGGCTGTAATTCCTTGTGACATCATGTTATTTAAAGTCGCATACTTTTCTGCGCACTGTGTACTGTTTTAGAGATTTTTGATGATGGAGTTTTAGTGTTAGGGAAGGTTGAAATTTGGGGGCAGATCTCAGAAAATAGCACGGGGTCGACAAATTTTAGACACAGAAATGAGCGTATACTTTTCTAAAGGCCTTTGGTGTTCAGAATTTGAAATTGGTAATGGTTTTGAAGACATTCGTTCTTGAAGATTCTAAAAACACATTTTCCTGTTACATTCATTACACTTTCTCGTCATGTAAATTTCTCTTTATTACAAAACAAATAAAATTTGAAAGTGCAGTCATTTTCTATGAAAATATACTTTATTTTTTGGGAAGCTCCCCATGCGAATTAAGCTGTGTTTTTTTTTTATATGTATATACATATGCACTTAAACTTTGTATGAACTGCTAAGTGCATAGCTTAATCTACACTTATAAAATTGTAGCGCACAAAATTTGTACTAAACAAGTAAGAAAGGCTAAGTTCGGGTGTAACCGAACATTACATATACAGCTGCCAAATTACAGCTTATAAAACTTTTAAATTACCTTTTAAAAGTGGGCGGTTCCACGCCCATTGTCCAAAATTTTAGTAATTTTCTATTCTGCGTCATAAGGTCAACCCACCTACCAAGTTTCATCGCTTTATCCGTCTTTGGTAATGAATTATCGCACTTTTTCGGTTTTTCGAAATTTTCGATATCGAAAAAGTGGGCGTGGTTATGATCCAATTTCGTTCATTTTAAATAGATCGGAGATGAGTGCCCAGGAACTTACATACCAAATTTCATTAAGATACCTCAAAATTTACTCAAGTTATCGTGTTTATGGACAGACGGACGGACATGGCTAAATGAGTTTTTTTTTCGCCCAGATCAACGGGGTACCGTTATGCGAACAAAATTAATATACTCTATGAGCTCTGCTTAGCTGAGTATAAAAAGTGTGTCTCCACTATTCTCCACTTTAAGTTGTGGTATGGGTTATATACTATAGCCGAAAAGGTATGTGTCTCCACTATTTTTCCATGCACTAATACTATGTGTAGATTTCGATGAACGTTTTGTTATAGTTGCAAATGTAGACGTATATACAAAAAGAAAACGGCTACTGTTCTTCAAACTGTATTATGTTTGCAATATTTTCTTCATATATAATTTTTTCACAAATTTCAAGTCTACTTTTAGGCATGTTAGTCACTTAACAACTGCATATAGCAAGCTTCGCGTATTTCAAATAAAATTGTATTAAACTAAAACATTAAAGTTAAAAGGAATTATATCGACCACTTCGTCTACTACACAACTCCAAGCCCATATAAGAAAGTCGGCCTGAAATTATGCTACACATATTGCTTTTGTTCGCAGCTATCAAGGACGTAGAATAAAATAAAAATATCAGAAAAAAACTTTGAGTGTTTTTGAAGGAAATGATTGTGTTTACAATCGGTATATTATGTCGCTTTTTAATACAAATTTGTTTTCGTGGTAAAATTAAATATTGAATGCAGCCGTGAAACAAGATTTTCGTACATTTATGTAAGTATATTTGGAAAACAAGAACAAAACAATGAAAAACCTGATTCGGTATTCTGAATTAGCGAGCCAAAGGGCTTTCGAAAAGTATTAACACATATCTGGTTCTGAACTTTTTTAAAGTTTTGTCGGCCTGTGTTATGAATAATCCCAAGCAATTTAGAGCCACCCTAGTATATGGGCTTTTATATGTGAGTATACTTATATAAGTAATCACTTGAAGAAGAATTCAAGGTGGTACATACTCGTATATAACGAAAATAAAAAAATAAGCGAATAAACCGTTAAGTGCTGCCAAGTATAGTCAGCAGCCAAAACAAAACAACACTTCAAACATACACACTTCGCTGCTTATCCTCCCCCCTCTCATTTAATAGCTTTTATACAAATTGCTGTAGATATTTCAACTTTGGTCATCAGTTTTAATTGTTATTTTAGGTTCAAGGCATAGGTGGAGGGCGCTGCATGAAACCGCAAGGCTATGTTTTAAGTATTTAAACTTTGCTTTTTTAATGATACACAATTAATGAGATCTGATGGATTTTATAAATTTTGGCTTTATTAATTTCTTAACCTAAATATTTATGTACATAGTATGTATAAGAATAAATATTGAAATTAAATAAAATTGGGAAGGAGTGCTATTTTTTAACCTTTGACTTTCTTTGTGCGTCCCGAAGCTGTATTTTGTGTTGATGATATCCAGACATTTCCTTTGGAAATTTATAGCTGAATTCTAAGCATGGTAAGCGAAGGGCACGAGCACAAAACGTGCTCGATTGTTTTCTCCTACAACACGCACTTCCTACATCTCCTATCACTGGCCAAGCCTAATTTAAAGCATGTGCCGCCAGAAGGCAGTGTCCACTCAGAATACCCGTCATGAGTCTACAGTCCCCTCTTTTTAATGATAGAAGCAACTTTGTTAGTCTAAGGTTGTGAGACCTACACATAATCTTCGACACTTTACAACCCCGCGCTTGGTCCCGAGGGATGCGCCCTTTTCATCTAGTTGATCCGCTTTTTCATTGACATCTATTCCCATATGACCTGGGACCCAATGTAGATGTATGATTTTCCCTATCTCGATTCTTTCCAGGGATTTCTTACAAACTAACACACTTTAAGATGCTGTGCTATGCGAGATAATTGCCTTAATTGCTGCTTGGCTGTCAATATAAAAGTTAACACGGCTGCAGTTTAAGCTATTCTCTTCCAGTGTTTCTACTGCTTTGGTTGCGGGTAATACTTCCGCTTGGAAAACGCTACAGCGATCAGGCAGTCAGGATCTTTTTATTTCTGAATCAGCACAGTATACCGCAGACCCTTCTCTTTCTACTACTTTGGACCTGTTAAGGGTATTTGTGGTATTTAATTTTTAACTAACATGATTTCATCTATGTATGTACCTGCTATTGCTTTTAACAAGATAACCATTAAAATGATTCACCTCTCATAAGCATTTGCCAATATTCATTATATACCTACCTACTCTCTCCTACATTTCTTCATTTTCCTACATGGACGACGAAGAATAAAAAATTTTCCGCGTATGCTATTTTTCAATTAAAATCAAATTGTTTTCTTGTTTGGCTTAGATGAGTGCTGTTTTTCTTTTACTGTAACTTTTGTTTATTTAGGATGTTCACAACAATACTTTGCAATGTTTATGTGAAGTGAAAAACAAAAACAAAAAAAACTGGTGATTCCCAAATGGAAAAGTGGTAAATGGGTTTTTTAAGACCCTGTATGTTTTTGTAAAAAAAAAAACACTAAGCACATTACAGAAAGTATACATTAGTCATAACTAAATGTGAGTCATACTATATACAAATATACTCCACAAACATATATAAATGTGTATGTAGGTTTTTCAATTTTCGCAACGTGTAAAAGTGTTAGATTGAATTTAAAATAAAGCTTACAAAAATAATAGACAAAAATCAACATTTCATGCACCTCAAAGCAAATATTCTTATTTGAAATACAATAATGTATGATATATTTATATGATGGATTTGGCAAATACTGAATCAACGCATAAAGGCCAGTCTAACAACAAGTAGTAGAGCTGGATTCGATTCGATTTTTTATGATTTAATCGATTAAATCGAACCAAACAAAATTTATTTAAATTTTACTTATTCTTTGTAACAGTGTACTTGCTTACGAACTTAACCATTTACACAATTTTTCCCGACAAATAAAGCTGGACATTTTCTCTCTCGTTTCGTTGCCTGCCGACAAAATTGGAAGCATCAAGGGATGTCACATGGGTCTTCACTTGATCCTTTCATCGGAGTGAGATAATTAGTATATTCTTTACCGAAATGTCATACTTTTTGCGTTTTTTGAATCTTTTTTTTTCAAAATGTAGGGAAACCAACCTTGGGAACATTAACCAATACACTTTCTTCTTTAATACTTATTACTATAATATGTATAATGTTCTCGCTTCGTTTACGGCATTAGAATCGATCTATTTTCGACGTCATATAAAAATTAAGTATTTATTACATACGTAAGGTAACATGTTCTCAGTATACGTTTTGCACCTTTTTAATCAATGAGGTATACGGAACTTTCAATTGACAACTTACGGCAATTTGTGTCATGGTTTGCGTAGTTTCAGTTAAAAACTTTATGGAAGTATTTTCTTAGCTTATTGAAAATAAAAAGGAATAAGGAATTTAATTGACGAAATTTCATAAAAATTGCCACTTCTGTTTTCGTGTTTGCTGCTGTATATGTCATAAAAAGTATTGATTTTATTTATTTGTTAAAAGTGTGTTTCTTAATGTTACTCGTGAAGGCAAAACGTACCGAGGATTCAAGCATTGTGTAAAAGATCTGAATCCGTTATCTTCGACAATCCTAAGGGGTTGCATATCTGTGGCAATCATTCTAATCAAAGCATAATCCAGTTGTTTTTTTCGCTCATCTACAGACTGAGACTTCCTTATATTGTTGCTATTAGGTTCAAAAAAGGATTCTATAAGAGCTGCTGATGAAGACATTTCCATCAACGTTGGATGTGACCGCTTCAAATGATTTAACAAATTGGTTGTATTTCCACCTGTTTCGCATTTTTTGCTGCACAATTTTCAATTCGCAGCATCGACCTGCACCAGACAAAGATCTGCGTATCTTTGCATTACTTATAAGATTAAATTCCCCTTCAGGGTCACTTTCAATTGGCTTACTAGAATCTAAAAATGTGGTATTAATTAGTTTTCATTTCGTACTGAACACAATATCATACCACAAAATAGATAAACACAAGTTCAATATATTGTTTACCAGAAGTGCGAAGAAATCTCTTCATCTTTCCTCTTTCTCTCGAAGCCACCAACACAATAAAGCTAAATTCATAAAAACAAAAATTACAGAATATGTATTTCCTGAAGCGTTCGTAAAGTATATAGTGATGAAAACTTCGATGCCTAAAAAATCGAACGATTTAAAAAAAAATCGATTCTACATTTCTAAAAAAAACATCGACTAAATCGATTAAGAATCGAATCGAAATCCAGCTCTAACAAGTAGTTTGTACCACACACTCCTACTTACGTGGTGGGTTCAACTTCTTTTAGCTCAACACGGTACTCCCTCACTTGGTGTTTCTTTGGGGGGTGTTGGGCTGTGGTTGGTTGGATATTTAGCACCACATAAATCTTTCACGGATTCGCAATGTGATTTATGTTGATGTAAAGTTTTTCTACAAAAATATGCAAAAATACTTAGACAATGCGAAATATGTTTGGATGCCTGTAGCCCTGCTTCGTATTCGTTATGATGAAGATGTTGTTACTAACATAATGGCAAGATAAAATCTATATAGCAGCTAAATAAGTTATTTAAGCTGCTGTCGAAGCATTGTAGTTAGGCTTTATTTTTCACAAAATGTTGCTTAGGCATTTTTAAAACAAACGTGTTGTGCATACACACATAAATACATACAAACTAATGAGAGATTGGGAAAAGCTGCAATCCGCACAATTTAGAACTTATACATACCATTTAAGTTAATTGTTATTTGTCGATTGGAAACCTAAAAAAACACATTTCAGTTTGTCTGGGACCGATCATAATACACCCCGTTGTTACATTAGTTATGAATTTCACGTCTCTAACCATGGGTGTGCAGTCAGCTACTCCAAGATCTAAGGTTAAGTGATAAGCCTAGGATGAGATATTTTCACTCTGATAACAACCACGACAAACGTTGTAGAGACTATGTTCCCAAATACTAAGCTTGAATGTCTGAGCAATTTCATAGAAAGCCACCGATGGTGATTGTTTTACGTCCAAGGTAAGGCAAACGTTTAACACCACCAATAGACAGGAAGCATGATAAACACGGCCAGGTACTACGACGCCTCGCGTGAAGCACAGAGCGAAGGAAGCGCCAAAAATAGGCACGGTATTGGTTATGTGATGGGAAAGAGACTTCGCAGCCAAGTATTGTACTTCACGGTTGCGAACGAGCGACTTATTACTATTTGTGCCATGGGAAGGGTTTTTTCAATGTATCATTTATCTGCGTCTACATACTACAATACATTGCAGATGAGGTGGATATGATTCTTTCTATGATAAGCTAGAAAATAAAATGACTATCTCGCAATCATATCAAAATCATGCTTGACGACTTAAACACCAGGGTGTGCAGGAAGGGGTTTTTAGTTCTAGAATCAGAAAACAAATCTTCCTTTCTCAATGGGCTGAGGTTGATTAACTTTGTCGCCGGTGTTTAGCATAGAGAGCCGCACAAAACTACTAATATGATTCTTGTTCGAAGAAGTTGACCGTGCCTTGATGACTACCTTGTGAAAGATACTCATTATTCTGCGAAGAAAGTAAGATCAGTAATATAAGGAAACTTTGCCGTTGGGAAGCTACTCACGAAACAGACAGCCGATAATTAGTCCACACGGATCTCACACCTGCTTACCTTAAATAAATCTTTTAATCACTACGTATCGACGAAGCCATGGCGCAACTATATAAGGGACGGCCGAAAATCCACTGATTGGTACTATTTTTTAATATAGTTTCACTTCAACCTCCGCGCATGGTATTACAAAAACAAAGCACATGGAATTTCAATTTATGTTTATATGTATTTTGCCGTGCTGTCACTTTCTCTGGTTCCGCCATGGCCGAAGCGTACACCATCAGCTCCGACTAACAAGTTCTGAACGGGCGGAGTGCGCTTTTTGTTTGATAGAATTCTCACCACCTTCAATTTCGAAAAGTGCTTAGATTCTTGAATATGTTTGTATGTATTTATATTTAAACAAAATACCTAAATTCAGGTCCATGTTCGATTCTTGCAAGTAAATGGTGAGCATATGTGGAGGTAGGGTAATCCTTTATACGTGTGTGAGTGGGCCTAGGTTTGGCCGCATGTGGATAAATACGACAATGGTTTGCTTCTGGGAAGTTGTATGCGAAACTCTTCCGATTGTAACCTATAAGATGGAGCCTAGGTTTGCTTGTACATGGGAAGGTAGAACGACCGTTTTCTACTGGGAAACACTTCCGACCAGCGTAACTGCAGACTTTCTTAAAACCCAACTCATCGAAGCTATGCACCTTTACTAAACTGTCAACCTTTTTTAAGAATTAGATCAATGCAGGCAGTATTTAATGTCATGTTATGTTGTGGAGTATATTCAGGAAAAAAACTTCCTAACTTAAACACAGAAGGTCCTATATTTTTTTTTTTCTATGGACTGTTTCAAAAATGGACAAAGCCAAACCTCTTTTTAATTATTTTTAAAGATTTGCGTTTGGCACTGTTTTCGTCAAATTTTGATTTGCCTTAAAAAAATATGATGAGATTATTGTTATAGATTACTCATCTAGCTTTTATTCGACAGTCACGGCTCTGTAGTAGGCACACATATTGTGGATTTTTTCTTTGAATCTGTAAAAACTTATTAGTGCATCTAAGTATAAGAATAACATACGCGATTTTTTCAGACAAAATGTATTTAAAGGCAATCAGCCAAAAACCGTCTTGTGAGCTTATTCGACACAAGACAGCCGGCGGCATTATCAACCCTTATATTTACAGTCATCAAACAACGTCTATTTGCTTAAAAAGTTATCATTTTTATTTATGATACGCGTTTAGTTTTATTTATCAATTTGTAATTTTTGTTTTTTTTTTTTTTTGAATACAAAGTTAATGGCAAAGGGTTAAATCCTTTAATGGCTGCTAAAAGTTGGTACCAAAAAAAAAAAAAACAACAAAGAAGCGCATCACGAAAGTTTTCAAATTAAATTAAAAATTGTTGATGACTCAAGCACTTTCGCTGATTTGGGTAAAATAAAAAAAAAAGATTCCAAATGTGACATTTGCTATTAAATGACAATAAATCAAAGATTTTTAAATGATAAAGGTTTTAAAAAATTAATAAGAAGAAAGCTACAAAGGTAGCCTATATTAGGATAAATTTAGTTTTTTAAATGCAATTGCTTGTTTGAATAATTTTCTAATAATATTCGGCAAAATTTAAATTGTTTAAATTTTTAAGATCGCGGGTTGGAATCGAGCTCAAGGCCTAACAATAATTATTTTATCATTATTATTGTTATGATAAATTTTTTCTTAATTGAAAAAATTATCAAATTAGAATAGAAGAAAGAAAAAATTTAGACAACTGCCAAAGCTCGTTGTATAGATCCATTTCGGGAACTGCTAAATTCCTGAATCGGCTACGTTTAGGCGCTGCTGCTATAACAATGATAAAATAATTATTGTTAGGCCTAGAGCTCGATTCCAACCCGCGATCTTACAAATCAGTAGGCCAATATAACAGCAAAAATTGTTAAATTTATATAAGTATATTTTGAGAAGGCATGGCAATGGTAGATGGTGTCCAAATAACTTACTATGAAAAAAGTTTTTCAAGTACTGATTCAAAATCAAAAAATTTACAAAAAAATATCTATACCTACATACATGTGGTACCCTGTACCATACCTCAAATTCCATAACTATTCAATTTTGTTATCGTACCATATACTTACTTTCATTTTCCTTCCTTTTCATTCGACATCTCATCGCAACCGGTTGTAATTTAACTAAGCTCATTCTAATTATTATTTCATTAAAGTTATAATTGATTTGCCTTAAAAAAATATGATGAGATTATTGTTATAGATTACTCATCTAGCTTTTATTCGACAGTTACGGCTCTGTAGTAGGCACACATATTGTGGATTTTTTCTTTGAATCTGTAAAAACTTATTAGTGCATCTAAGTATAAGAATAACATACGCGATTTTTTCAGACAAAATGTAATTAAAGGCAATCAGCCAAAAACCGTCTTGTGAGCTTATTCGACACAAGACAGCCGGCGGCATTATCAACCCTTATGCTTACAGTCATCGACCAACATCTATTTGCTTAAAAAGTTATCATTTTTATTTATGATACGCGTTTAGTTTTATTTATCAATTTGTAATTTTTGTTTTTTTTTTTTTTTGAATGCAAAGTTAATGGCAAAGGGTTAAATCCTTTAATGGCTGCTAAAAGTTGGTAGCAAAAAAAAAAAACAACAAAGAAGCGCATCACGAAAGTTTTCAAATTAAATTAAAAATTGTTGATGACTCAAGCACTTTCGCTGATTTGGGTGAAATAAAAAAAAAAGATTCCAAATGTGACATTTGCTATTAAATGACAATAAATCAAAGATTTTTAAATGATAAAGGTTTTAAAAAATTAATAAGAAGAAAGCTACAAAGGTAGCCTATATTAGGATAAATTTAGTTTTTTAAATGCAATTGCTTGTTTGAATAATTTTCTAATAATATTCGGCAAAATTTAAATTGTTTAAATTTTTAAGATCGCGGGTTGGAATCGAGCTCAAGGCCTAACAATAATTATTTTATCATTATTATTGTTATGATAAATTTTTTCTTAATTGAAAAAATTATCAAATTAGAATAGAAGAAAGAAAAAATTTAGACAACTGCCAAAGCTCGTTGTATAGATCCATTTCGGGAACTGCTAAATTCCTGAATCGGCTACGTTTAGGCGCTGCTGCTATAACAATGATAAAATAATTATTGTTAGGCCTTGAGCTCGATTCCAACCTGCGATCTTACAAATCAGTAGGCCAATATAACAGCAAAAATTGTTAAATTTATATAAGTATATTTTGAGGAGGCATGGCAATGGTAGATGGTGTCCAAATAACTTACTATGAAAAAAGTTTTTCAAGTACTGATTCAAAATCAAAAAATTAACAAAAAAATATCTATACCTACATATATGTGGTACCCTGTACCATACCTCAAATTCCATAACTATTCAATTTTGTTATCGTACCATATACTTACTTTCATTTTCCTTCCTTTTCATTCGACATCTCATCGCAACCGGTTGTAGTTTAACTAAGCTCATTCTAATTATTATTTCATTAAAGTTATAATTGTAATTAAACATAAAATCATTCGGTTTATTCATTTGGCATATTCCTCACATTGGTAAGCTATAAACAAACAACGATTTAGACAAGCCGCTAAAACTGGTGACCCCGACGTGATCATTTGCATTCACGCGTGGAATACATGCGATTTCAACCAACTTTGAGTTAGCTACTTTCGACAAAATAACGGACAGCGGTTCGCCACCATCTGAAATCGGAGGTAATTCGCCACCAGGTGGCACAATAGAAAACACTGTTGCAGCTGTATACGCCAGACTCCCGGTACCACCAATGAATTCCTCCAACATAGAAGCCTGGTTCACTACCATGAACTTCTGGTTCACTGCATCAGGTATCACTACCGACAAGCAAAAAACTGCAACTGTGCTGGCAGCACTCGACCCAAATGTAATTGGCCAATTAAGTGACGTTATTGCATCAATACCTACTAGTTATCGCTTCGATTTCATCAAACAAAAAGTAATTGCACATTTTGCTGACAGCGAACAACGACGTCTCAACCGCCTGCTATCAGATTTGCCACTCGGCGACAAAAAGCCATCCGAGATTTTTTATGAAATGAAACGTGTCGCAGGTAACTCGGTCAGTGAAGCTGCACTCAAAAGCCTCTGGACAAAGCGATTGCCAGACGTCGCACAGCCAGTAATAGCTGCCTTTTCCGGAACTGCCACCGATTTCACCAAAATTGCTGATTCAATAGTGGATGCCATCGCCCCCAACAACATCAACCGTATTAAATCAGTTCAGCCAAACGAAATCGGTGAACTACGCACAGCTATAGTTGAATTAGGCAAGAAATTTGAACGATTTACGACGCGTTCCCACTCCCGCTCGCGGAGTGGCAGGCAAAGCCGTTTTGCGCAAAGGACAAACAGCCGTAGCAACCCACACGCTAATACACAAGGTGCAGCCAACTGATCCAATCAAGACTGCTGGTACCATCAAAAGTACGGCCGCAATGCCCGCAAATGCAGAAGCCCTTGAAGTCACAAGAATCCTTCCGTTCAATCAGTCGACACAACATCCACGTCAGCCTGACTACCACAGGCTGTGGCAGATGGTAAAGAAAGGTGCGAAGTGCTTCGCTTGCAAGTCCACGATCAACATTCGAATAAAACATTTCTCGCAAATACTGGTGCCGATGTCTCCGTTCTGCCTCTCACTGTTAAGACATATGATGTCCGCACAACAGCAACAAAGTTATATGCCGCAAACGGTTCTGCAATCAAAGTTATAGGGGAGAAAAGAGTACACGTCGGCCTAGGCCTGCGTCGAGATTTTCAGTGGTCGTTCATTATTGCCGATGTAACAGCGCCTATCATTGGCGCGGATTTCATACGCTATTACGATCTTTTGGTAGACCTGCGCCGCAATCGGCTCATCGATAACACCACGAATTTGCACTCTCCTGTAACAGCAACAACTACACTTAAAACTGCGGAAATCAGGACTTACGATTCAACATGCCCATTTGCTGCAATACTCGCAGAATTTTCCGATACAACAAAGTTGGCTCCTCACGGTGCTTCGACAAAATCTACGACCTGTCACAGGATAATAACAACTGGTCAGCCCGTTTTCGCCCGACCACGACGTCTTCCGCCCGAGAACCTAGCTTCAGCACCAAAAGAGTTCGAGTACCTAATGAAAGTCGGTGTCTGTTGCCCATCGAGCAGTAATTGGTCAAGCTCGCTGCACTTGGTTAAGAAAGCCCACGGTACATGGAGACCATGTGGTGATTACAGGGCACTCAATGCACAGACATTGCCGGACCGTTACCCACTCCCTTATTTCACCGATTTTACTAGCACACTACGAGGTAAGTCAATATTTTCTAAAATTGACCTCCAGCGAGCTTTTCATCAGGTACCCATTCACGAAGACGATATTGCTAAGACCGCCATCACAACACCCTTCGGCCTGTTCGAGTTCAAATTTATGACATTTGGACTCTGCAATGCTGCGCAGACGTTCCAACGACTAATCAACGAAGTGTTACGAGGTATTAATTGCTTCAATGTCCATCGAACAACATCGCAACGACATACGCACTGTTCTTCAATGCCTTAGAGAATATAATCTTGCCATTAACACGGCCAAGTGTGAGTTCGGCAAAAGCGAACTTAAATTTTTGGGACACTTAGTCAACGCGCAAGGAATTCATGCTCTTCCGGAGAGGGTTGTTGTTATTCGTGAATTCCCAAAACCTACTGTAGCTAAGCACCTGAAAAGTTTCCTCGCGATATGGAATTTCTACAGAAAATATCTGCCGAACGTCGTTTCATACCAGCACCACCTCCAAAGACTAATAACTGCAAATATGAAAAACGATCGTACTCCGTTAATTTGGAATCAAGAAGAAGAAGACGCCTTCAGCCGATGCAAGTCAGAACTACATTCGCCAACACCAGGGAGTCAGAATGCTACAGCCGACTTACTATCTCGCATAGAAGCAATCGATGGAGTTATTGACTACACAGAAGTTGCTGAAGCTCAGAAAACCGACACTCCACTTCAACAGTGTATTAAAGAACCAGGCACCCATAAAAATTCGTTAACTCTTAAGTTTTTCCCGATTCCCAACAATGACCGCCAGCTGGTATGCGACACTTCAACAACGACAGTTCGTCCTTATATAACGAAAGAGTTTCGAAGGTCTATACTTGCAAAGGCGCATGGTTTATCGCATCCAGGCGTACGACTAAACTGATCACTTCTAAATTCGTCTGGCCAGGTATCCGAAAAATATCGCGTCCTTCGTGCGCTGTTGCCAAGCGTGTCAGCGGTCCAAAGTACATCGTCACACGAAGACAGCACCAGCAAGGTACTAGCCTCCACAAGAACGATTTTCCCACATATATATTGATATCGTTGGTCCCTTTCCGCTATGTGAGTGACAGCGCTATTGTCTCACGATCATCGACCGATACACTCGATGGCCAGAAGCCGCCCCCATGGCAGGCATCTGCGCCGAATCAGTCGCCAAAGCTCTGCTTTCGCAGTGGATTTCACGCTTTGGTGTACCAGCACGCATAACATCCGATCGTGGTAGACAATTCGAGTCAGCCGTATTCACCGAACTGATCAGTACTATTGGAGCAAGTCATTTGAGAACAACGCCTTATCACCCTCAGTCCAATGGCATCATGGACAGATGGCACAGATGTTTCAAATCGGCTACTTTGTGCCATGAACCAGCCAAGTAGGTGCTTCATTTACCAGCGATTTTACTGGGTCTACGAGTCGCGTTCAACCCAGACATAAATGCTTCCCCTGCCATGTTGGTATACGGTTCAACACTACGCATCCCAGGTGAATTTTTCCAAGAGGTAAAATCGAAATAAGTCACCAGCGAAGCCATAACGCAATTCCGATCTTCAATTGAAAGGCTACGCTCAACACAGACGGCGCACCATTCAAAGCCACACCCTTTCCTAACCACCGCTTTGCAGACGGCTACTCACGTATTCGTGCGAAACGACTCAGTGCGGCCCCCGTTAACACACCCGTACGATGGACCATATCTCGTCATTAAACGAAGCCTAAAATTTTTCAAAATAGTTGTACGAGGGCGACACGTTGGTATTCCTCTGCGATACCGATGACGCATCTAGAGGGGGAGTACTGTGGTACCCTGTACCATACCTCAAATTCCATAAATATTCAATTTTGTTATCGTACCATATACCCTGCAAAAACGCTCCACGTCATTTTACTAGTCATTTTACGGTCATTGTGACTTTCAGCAGCGGTTATATTCATAGTCATTTTTGCATGGGCGGATTAGGTTTTGTGACCAAATTTTCCGTTTCGTTCCTATTGATGTGATCGTGCATTCCGCTCCCACCTATAGGATGTGAGCATAGTACTGTGCTGCTCACACACGTCACAATGCTCGTCAAATGGCGGTCATTTTTCCGTCATTTCACTCTACATTTTCGAGTCATTTGACAATCAATTTTACTGCGGTTTACCGTTTATATAACCGCCATATAACGTGAATTTTACCTGCAGATTTACTTTACCTGGAGCAGCCATATGAATAAAATATGAACCAAAAAAATTTAATTTTCAATATTTATTATTTTCAATATTATTATATATGTACATGAAATTGGAACTTATATTAATCCAGTTCATATAAAACAGAAGAACTTTAATAATAAGTAAACTCGCTTAATTGGTTTTTGTTTTCCAATTGAAATCTCTTCTAAGCGAGCAAAAAAATAATATTAAGTTTTAGAAAAAACTCCAATTATTTGAATAATCTACAACTTAAAGCTTAGTAGAAATTCAGATCAAGAATATTCAAAGGTGTCGTGGATCCGATTGCTGTCGTAATTGATGACCTTAAAAACGTACGACTATTAATTGAGTCAGACTTATTATTGTTCTAAATCTAATCATTCAAGCAATAATTCTGCAACCCTTAGCAGGAGTATTGGTTGGTTTCAAATCTATTTCCGACAGCAATCGTATCACGACATCCCTTATTATATATGCACATGAAATTGTAACTTAAATTAATACAGTTCATATAAAGAAAAGTAAGTATTTTAATAATAAATAAACTCGCTTAATTGGTTTTCGTTTTCCAATTGAAATCTTTTCTAAGCGAGCAGAAAATAATTGTAAGCTTTAGAAAAAACTCCAATTATTTGAATCAATTTAAATCTACAACTTAAAGCTAATTATAAAATCAGATTAGATTTACTCTTTTTTTTTTCAGATCAAGAATATTCAAAGGTGTCGTGGAATCCCATTGCTGTCGTAATTGATGACCTTAAAAATGTACGACTAGTAATTGAGTCAGACTTATTATTGTTCTAAATCTAATCATTCAAGCAATAATTCTGCAACCCATAGCAGGAGTATTGATTGGTTTCAAATCTAATTCCAACAACAATCGTATCACGACATCCCTTATTATATATGCACATGAAATTGTAACTTAAATTAATACAGTTCATATAAAGAAAAGTAAGTATTTTAATAATAAATAAACTCGCTTAATTGGTTTTCGTTTTCCAATTGAAATCTTTTCTAAGCGAGCAGAAAATAATTTTAAGCTTTAGAAAAAACTCCAATTATTTGAACAATCTACAACTTAAAGCTTAGTAGAAATTCAGATTAGGTTTACTCTTTTTTCAGATCAAAAATATTCAAAGGTGTCGTGGAATCCGATTGCTGTCGTAATTGATGAACTTAAAAATGTACGACTTGTAATTAAGTCAGACTTATTATTGTTCTAAATCTAATTATTCAAGCAATAATTCTACAACCCTTAGCAGGAGTATTGATTGTTTTCAAATCTAATTCCGACAGCAATCGTATCACATCCCTTATTATATATGTACGTGATATTGCAATTTAAATTAATACTGTCGATATAAAGAAAAGTAAATACTTTAATAATAAATAAACTCTCTTAATTGATTTTTGTTTTCCAATTGAAATCTTTTCCTGTGCAAGCACATCGCTAACCTGTGTTGGCAAAAGATATGATTATACTGTGTTCGATAGATAGTCGGACGAGCCGCTACTCGGCGAAGTAGAGATGACCGTTGTGTCGGTGGCAGCTGTTACAACAGCAGTTTCTAACTTTACACCATCCGTACATTGTGATGAATACTTCACTGCCTTTTCCAATTGCTTGGCGCCAGCAATTTTTGCTGTTTGTAAAGCTTTAGCTGTAATGCAAATATATAGATGGGTTAAAGTGGTTTTCGTATGTTATTCAACAACTCACCCTATACCATCATCACAGCCTCCTCATCGATTTTGAATATGTGTACTATTTCAGTATTCAGACCCAGTTCGTTTGGTGCAATATTTTCGATTTGAAGAATATGTATACTATCCGTTAGGCAGACAATTAGGTTCAATCGATTCATTCATATACTGTGGGTATTTGAGCCGTAGACGCAATGGCAAATATTTTGATTCTTTTTGAAGTGTAACATTTGTAAACAGTTGGGTTTCTCTGCTGTCACCATCACCACTAGAGAGCTATTGAAGAAACGCTCGACCAAGATAATATGTGAGATTTACACGCATAGATTTCTTCCACCTTTTCACAGTTATGGATGGAGAAAATGCGAAAGCCATATTTACCATCCAATACCGAAATAGAACTGTAGAGGAAGAAACATTTTATAAAATTTAATAAAATCAAAAAATGATAGTTGTGCTAAAATGGGGTAACGTATTGTATGTTAAAGTATAGCGAAGTCTCAGCTGCTTTGTCCTGGTGAAAATTGAGTTTGAATAGGTTTTATTCTTCATTCTTAGAAACATGTACGAAGGTACCTGGTAAGATATTAAAAATCCTCAACGCTTTTTTGCTATAACTTAAAAAAACTCATATTCAAACTTCTGCTTAACTTCTACATATCAATAGCTACCTTTACCACCAGGAGTCACTATTGCTTCTACGCCTATGCTATTGTTTCCTACATCGATGAGCTTTGTAATAAAATAAACAGCTATCTCCCCAATCTCTCCAGTTTTGTCGCCTCGCGAAACCTGATATTTTCACCAACCAAATCATCGGTGACCTTATTTAAAACATGACCGCGCCAAATGTCGACCATATGGCATTACCCTACCGACTGTCTTACACCCTAAAATTTTGGGTGTGACTTTCGATCAGGATCTGCATCTTGGAGAGCATGCACTAGCAATTGTAACGAAAATCGTCGTTGGTGTGAGGGCTTAGCCGATCTCCATAGCGCCCGACTATGAGGAGGAGCTGTTTAGGACTGGCATCTACACCGTTTCGCCTCATAGGAGGGCGGCGGGATGTCGGTGACCAAGAACTGCCAACCCCCTAATCCAGGGTGTTATGCGGACCGTGCCTGTTGGACGATTTGTAGCCAGGGGGTAATTCGGCTGTATTCGAACGGAGCCTTCCCGATACCGGACCACCTCGGAAAGTATTGATGGCCTTACCACAGTAAGGGGCGCTGCTGTGGCTGACGGTTCTTTCCCCGTGTATAATACTGGACCGCTGAGCCCGCCTTGTCGGGCTGGTGGTCGTACGACCAAGGTGAACGACTCATTACCTAATTTTCATAAGGACGATGATAAGAAGAGGACTGAGCCGCAAGCCAAGGACGACAAATACGCATTAAGCGATGCGTCGGACTCGGGGAGCGAGAGTAGTGCTAATTCAATGAACTCCGTGTTGGAGAAGCACACAAATGAAAAAGGAGTAGAAGAGTGGAGAAGGGTACGGAGCAAAGAGCTCTCTCGAAGTACCGTGCAGTACTAAGAATTGTACAACGCTTGGGAGCAGTGGTGGACCCAACAGAAGAGGAGATCGAGCGCTTGGCATGGGCTCATGAGGCGGTAGAAGTAGGTCGAAGGCAGTTCAAAAGGTTTTCTGCGAGAAACCCTCGGTTCTGCAATCGGTATGAGGAGGAAGAAGCGTCGAATGGCAGAATGAAAAGGCAACGTTCGGCGGAAGGCGACAAGCCTGCTTTCAAGAGGCAGAAAGGGCCCAGTCCCAGAGCCGCGACGCAGGGCAGTCCCATAGACAAGACAAGTAGGCCCAAAGCTGTAAGACAGATGGGCCCCAATAGCGAGGTAGCAACTACCTCGAAGGCTGCGAGTCAGAGGGAAGTTCCAACTATGGAAGTAGGAGATAAGCCAAAGGGAGATAACGCTAAGAATCCGACTTTCTCGGAGGTGCTAGAGGGAGCTAAGACTCCGGCTTTCTCGGAGGTGCCAAAAGGAAATAACACTAAGACGCCGGCTTTTCCCGAGAAGATGAGTGATGTGGCAAAGCAGTCACTGACTGTGGCGCTGGTTGATCGTAGCAGTCCTTTCGAACAGATGACTAGTGAAAGGTGGAGATCTGTAGAAAAGGAGCTTATTAGCTTAATGCTTAAGATGATGCGGGAATAACCAAGTAAGCTCCTTCCAACCTTTGATTCGGGGAATGGTATAATGGTATGAAGATGATAGCGTGCGACAACATCGCGAGCTTGCGGTGGCTGGAGGAAGTGGTTCCAAACCTCTAAAGGCAGGGCACGAACGCGCGTTTTGAGATGGTGGATAAAGCGCAAATCCCCAAGGTACCAAAAGTTAAGGTATGGATACCATGCGTGATGAAGTCGGAGGATACACTGCAATTTTTGCAGAATCAGAATCCAAACATACCGACACAGGATTGGAAGGTACTTACTGTATCTCGGCCTACGGAGGAAGGTCAGTTATACATCTTCCAAATAAACAAGCAGGCGGAGGATATATTGTACGCGCAGCTTGGAAAAATGTCTTTAGGTACAGGCAAAATTTATATGCGACTCAGGAAAAGAAGTCGCGGGTATTAAAGTCCTAACACGCTGGACGTGGGCGAAGTCGAAAAGGACCTCAAAAGCCTAAGGGAAAAAAGACAGGTGGAGGTAGCCCACGTCACCCCGAATGTGTTAGAAGGGGACCAACAGCCAGATGGTGCTGTGAGTCGCACAGAGGAACACCCGGCACAACAGGTACAAGAGGCTGAAGGGGGCTTCGAACACTCTAAACCAAAAGGGCTAGGGGAGGACGACGACGTCACGATGAAGGTGCTGGAGGGGGACAAGTAGCCCATTGGTGCAGCGAGTCCTACAGATAAACCCCCAACACAGTAAAGTGGCGTCGAGCGAACTCCTCCTCCTAACGCGCTGATCCAGGAGCCGTGGCTTCCATCGGGAGGAAAGGTTTCTGGACTTAGCGCGCGCGGATTTGGCGTTTACTATGCGCAAACGGAAGGACGGGTGCGAGCTGTAGTAATGGTAAGGAAACAGCTGCATTCATATATGCTGCCTAATTACACTACTGAGGATCTCGTAGTGGTGGTGAAATCGCCGGGCTCAGATGGTACATGTCTGGTCATGCTACAAGTTTCAAGTAGGGCGGTCGTGGGATGGCTTAAAATAATATTCGATGGGTGCATAAACTGAATCATGTACCGCACTCTTGGAGAACTGCTCGTGTAGCTTTCCTACCAAAGGCGGGGAAGATCGGTCACGTGTATCCCAAAGATTATAGACCCAATAGCTTAACATCATTTCTGCTCAAAACCTTTGAGAGGCTGATAGATGTGTACATAAAGTCCAACGTGGATGAAAAGCTGCTCTCCACAACACAACAGGCGTACACCAAAGGCAAGTCAGTAGACACCGCATTGCATAGGGTGGTAATAAGCATAGAAAAAGCCTTGGAATATAAGGAATATGCTCTAGAAGTCTTCTTAAGCATTGCCGGGGCTTTCTAAATGGGCGATTATTGATGGTCTTAATTACGTTAAAGTACATCCAGCCTTACCCAGATGGATCGGCTGCATGTTAAACTGCAGTAAGATTACATCGCAATGGGGATTGTACGCGGCCACGAAATTAGTGGACAGGGGCAATCCGCAGGGGGGGTGCTATCACCTCTGCTGTGGACGCTGGTCATTATCCAACTGCTTAGGGGATTCTACGAGGGACCAGAAAAACTTACGGTTTACGCAGATGACGTTGCATATGGTCTTGTTTACAAAAAGGTACAAGGTCCCTAATTGGACCAGGCCTAAGTTAGGAGGGGCGACTCTACGGGAGAAACCTTGCACAAAATATCTAGGAATGATCCTAGACAGTAAGCTGTCATGGCAGCTCAACGTGGAGGATAGGGTGAGGAAGGCTTCAACGGCACTTTATGCATGTAAAAGAATGCAAAAGAACCGGCATATACGATCAGAAGGAACTCGATGACGATGCCTCAAAACTAACAACCAAAAGCAATAATTATCATTTCACTGACACAAATTTTATAGTTTTTTTTTCGGGATTTGAACACAATGTTGTTGTTGTTTTTGTAGCGATAAGGTTGCTCCCCGAAGGCTTTGGGGAGTGTTATCGATGTGATGGTCCTTTAGCCGGATACAGATCCGGTACGCTCCGGTAACACAGCACCATTAAAGTGCCAGCCCGACCATCTCGGGAACGATTTATGTGGCCACATTAAACCTCCAGGCCATCCCTCCCTATAGCATCATGTAACGAAGCTCAGTTTCTTCCAAAAATTGTTCAACACTGCCACGTAAAATCAATGTACTTGTTCTAATGCAACCTTTAAATAATTATAAACTATAAAAATGAAATTAATGCCAAACCTTGGAAAATGTTGAAACATTCACCACCAACAAAATGCAAAAACTTTTCATCCTCCTCCCGTAACCATTCTGTCTTCTTTATGCTAGGATCAAGCCATTTGTACCAGCGTGCCTTACATTGCTTGGCAGATTTGCGGTGCAGCAGTGATGCAATACGTGACCACTGGTTTTTGCCATATTTCATTACAGCTGCTTTGAGGATTTCATCCTGAAAGTTATCAATTTAGTTAATAAACGGCCAAGAGTAACCAGTCGGGTCAAATGCTTACCTCAGTGTTTCTCCACACACCACCTTTTATCATAATTCGCGGCATGGTGCTATATAATTGTGAATTCTTTCGATGAGAACAAAAATCAAATCAAAAATTTTTGTCGAAATAAACAGCAAAAATCATTGTATATTAAAGACTTTGGGAAAATTTTAGAATAGCACCCCCCGAGTTCGGGGTAAAACTTGGTATCAAATGAAAGAGGGAGTTCTCCCGATCACAAATATATATATTTTAAAGTGCGCAAACTTATAATTTATTATAATTATATTTATTATTTGTTGTTAAAGTTTGCAAAATTAGCAAATTTCTATAGCACTTTAAATTACAATTTACACATCTTTCAAAACCTTAATCCACATACATTTCTATATAAATTGGCAACGATAAACTTAAATTGCATTTTTGTATATTTCACATTTCATTTTTGCATTGTTTTCACTTATTATAAATGTTTTTATTAAATCAATCGCGCTTTTGTAGCAACATGCACATATATATATATATATATATACACATATTTTATTGATGACATTACAAAGCTGTGCTGCCACATATATATACGTATACACATATAAAATATGTATAGAAATTTGCAAATTTTAACACCAAATAACTTTTAAATTATAAGTTTGCGCACTTTAAAATATATATATATATATGTGATCTGGAAAACTCCCTCTTAATTTTAAATCTTTCCGGAGATATTCCATTTAAAACTCTCAAAATTGAAAAATTTTTCGACCACCAAATGTTTTGTTGTCTCTGCTGAATTAGGAATGGCGGATTTTTTTGCACGCAAAAATGACGTATTTTGCTATCCCTATAAAAATAATAGGTGCGAGAGAGCACGATACATTGTGGCAAAGCTAAATTTGTCAACATGCTATTTCATTTGGAGAATTTTTCATTCCAAATCGTCACCCCTGTCAAAAATTCGTGTGTCTGTGTGCGTTTTTGGTCACACGATTTTTGCAGGGTACTTACTTTCATTTTCCTTCCTTTTCATTCGACATCTCATCGCAACCGGTTGTAATTTAACTAAGCTCATTCTAATTATTTTTTCATTAAAGTTATAATTGTAATTAAAGCATAAAATCATTCGGTTTATTCATTGGCATATTCCTCACATTGGTGAGCTATAAACAAACAACGATTTACCCATGTCGCTAAATACATATGAATGTAAAACATATTTTTTAGCGCAATCCATCTGTAGTTGCTACGCACAGAAGATTCAAATATCAAATTTTATTTGCCACGTGAGGTCATAACAAAGCCATTATCACAAAGTAGGCAAAAAGGGGATGTAGCTCAGATGGTAGAGCGCTCGCTTAGCATGTGAGAGGTACGAGGATCAATGCCTCGCATCTCCAACCTCATTTTTTTTTATATTGAATTTTTATTTTAAGTTTTTTTGCCCTTTTTGGCATTAGTTCAAATAAATTTGTGAAATATATGGATTGCGAATGGTAAATTATATAGTTTCAACTAGCCTTATGAAGTTGTAATTATAGTTATTGCTAGGGTTTAGGTGAACCCAAACGCTCTTTTTTCTCAATTTACGTCTCTTGTTTTATTTTGAATTAAAGTAAATGAATTATTAAAAAAAAAACATTTTATTTAGTTTTAGCTTATTTTTAATTAATTTATTAATATGACCAAGGTAATAAAATATTTGTTTTCCAAATGAATAATTAGTTACCTGTTAAAAAAAAATTATATAAAATGTATTATGATCTAAAAATCGATCCCCGTACCTCTCACACTCTAAGCGAACTCTCTATGGTTTGCAGTTTGAGAGCGAAAAATGACACTTAAGATGGCACAGCGCCGAAACCGCTGGGTCTCCAAACAAAGACGGAAAATCGTTTCAATTAACATCAGTCTAAAACTCCTTCCAGATAAAATTTTCATTATCATCGCGTACTGTTTAGTCTCTACTTATACTTTCTAAGACTTATATTGGTTAAAATACGAAACCACAAGAGTTGCTGCAAACTCTTAGAAAAACTTTGGAATATTTGTTAAAATGCAATGTTGAAAAAGTAGGCAATTCAAAAGATATAAACAATGATTCAACAAAGTACTTCAAAAAAGTTTTCGGAAAAGTTTAAGAACTTTTTCAAGAACAAAACCCATCTTACTAACATATATATGTAATCTTCTTGAACTAAGTCGGACGAATTCAGAGATCAACGATTTGGAAAATGACATTTCCAAGGAGTGGGGAACGATCCCTTCATAGGCTCGATTTTATCGTGAAAATAGTAGCAAATCAGTTCTAAAGTAGTTTCGATAATGGCTGATTCGGAAATGGGTCTGAAGTGAGTCTAAAAAAAAAATTCTGAAAAGTATGCTAATTGGTCTTAAACATATTCCGAATACAATCTCGAAATGATCAGACAAACAATGCTGTAGCGATGTGTACCGTTGTGATCCTTAAAATGATCGCAAATTAGTTCCAAAGCGCACTCGAACCAATTCCCAAATGATACCGAACCTATTCAAAAGTATTACCAAATTCACCTTCGAATCAATTGCGAAAAAACCTGAAAATATCCCAAAGCTTTCCAGAAAATATACTGAAATAGTTCCAGAATGATACTGAAACCAATACAGAAAACAAATCTGAATTTATTCCGATATTGTATCAAAGTAAGCCCAAATTTGTCTTTTAAGCATTTCCGAAACCGCCCCGAAGTGCCGAAATCAACCCCGAAGAAATAAACTTTATCAAAATGATCTCAAAGGCGATCTTCCTATGATCTGGGAATAGTGCCAGAAAGATGGCCAGAAAATGTTTAAACAAACAAATAATCCCGAAATGATCACACACACAATCCTGAAAAGTGTCCCGCACTACGAAAACTATTCTGAAATTATCACCCAAAACACTCACGAAATAGTCCCAAATGATACCCAACTTATCTCGAAATATTCCCAAAATTACCTTCAAGCCAACTACGAAGGAGGCATGGAAGTATTCCGAAACTTTCCAGAAAATATCCCGAAATAGTTCCGGGACGATAACGAAACCAATCTCGAAAACAATGTTGAACTTATACTGAAGTGGTGATACCGAAAAAGTGCCGAAATTATCCTAAAAGAATTCCAGTTCCGAAATGCTTCCGAAGTTCTTCCAATGAGAATCCACCCTATCGGAAGAATACCGATATATAATCATTTAAACCAATAAATATTACCATGGGCGTAGCCAAAAAATTGCCTTGGGGGGTTCAAAAAACATTTTTTTTCAGTTAAATAAATAAAAAAAATGTTGTTGTTGTTGTTATTGTTGTTGTAGCAATGCTTCGCCCCACCTAACAGCCGCGACCGATCACAAATTGTCATCAATATCCTCTAACGGGAGTCCAAGGAAACTTGCTGTTTCAACACGGGTGGACCATAAAGAAAGGGGTATTAGAGGCGTTGGTTCCACATTACAATTAAAGAGATGGTTGGTGTCATGTGGGGACACATTGCAAGCGGGGCATACAATTTGTATGTCGGGGTTAATTTTGTATAGGTAAGAGTTTAACCTGTTTCAGTATCCAGAACGAAGTTGAGCAAGAGTGACACGCGTTTCCCTGGGGAGTATGCGTTCCTCTTCCGCGAGTTTTGGATACTTTTCTTTGAGTACTGGATTCACCGGGCAATTCCCGGCATAAAGGTCCGAAGCCTGTTTATGGAGTTGACCAAGGACCTGCTTGTGTTTTTTCGCTGCATACGGCTGTGATCTCAGGTGCCGTATTTCCTCAAAATGCTTACGGAGATGACTCCTTAAGCCCCTAGGCGGTGCTGGTTCATCAATCAGAAGTCTGTTGGGCTCAGGTTTCTGGGTATTCAACAGGAACTGTTTGGTCAGCATCTCATTTCTCTCCCTGATGGGGAGTACTCTCGCCTCATTATGTAGATGGTGTTCTGGGGATATAAGAAGACAGCCCGTGGCAATTCTGAGAGCAGTATTTTGGCAGGCCAGTAGCTTCTTCCAGTGGGTAATTTTTAGGCTTGGCGACCATATGGGTGACGCGTAGCACGTAATCGGATGGCTAATTGCTTTGTATGTAGTCATGAGCGTATCTTTATCTTTTCCCCAGGTACTGCCAGCGAGGGATTTGAGGATTTTGTTACGGCTCTGAATTCTCGGAACAATTGCGGCTGCGTGCTCACCAAAATGTAGATCCTTATCAAACGTCACACACAAGATTTTGTGGTGTAAGACAGTCGGTAGCGTAGTGCCATCGACGTGGATGTTCAAAATGGTCGACATTTGGGACGTCCATGTTGTAAATAAGGTCGCGGAAGATTTAGTCGGTGATAATGCCAGGTTTCGCGAGGCGAAAAAACTGGAGAGATCAGGGAGGTAGTCGTTTATTTTATTACATAGCTCATCGATCTTTGGGCCTGGGCCTGTGGCCATTATTGTGCAGTCATCGGCGTAGGAAACGATTGTGACTCCTTCCGGTGGTGAGGGCAGCTTAGATTTGTAGAAATTAAACAAAAGTGGGGATAGGACACCACCCTGTGGCACCCCTTGTTTAATTCTCCTTGGCTTTTATGTTTCGTTTCTAAATTGCACCGATGCCTGCCGACCACCCAGATAATTTGCGTTCCACCCTTTAAGACATGGGGGAAGGGTAGACCCTTCCAGGTCTTGCAGTAACGAGCCATGGATGACCGTATCAAAAGCTTTTGATAGGTCTAGCGCTACGAGTACTGTTCTATGGTGGGAGTATTGATTTAAACCGCAATTTATCTGGATGCTAATGGCATTTAGCGCGGTGGTAGTGCTATGGAGTTTTCTGAAGCCATGCTGATGAGAGGCTAGCTGCAAATTTGCTTGGAAATAAGGGAGCAAAATGGCTTCAAGCGTCTGTGCTACTGGCGATAGGAGAGATATCGGACGATACGACTTTCCTATGTTAGCTGGTTTCCCAGGCTTTAGTAGCGGGACCACCTTGGCCATTTTCCATTTCTCGGGTATGACAAAGGTGGAAAGAGACAGGTTGAAGACATGCGCTAAATATTTGAAACCCTCTTTCCCTAGGCTTTTAAGCATCGGCATGGCTATGCTGTCTGGGCCCACTGCTTTGGATGGTTTAGCGCAACCAATCGCGTTCTCAACCTCTTTAGCGGTGGTGGTGATTGGTGACGCGCTGAATTTGCGTTTGTGTGCGTGTCTATTGGCCCTCCGTCTATCTTTGTCGACCGTAGAATGCATTATATATTGTCGGCAGAAAGCGCTCGCGCATTTTTTCGCATCCGACAGCACTTTGTCGCCAAAGGCGATGGAAACTTTGTCTTTGTGCTTAGTCGGATTCGATAGGGACTTTACGGTGGACCATAGTTTACCCACACCGGTAGAGAGGTTACAACCTCTTAGGTGCTCTTCCCATTACGCCCGCTTGTGTTCGTCCACAAGCAATCTGATGCGTTGGTTTACATCCCTTATTTGGGGGTCGCCTGGATCAAGCTGTCTTATAAGGTCACGTTCTCTCGCTAAGTTTGCGGCCTCCGCCGGGAAGTGGGGCCGGATTTCGGGAATTCTCCCGGCGGGAATGAAACGTGCCGAGGCGGATTCAATTACCTTACGGAAGGCACGCTCTCCTTGGCGGGCATAAGTCGGGATAGGAGGGCAGCAGAGCGGTTGTCTGTAAAGGATTTATATTCTTCCCACTTTCCTTTTTTGAAGTTTATGAAAGTGCGTTTTTCAGTGACGATGAAGTCGGCGGTACGCTCAAGCGAAATAAGTATTGGCAGGTGGTCGGATGCCAATGTTACCATCGGCTGCCAGTTGAAGCAGTTTACGAGTTCTGCGCTCACGATTGAGATATCTGGCGAACTGTGACAGCTTCCTACCATACGTGTGGGGGCGTCTCCGTTTATTGTGCAGAACGTCTTTTCTTCTATTTGATCCGCCAACATCTCACCCCTACTGTCCGCCCGCAAGTTTGAGTGCCATAGATCGTTATGGGCATTGAAATCGCCTTAGATGATGCGATTGTTGCCAGTGAGTAAGGCTCTGATATTTGGGCGGTATCCACTGGGGCAACAGGTGGCAGGAGGGATGTAGATGTTGATGATTTCTAGGTTTGCATCGCCTGACCGGACAGATAGGCCTTGACTTTCTAAGACATTGTTCCTGCGGTCGATGCCAGGATCAAATATATAATATTGCACAGAGTGGTGTATGATAAACGCGAGGCCGCCTCCATTTCCGCTCTCGCGGTCTTTCCTGTGGACATTATACCCAGAGCAGGTCTGCAATGCAGATCTTGCTGTGAGTTTAGTCTCTTGAATCGCAGCAATGCGGATGTTGTGCCGCTTCATGAAATCGATTATCTCCGTAATCTTCCCAGTTAGTCCATTATAGTTTAACTGCAGAATTCTGAAGTGCATAAGGGGAGACGCCGCGATTCTGGGGGTAAGTGACGAGTGACTACGCCTCGGTTGTGGAAGGCCAGGACGCAATTGCTTTTGTGGCCCTGGGACTGGGCGTCCATGGGCAAGCATTGGGGTACCCGGATGATTTGGGTTTGCGACCTGGCAACATGGCACGATGAAACCCGTCGGGGGGTTGCCGTCGCGGAGACCAGAACATCTAGGAAAGTGGCACCACCCAAGGCAGGGGCTGCATTGGGCGGATGTCGCAAACATATATATTCTGTGCTGGCAAACGGTGCAAACGGAGGTAGGGACTAAGAGTCTGTTTCCCTGACCTACATGATTGCTGCCGGAAAAGAGGGGGGGGGGGGGAGAAGACGGGGGCAGGGGCTGATGCTCAGCATTGCTACCGACTCTACTACGAAGGTAGTAGTTATGAGTGGTAGCAGCTGTTTGAGTTGTTGGCGCCGTGGGGCGCGAGCAGCAGCGGGTACTTGTTGTGGCTTGCTGAGCAGCGGGGCTGCTGGAAGGTAGTGGGGGTGCTTAGGCGTAGACTACGGGACGCCCTTGGGCGTGAACAGCAAGGAGCCACAAAAGATTTATAAAAGTTACGTGGACGTCGGGTTTTGGGATCAAGCTCAGAACAACCTGTCCGATGCAACCATCCATTACACGAGACACACTGAACAGAGTATGACCGTCCTAAAAAGATTCTTTTCCGGCAAATGCAGCAAAACCATTTCTCAGGACTGGGGTCAGGAGACGGACCCGGATTGGATTCGATGCCTTCCTGGAGTAAGAGAATATGGAGCAGTCCTGGTGCAAGGAGCTGCTGGGAGGATGACAATTTGTGGGAGGGACGCAACAAATTAAATGGGGTCACACTGAAATGACAGTCCTTGGTCGGGAAAAATCCCGAGTCGCTCCGGTACATAGAACCGACTGCCTTGGGAAGCGAAAAAAATGTTTTCTTTAGCTCTAACATTAAAGTACGTGTATTTAGAATGTGATATGAAAAAGGTTACATTAAAAACTCAAGCGCATGCTTCGGCTTTTCTTTACCATTTCATCTAAAAGTTCATCAACGGTAACAATCAGTGAGGCACAGCCATTCAATCGATTTTCACTCATTGTTTTCTCAAATAGTTTTTAATCAGCCTAAGAGTTGAAAAAGATCTCTTGTTCGTTGTCGTTGTTACTGGAAGCTTACCTACATAAGATTTTCAACTACATGTGAACATTAGGGAAAGCCACAGAATCTCATTGCTGTAATATTAATCATAGATAAATTGATAAAAAAAAAAACACCGAAGTACCTCTTTCAGGAATAAGCAGAATTCATGCTTTTTGAGCCTATGCATGAGATCTTACGTATACGTATGTATATAAAATTCAAAAGAAAGAAACTGATGTAAAGAAAAATATTTAATTCAAAAAAAGTCATATCTACACGGAAAAAAAACTAATGTATTTTTTACATTTTAAAATGTGAAAAACACATTATTTTTCATTTATCAAATAATTTGAATTTTACATTTTTGTAATGTGTTTTTGACATGAAAAAAATGTAGATATTACATTATAATAATGTGTTTTCCATATGGAAAATAATATCAAATTTGCATTATATTTCAAAATTGGAAATGTGTACTTCAAAAAAATGCTGTAAATTTAACATTATTTAAATGTTAAAAATATTTGCCTTTTCATTCCGATGAATGTTATCGCTGTTGAGGCAAATGAGCAAACGCCTAAATTGATAATATTCACGCATGCAATAAGGTGGTTTGATTTTAAATCAATGTCGATTATGTTCGTTTAAGCAAGTTGGATCATTGAACACGATCATGTTGCCGTTGTTGCCGAACGTAGTTGTGTTCATTTTTTGCTGTTCTCTGATATGTATGTAGATGGTCGTTAGGCAAATTTACAAGGAAACTTCTTTATGAAATGATAGTAAAAGTTAACATGTATATTTGTATATTTAATAAATTGCAGAATTATTATGAAACAGAATATGATTAAAATATATAAGTGTTCACTACGTACATGCATGTGCTTGCATATTAAAAATATAATATCACCAACAAAGTAAATACGTAGCAGAATTATAAAGAAATTTATTAACATAGACATAAAACATCAAATATTTGAATGGTAATGACCTAAAAATCAAATGATCCGGAGGCAAGGGGGGCGGGTTTAAACCCCCAAAGCTTCCTCCCCCGTCGCTACGCCCCAGAATCTTACCAGCTGCATCAGAAATTATCACAGTTTTTAGCAATAAGCATTGCAAATAGCAAAAAGACATACGTACATATGTGAATCACAATAATACACAATACTGTCTTAAGCATAACAATTTAGAATGTATCGTAAGAGCTCATATATACGTATATAAACCTAAACTTTGTCTATAAACCTAAGAATAATCAATAAAATTTATAAACGCTGAAAACTGCATCTAATATTATAAACCTTAAGCCGATATACATAGAAAACATAGGGTTGGTCATTTCGGGACCTTAACAGCACGTGTGTTAGTTTTTCTTAACGTAGCAGAAGGGTTAAGTTTTTGAACAACGCAATAGCACAAAAACGCCTAAAAGTAGACTGCGAAAAATAACAAAAAAAGGTGTATATGAATTTGATTTGCGCTATCGTCTATTATGTACCATTAAAGTACAAAACTGTTTTGTGTGGCTCAATGGTCTAGGGGTATGATTCTCGCTTTGGGTGCGAGAGGTCCCGGGTTCAAATCCCGGTTGAGCCCGAACGAATCTTTTAATTTTTACAATACTATTGAAAATTTTTAGATACAATTTTATTTACAACATAAAGTTCCCACACCAATGGCATTAAACTTCTAAGCCCGCAATCGAATGTAAAATTTTGGTATTTATGATGCGTTTGTAACCGCATGAATTCGCACAAAATAAACGGAAAATCAGGCAATAAAAATTACTTGTTTTAAAAGAAGAAAGAAAAAAGAAAATTTATTGTGGTATATGAAAGTGGGTGTGTGAGTATAAAAACGTTCTAAATTTCTTTAAATTTGTGTATATCAAATATTTTTTGACTATGCCCATAAAATAAAATGTCGCAACATTTACAACAACAAACCACATATTATGAGCAGATATTAATATGACTCCTCGATACAACAACAAATTCTTGTTTGGATTTTTGCATTAACATATACATATGTAAATATACATACATATACAAAACCAGTAAGGAAGGCTAAGTTCGGGTGTAACCGAACATTACATACTCAGTTGAGAGCTATGGAGACAAAATAAGGAAAATCACCATGTAGGAAAATGAACCTAGGGTAACCCTGGAATGTGGTTGTATGACATGTGTATCAAATGGAAGGTATTAAAGAGTATTTTAAAAGAGAGTAGGTCATAGTTCTATGGATGGACGCCACTTAAGGATATCGCCATTAAGGTGGACCAGGGGTGACTCTAGAATGTGTTTGTACGATATGGGTATCAAATGAAATGAGTATTTTAAAAGGGAGTGATCCTTAGTTCCATAGGTGGACGCCGTTTCGAGATATCGCCATAAAGGTGGACCAGGGGTGACTCTAGAATGTGTTTGTACGATATGGGAATCAAATGAAAGGTGTTACTGAGCATTTTAAGAGGGAGTGGGCATTAGGTCTATAGGTGGACGCCTTTTCGAGATATCGCCATCAGGGTGGGCCAGGGGTGACTCTAGAATGTTTGTACGATATGGGTATCAAACGAAAGGTGTTACTGAGCATTTGAAGAGGGTGCGGGCATTAGGTCTATAGGTGGACGCCTTTTAGAAATATCGCCATTAGGGTGGGCCAGGGGTGACTCTAGAATGTGTTTGTACGATATGGGTATCAAATGAAAGGTGGTAATGAGTATTTTAAAAGGGAGTAGTCCTTAGTTCTATAGGTGGACGCCTTTTCCAGATGTCGCCATAAAGATGGACCAAGGTTGACTCTAGAATGTTTGTACGATATGGGTATCAAATGAAAGGTGTTACTGAGCATTTTAAGAGGGAGTGGGCATTAGGTCTATAGGTGGACGCCTTTTCGAGATATCGCTATTAGGGTGGGCCAGGGATGACTCTAGAATGTTTGTACGATATGGGTATCAAACGAAAGGTGTTACTGAGCATTTTAAAAGGGAGTAATCCTTAGTTCTATAGGTGGACGCCTTTTCTAGATATCGCCATAAAGGTGGACCAAGGGTGACTCTAGAATATTTGTACGATTTGGGTATCAAACGAAAGGTGTTACTGAGCATTTTAAGAGGGAGCGGGCATTAGGTCTATAGGTGGACGCCTTTTAGAAATATCGCCATTAGGGTGGGCCAGGGGTGACTCTAGAATGTGTTTGTACGATATGGGTATCAAATGAAAGGTGGTAATGAGTATTTTAAAAGGGAGTAGTCCTTAGTTCTATAGGTGGACGCCTTTTCCAGATGTCGCCATAAAGATGGACCAAGGGTGACTCTAGAATGTTTGTACGATATGGGTATCAAATGAAAGGTGTTACTGAGCATTTTAAGAGGGAGTGGGCATTAGGTCTATAGGTGGACGCCTTTTCGAGATATCGCCATTAGGGTGGGCCAGGGGTGACTCTAGAATGTGTTTGTACGATATGGGTATCAAATGAAAGGTGGTAATGAGTATTTTAAAAGGGAGTAATCCTTAGTTCTATAGGTGGACGCCTTTTCTAGATATCGCCATAAAGGTGGACCAAGGGTGACTCTAGAATGTTTGTGCGATATGGGTATCAAAAGAAAGGTGTTACTGAGCATTTTAAGAGGGAGTGGGCATTAGGTCTATAGGTGGACGCCTTTTCGAGATATCGCCATTAGGGTGGGCCAGGGGTGACTCTAGAATGTGTTTGTACGATATGGATATCAAATTAAAGGTATTGATGAGGGTTTTAAAAGCGAGTGGACCTTAGATGTATATGTGAAGGCGTTTTCGCGATATCGACCAAAATGTGGACCAGGGTGATCCAGAATATCATCAGTCGGGTACCGCTAGTTTATTATATATATGTAATACCACGGACAGTATTCCTGCCAATATTCCAAGGGCTGTTGATTTCGCCTTGTAGAACTTTTTCATTTTCTTCTACTTAATATGGTAGGTGTCACACTCATTTTAAAAAGTTTTTTCTAAAGTTATATTTTGCGTCAATAAACCAATCCAATTACCATGTTTCATCCCTTTTTTCGTATTTGGTATAGAATTATGGCATTTTTTTCATTTTTCGTAATTTTCGATATCGACAAAGTGGGCGTGGTTATAGTCGGATTTCGGCCATTTTTTAATACCAAGATAAAGTGAGTTCAGGTAAGTACGTGGACTAAGTTTAATAAAGATATATCGGTTTTTGCTCAAGTTATCGTGTTAACGGCCGAGCGGAAGGACAGACGGTGGGCTGTGTATAAAAACTGGGCGTGGCTTCCACCGATTTCGCCCATTTTCACAGAAAACAGTTATCGTCATAGAATCTATGCCCCTACCAAATTTAAGAAGGATTGGGAAATTTTTGTTCGACTTATGGCATTAAAAGTATTTTAGACAAACTAAATGAAAATGGGCGGAGCCACTCCCATTTTGAAATTTTCTTTTATTTTTGTATTTTGTTGCACCATATCATTACTGGAGTTGAATGTTGACATAATTTACTTATATACTGTAAAGATATTAACTTTTCTTTTAAAATTTGAATTAGAAAAAATTTTTTTTTTTAAAAGTGGGCGTGGTCGTTCTCCGATTTTGCTAATTTTTATTAAGCAGACATATAGTAATAAGAGTAACGTTTCTGCCAAATTTCATCATGATATATTCAACGACTGCCAAATTACAGCTTGCAAAACTTCTAAATTACCTTCTTTTAAAAGTGGGCGGTGCCACGCCCGTTGTCCAAAATTTTAATAGTTTTCTATTCTGCGTCATAAGTTCAACTCATCTACCAAGTTTAATCGCTTAATCCATATTTCGTAATGAATTATCGCACTTTTTCGATTTTTCGAAATTTTCGATATCGAAAAAGTGGGCGTGGTTATAGTCCGATATCGTTCATTTTAAATAGCGATCTGAGATGTGTGCCCAGGAACCTACGTACCAAATTTCATCAAGATACCTCAAAATTTACTCAAGTTATCGTGTTAACGGACAGGCGGACGGACGGACGGACGGACTCAATCGAATTTTTTTTCGATACTGATGATTTTGATATATGGAAGTCTATATCTATCTCGATTCCTTTATACCTGTACAACCAACCGTTATCCAATCAAAGTTAATATACTCTGTGAGCTCTGCTCAACTGAGTATAATAATAAGCAACTGTCAATGTTATTTTATTGCCACCCCTCCTACCGCCCCCTACTGCCAACAAAACTTGCTAGTGAGTGAAATAAACGTGAAATTTTGCATATAAAAATTCAATTCAGGATTTTTTCGTTGTCATTGAAACTTTTTTTATGTGATTATTTTACTCCTTTAGTAGCGTATTACCGTTGTACAAGTTAAGGTTTAGTCAAGTTTTTCATGAGTGTCTATGAGGCGATGATGCTTATTCATATTGACTCAGTAGAGCCACAAAGCTCATTTGCATATTCTTCTTCTTGCTGGCGTTTTCTCCATATGCTTGACATGTTCACTACTTTCATACAGATGAAGATCTTGGGAATACAAAGTCGCTTTCTGCAAACAAAAAAAAATCGTGTAGTCGTTTGATATACAAGCAATAACAATAACAACAACAAATTACAAAAAAAAAAAAAAAAAAAAACTGTGATATGTGTATTCCAACCGAATGATGTGGGAACTGTTGCTATACACTGTACAATTGTTGGGGGAATTCCTTGGTTGTAAAACTTGAAAAGCATCTAAAAACTTGAAGGGATCAGTCACAGTTCGACATATTTTTAATACTTTATACATTTATTCTTTTAAATATCCAAACTTTTGTAGGTTGAGTCAACCAATGTATAAAGTGGAGTGAAGACTTAGGCGAACCCATGCGGACTAGGGGGCTTAGAATATACCCACGGCAGGTATGCCTGTCGTACGAGGAGACTAAAATACCAAATTGATTTAAAGGGTTGTGTAGCGCAACCCTTTTAAGGGGTTGCCAGGCCAATATATAGCTTTTCCAACACAACTGTCAACCTCACCTACCCGTGGCGAATCCTGTTTCTTTAAAATCCGAAGCTCTGCCGAACTCAAGTTCCTTATGGATCTAAAGCGTGGGAGGGCGGTATGGCCTGAAGGTTTCATGTAGTCATACCAAATCGTTCCCGATATGGCCGGGCTAGTACCTTAATGGTGCTTGTTACCGGAACGTACCGGATCTGCATCCGGCAAAGGACTATCAACATCGATAACACTCCCCAAGGCCTTCGGGAGTGTCCTTATCGCTACAACAACAACAACTACAACAAGATTCGGGCAAACTCCATATCGCTCGACATAATTAAGAGGCTTGTACCTACGCCATTCCGCCCCGTAGGTGGGCTGCGGGAATTGGGTGACTGTGCTTACTGGATTGTGCAGTTGGCCGTACGACTAATCCACAGTCTTATGTAGAGGGAGAGGAGAGAAGGAGAATCAAATTGCAAGCCAGGGAAAATGGAAGTGAAAAAAGCGGTATGTTGAACTTGAAGAGTGAAGTGAGCAAGTCGCCAAGTAGCTTTGTGAGGGAGCGTTACGTTAATCTGAAGAATAAGAGTGGAAAGGTGTACGAAGAGAATAAGAGTGGAGAGGAGTACGAAGCAGAGAGTAAGGGAGTCCTCTCAGAGTACCGTACTGCCGAATGAGTGAGCGCTTGGTATGGGTCGCTGAGGCCGTAAAATGTGGTCGAAGACAGTTCGCTGACAACAGCTTCACTGCGATACTGTAACTGGTATGAGGAGGAAGCTTTTGACAGAATGAAGAAGCAGTGATCGGCTGGAGCCTATAAGCCAAAAGGCAGAAAGGAACGGGTCACACGGCCGTGGGAAAAGCTACCTGTATTGATAAGTTAAAAAGACGGCAGGGGGAGAGGGATTTGGAAGTGGGTGATAAGTCAAAGGGAGGTAACATCAAAACTCCGTATTTCTCGCGGAAGCCAAACGGTAGTGACTTTGAGAATCCGGAGACGTACTGAAGAAATCCCCAACTATGGCGCTGACTGGTCATCGTGATCCCTTTGAACAGATGTGCTTGATATCACGTTTTAAACTTTTTCAAAGTTTAAGTTGTCATGTCCAGAGGTGGGTTCTCTGCTATACTACACTACAAATGGCAGGTAACAAGATTGCAGAAGTGCTGAGTATAACATTTGATGGGTGAACAAATCGCGTCCTCCTCCTGCCAAAGGCGGGAAAGATCAGCCATTTTTATCAAAAAAATCGCGAGCCCACTAGCTAACAACTTTTTTGCCCAAAGCTCTTGAGAGTGTTATATGCATCTTATTTGTAACACTGTGCAATAATTATTTGGACTCAGCGTACCGAACTTTTGTTAGTTCCACTATACCTATGCCTATAAGAATAGTATTAAAGATTTTCATATGAAGTACAAAGAACGTGTTAATGCAATAAAACATAATAGTTTGATATGACTATAATTTTTGCTTTTAACTTAATATTAATTAAGAGGGTGAGGGGATTTACCGCCATATACCGTTAGCATGTTTATACAATAACGATGAGTAGCTGACACTACTTTAACAACGATATACTGTATATTGCACTCCTCCTTCAGAGAAGGGAGACGTGCAGCCGGCGAGTTGATTCGTCTACGGGTGCTTTCTTGTAGAAGCCTCGAAGACAGCATGGATGCTTTTCTACACGGTTGAGGCCAGCAACACAGCTGCAATATGAACACTCCCTCAGAAATGTTCTATGAAAATGATATGATCCTTCCTCTTATACGAACGGTGTGATGCAAGCAAAGTTTAATGACAAGCTGCATGAGGTTTACACCCTAAATGGGTCATGTTATGCGTACGGATGAAGACGCTCCGATTAGAAAGTGATCCGCATTTGGTAGCAGAGAAAGGAGAGTTTGGAGAGACAGGTGGAGAATCTCTATTGGTGCTAACAAGTGCTCGTTAGATTTCGCGAATTAGGAATGACTGGCGTAGATAGATAGAAAATTTATTGAGGATTGCACTGCGACCGTTGGTCTATTGTGCCCTCATCTCATTCACAGCACCTCGTCCAAGCCGACTTTTTTGATAAACTCTAGCAGTTCTGTTGGCTTGAGGGATTGAATATGGGAATGCTCTTGTCATGGTGAGCCCATAAACTTAGCCCTGCGTCTTGAGATTGCGTCACATTCCAAGAGAATATGGTCCGCCGTCTCCGCTGATCAATCACTAAATCGGCGTGTGTTATTCGATGGTATGTCCAACTTCTGCATGCGGCTGTTCAGTCCTGTAAGTATAGTTTTTATCTTTTGGGAGGCCTATTATTGCCCTATACCGGGTTGTGCTATAACCTCCTAACAGTAACTTAGATTGTCTCAAACCTGGCATATCGCACCAGTGTTCTTCTCTCTTTTCCCTCTCTTCTACTAATAAATGCCCCCTAATTTTCTGTGGGCAGGAACGGCTTGTGACAGATGGGTCATGCTGTTGCTGCCTCTCTCCCCAGGTTTTCCGCCTGCTCATTGCACTCAGCTCCCCTGTGGCCTGGAACCCAGGCCAACAATACTACATTGTTTCCTCCTAATTGGTTCAGCTTTTCTACGCACTCAAGGACCAGTATTGACTTAATCTCGAACACCGAGACATTTGAGTATCCGCGCTGGAGGCCGGCGTACTGGCTTATGGCGAATATTTCCGCTTGAAAAATGCTCGAATATGCTCCTAGAGGTACTGATATTTTGGCTCTGGTTCCGAAGACTTCGGCTCCAATCCCCTCTGGCGTCCCCGAGCCATCCGTGTACCATACGATTTTGTGTAGCCGTTGTATGCTCACCAGTCTGCTTTCCTTCCATGTACTCTTGTCTCTGAAATACTCTACACCTTTTCTCAAAAACTATCTGCCTGAGGATATCATATCTCGGGAGTTGAGAGATTGCGATTTTCTCTCTCCGTTCCTTCATGTTGCGGGACATGATAACTTTACCTTTGCCCGAGCCCTCCTTGGCGATATTCAAGAGGGTTCACTTGGCTGACTATTCTATCGCTATATTTAGCGGGGTTAGGTCGCGGATAGCCTCAAGCGCTGTTGTGGGGCATGTGCGCATAGCTCCTGCAATACACACACGCCAGTCGTTGAAGTTTTGTCAGCAATGCACAGGCTATCAAGCCATATGTTACGAAGGGTTTTACCGTCATAGTATAGATTCATCTTAGTACATGTGGGATGCAGCCCAATGATTTGCGCGCTACACGTTTGCATACCATGATGGACTAGAGTCACGAACTCTAGTTATCATTGAGTTGAAGTGTTTCTCCCAAAGAAGCTTGGTGTGAAAAATGACGCCCAAGTAATTTACTACTGTTCCATATTCTAGTGCTACGCCATCTATTGTTATTTCCCTTAGGGCTGGTAGGACTGACGTAACTTGCCACGCAACGGCCAGTCTTCTAGCTGCTTTTTTCCTAGAGCTGACTTGCAAGGTGTTATAATAAAATATGATTAACATCAACCAAGACCGTATACCTAACTCATCTTCGTTTTAACCACACTGAATATTAATCAAGCTATTCTGAAGTCGATACATATTACACCAACAACTTGCCAATCAATTGCCACAAACACAAATTGTCCATTTTCCTGTCCGGAAAGGAATTTTAAAATTTAAATATAAAATAAAATTACAATTGAAATCCTCAACATAATACATACTAACAAAATAAAAGCTGCCACTGTCAATCGCAGCGAATCTAAATAAGAACTCAATGAACTCAACAATTCGACCAACCGAAACCCAATCAAGCAGTGAAAGTGGCGGTGGCATAACCCACCCAACAAATTCACATAACATTGAAATGACAATCCCTATGCGTCAGCTAAGTGCGAATATATATATAAGTAAAAGGGTGACCAGTAAAAAGGTAATATTCGAGTAAGTGAAAGGAATGAGACATCCTCGCAAGGAAGTTGTTGCGGATGTAGACGAATTTGCAACCACAGTAGCAATGCTTAGCGTGCTAGTATTTTCATTTTGATTTTGTTGTAGACAGCTGGAAAGTATAAAATAAAATTCGTCTTTTTTGAATACACCATTTATTTAAATACGTACCGCACTTAAGCATTTAGAGCATAATGAAAATTGTAAGTATAATGAAAGTAAAGTGAAAATTTAAATGAAGTGGCAAGGCTTTTGGGTTGACTGCTTGGTATGGTTGACACATTGAATTTTGTTACGAGACCCAAATTTTTTTTAAAGAGGTTTAAAAATATATAACAAGAACCACAATCTTTAATCACAACCCTGCTGCTCTTATTGAACTAAGAAATGACCAATGATTTGTCCACAAATCCGCTACCAAAATTGTATAATACGTAGCCACATTCCCTATTACTTCCTTGCATTATAACTCTCCAAGCACTTGATTACCATCAGTTAGTGTCCACAACTGTAGTATATTTCTATGATGGTATCACTCTCTTATTGACCAAGTCGCTTCGAGTAACGAAATGTGAATCACGCGTATCACGCACAGTGAATCCGGTTGATTCCCGTCGATGAATCCACTACTGATGATGTCACTCTTGTCTTTTCTCTGCCAGTTTACGCTTCTTCCATCTTCCTAAAGCTTGTTCCTGATAGCGTTACTCTTGTTTTTTTAAGAGCAACTGAAACCTCTTCAGTCTTCATACAATTTGTTCCTTGCCTTGCCAAGCTCAGCTCAATGTACCTGAGGTACTGGCGCTGGAGAAAACAATGGCCCACGTTACACATTTTTTTTTTTTTTTTTTGTAACGGACGTTGTGGCAGCGCGCTGTTTTCAAGTGACCCAATAAAACCAGGCTAATCCTGTTCACGCGATTGATTTACATATATAATATATCATAACTTTTTTTTCCGAGTCTTTGATGCGCAGCGGTTTGTCAAGCGTCGAGTCGAGTCGAGTCAGCCAAGCGTAAAGATTAAAGAGAGCAGAAGCAAGGGGAATATTAAATAAACTTTTCCTGTTCACTCTGTATTGGGCTTGCCTCTTTTTCCATTCTGGCGCTACCAACGACGGCCAGAATAAGCTGGCCTGCATAAGATCGACGATACTGCTACGAAAAAAGCATGCGAAACCGTCTGAACATATATCCCATTTGGATTTGCTCGCTTCGTTTTGGACTTCCGTTTACTATTTATGCAGCTCTTAATCTTTAGTCTCTCATGTATTTACTGTGTGGGTGAGCATTTGAAATGAGTTAGCCTTTCAACGGCCGTGGAAAATTCCTGCAATCCCTCATTAGCAAACTTACTTGTAATATCTGCTTCCTACGCTCGCTCAAATTTCGATAAATGTTCCTTTCCGAATTATCTTTCACGTTTCAATGAATGAATTTATGATTTGCATTCCAGTTCCTCACTACTGAGTTTCAGTAAGTGAAAAGGAACACAACTATCAAATAATGAAGCTTTGATACCTTTGATACCTTGTCACCTCTGCCTATAGCTGAAAAGATAAGCGCAACTTTTGTGTCTTCAACTGCTCGGTCAACTAATATTAGGGCTGCCAGACGTCCCGGTTTTAGGCCATTTGTCCTGGTGTCCCGGTCCAACCCTAAAATGTTCCGGGTTTCGTTTAGGTGTCCCGGTTTTTCAATCTAATCGATTGTAAAGAGCCATGAAATCTACCAACTATTTGGTTTGCTTATAATGTGCGCTCCAACTAGTCTGAATACAAGTACCAACTACCGACTTTAATTGTAAAATTCTAGCATCGCTAGATAGTTACACATTGCATAGTACATATATATCGATTATCGATGTAAAGTGTTATTCCTAATTAGCTGCAGCTGTTTTTGTTTTGCGCTAAGTATTTCGTTCTTCAAGTTGGGTATTTTTGATGTCGTTGTAAGTTTTCTCACATAATTTATAAAATAGATGTGTTTATAATACTTTGAATTACTTTTAGAAAATTCCAAAGAGGAAACGTAAATTCCTTCTCTCATACAAAGAGAAATGGTCTTTTATGGAGCTTGGAAGAAGTGACGGTGGAGGCTCATATATTCTTGATTTTATCGACCGTTCCAAGCTCAAATCAATGTTATGAGATGCGTCTACTTCAAAATAAATTTCTTCTTTTTTTGTTAATCCAAATACAACAAAGAGGCAGCTGATCTCTGCTCCTGAGCTGTTTAATTTTATCCTTTTATACTTATGTAAAAAATGTTCCATTCACGAAACCTAGTATTTAAGCATACATATATAGGCACATATGTACCTACTTATTTATATGAACCACTTTAAAAGTATTTATTTTGAATTGTAGTTATGATTAGCGGTTTTAGAAGATATACCTGGAAGGTATATCATTTGTTCATGGTTTTATTTTTGTGTTGTGCAAATAAAAACTAGTAAGGACGGGACTGTCTTCGGCTGTGCCGAAGACTTCATACCTTTCATGAATGGGGCTGAACAATAATCTTATCCCGTTCGTAATCTCCGAATAATCGGATGTATAAGATAAGAAATATATAGTGAACAGATCTACATACCTAAATGATTTTTAAGATAAATATAAAATAAAAAATAGGTAGGTACTTTGTGTGAGGATGCAAAGTTTCAGGGTTTTTTGTGGTCTGCGTGTAAAAACTATGACTAGGAATTACGTATTTCAAAAATATATGACGTAAGCGTAACTATTTGATGAAATTTGATGAATTTTGAAGCTTCTATCCGTAAAAAAGGGGCAATTTATATGAAGTATATAATATATATACCACCGATCTCTATGATTTTTTCAGACAACAATACATGCTATATACGTAAGCATTTGGTGAAATTTGAAGTTTCTAGCTGTTAAAACGGGGAAGAAATTGCGCAAAGTTTCTTATCTGAACAATCGGTTGTATGAGATTATGCTATGTATACCACCGATCTCAATGATTTTTTCAGACGTCAATATATGCTATACACGTAAGAATTTGGTGAAATTTGAAGCTTCTAGCTGTTAAAATGGTGCCGAAATCGCAAAAAAAATATATATATACTCTATATATATACTATATATACCATCATATATATATTATATATATCACCGATCTCTATGATTTTTTGACACAACAATATATACTATATACGCAAGCAATCGGTTAAATTTGAAGCTTGTAGCTGTTAAAATGGGGTAGAAATTTCGAAAAGTTTCTTATCTGAACAATCGGTTGTATAATATACATATTATATATACCACCGATCTCTATGATTTTTTCAGACAACAATATATGCTATATACGTAAGCATTTGGTGAAATTTGAAGCTTCTAGCTATTAAAATGGGGCAGAAATTGCGCAAAATTTCTTATCTGAACAATCGGTTGTATGAGATGTATACTATATATACCACCGATCTCAATGATTTTTTCAGACAACAATATATGCTATATACGTAAGCATTTGGTGAAATTTGAAGCTTCTAGCTGTTAAAATGGGGAAGAAATTGCGCAAAGTTTCTTATCTGAACAATCGGTTGTATGAGATTATGCTATGTATACCACCGATCTCAATGATTTTTTCAGACGTCAATATATGCTATACACGTAAGAATTTGGTGAAATTTGAAGCTTCTAGCTGTTAAAATGGTGCCGAAATCGCAAAAAAAATATATATATACTCTATATATATACTATATATACCATCATATATATATTATATATATCACCGATCTCTATGATTTTTTGACACAACAATATATACTATATACGCAAGCAATCGGTTAAATTTGAAGCTTGTAGCTGTTAAAATGGGGTAGAAATTTCGAAAAGTTTCTTATCTGAACAATCGGTTGTATAATATACATATTATATATACCACCGATCTCTATGATTTTTTCAGACAACAATATATGCTATATACGTAAGCATTTGGTGAAATTTGAAGCTTCTAGCTATTAAAATGGGGCAGAAATTGCGCAAAATTTCTTATCTGAACAATCGGTTGTATGAGATGTATACTATATATACCACCGATCTCAATGATTTTTTCAGACAACAATATATGCTATATACGTAAGCATTTGGTGAAATTTGAAGCTTCTAGCTATTAAAATGGGGCAGAAATTGCGCAAAATTTCTTATCTGAACAATCGGTTGTATGAGATGTATACTATATATACCACCGATCTCAATGATTTTTTCAGACAACAATATATGCTATATACGTAAGCATTTGGTGAAATTTGAAGCTTCTAGCTGTTAAAATGGGGAAGAAATTGCGCAAAGTTTCTTATCTGAACAATCGGTTGTATGAGATTATATATACCACCGGTCCCTATGATTTTTTCAGACAACAATATATGCTATACACGTTTGGTGAAATTTGAACATATCTAAACGATTTTTAAGATAAACATAAAATAAAAAATAGGTAGGTACTTTGTGTGAGGATGCAAAGTTTCAGGTTTTTTGTGGTCTGCGTGTAAAGCTATGACTACGAATAACATATTTCAACAATATATGACGTAAACGTAACTATTTGATGAAATTTGATGAATTTTGAAGCTTCTATCCGTAAAAAAGGGGCAAATATGACCGTTTATATGAAGTATATAATATATATACCACCGATCTCTATGATTTTTTCAGACAACAATATATGCTATATACGTAAGCATTTGGTGAAATTTGAAGTTTCTAGCTGTTAAAATGGAGCCGAAATCGCAAAAAAAAATATATATATACTATATATACCATCATATATATATTATATATATCAACGATCTCTATGATTTTTTGACACAACAATATATACTATATACGTAAGCAACCGGTTAAATTTGAAGCTTATATCTGTTAAAATGGGGTAGAAATTGCGAAAAGTTTCTTATCTGAACAATCGGTTGTATGAGATATATACTATATAGACAACCGATCTCTATAATTTTTTCAGACAACAATATATGCCATATACGTAAGCATTCGGTGAAATTTGAAGCTTCTAGCTGTTAAAATGGGGCTAAAATTGCGAAAATATATATATATATTATATATATATACTAAATATATACTATATATACCACCATATATATACTATATATACCACCGATCTGTATGATTTTTTCAGGCAACAATATATGCTATATACGTAAGCATTCGTTGAAATTTGAAGCCTCTAGCTCTTTAAATAGGGCAGTAATTACGAAAAGTTTCTTATCTGAACAATCGGTTGTGGGGGATATATACTATATATACGACCGATCTCATCAATTTTTTCAGGCAACAATATGTGCAATATACGAAAGTATATGGTGAAGTTTGAAGCTTCAATCTGTTAAATTGAGTAAGATATTACAAAAATCCTCTTTTTCTGAAAAATCGGTTGTATGGAGGATATATGCTATAGTGGTCCGATCCGGCCGGTTCCGATAAATATCTAATCGGACACCCAAATACACCCGCTCACCAAATTTTATCAAGATATCTTAAAAATTGAGGGACTTGTTTGCATACAAACAGACAGACGGACAGACGGACATGGCTAAATCAACTCAGCTCTTCAACCTGATTATTTCAGTATACTTAATGGTGGGTCTATCTATTTTCCTTTAAGGACTTACAATTTTGGGGTTCTTGACGAAATTAATATACCATTTCATTTTCATGAAAGTTATAAAAATAGGTAGGTACTTTGTGTGAGGATGCAAAGTTTCAGGTTTTTTGTGGTCTGCGTGTAAAAACTATGACTACGCTTCACGTATTTCAAAAATATATGACGTAATCGTAACTGTTTGATGAAATTTGATGAATTTTGAAGGTTCTATCCGTAAAAAAGGGGCAAAAATGACCGTTTATATGAAGTATATAATATATATACCACCGATCTCTATGATTTTTTCAGACAACAATATATGCTATATACGTAAGCATTTGGTGAAATTTGAAGTTTCTAGCTGTTAAAACGGGGTAGAAATTGCGAAAAGTTTCTTATCTGAACAATCGGTTGTATGAGATATATACTATATATACAACCGATCTCTATGATTTTTTCAGACAACAATATATGCCATATACGTAAGCATTCGGTGAAATTTGAAGCGTCTAGCTGTTAAAATGGGGCTAAAATTGCGAAAATATATATATATACTATATATATATAATATATATATACCACCATATATATACTACATATATCACCGATCTGTATGGTTTTTTCAGACAACAATATATGCTATATACGTAAGCATTCGGTGAAATTTGAAGCCTCTAGCTCTTAAAATAGGCAGTAATTACGAAAAGTTTCTTATCTGAAAAATCGGTTGTGGGGGATATATACTATATATACGACCGATCTCATCAATTTTTTCAGGCAACAATATGTGCAATATACGAAAGTATATGGTGAAGTTTGAAGCTTCAATCTGTTAAATTGAGTAAGATATTACAAAAATCCTCTTTTCTGAAAAATCGGTTGTATGGAGGATATATGCTATAGTGGTCCGATCCGGCCGGTTCCGACAAATGTCTAATCGGACACCCAAGTACACCCGGTCACCAAATTTTATCAAGATATCTCAAAAATTGAGGGACAAGTTTGCATACAAACAGACAGACGGACAGACGGATATGGCTAAATCAACTCAGCTCTTCAACCTGATTATTTCTGTATACTTAATGGTGGGCCTATCTATTTTCCTTTAAGGCAGGCATGCTTAACGAACGAAACGATATCATTTTGTTACGATAATCAACGTTAATAAACGAAACGAAGTCATTTCGTTTCGTTTATTAACGTTAAGAACGCCAAATTAACGTTAATTTAACGATCTTAACGTTAATAAACGAAACGAAGTGACTTCGTTTCGTTTATTAACGTTGATTATCGTAACGAAATGATATCGTTTCGTTCGTTAAGCATGCCTGCTTTAAGGACTTACAATTTTGGGTTTCGTGACGAAATTAATATACCATTTCATTTTCATGAAAGGTATAATAATACTTATGTGCGTAAATAAAAAAAGGTAACCTTTTTTTTTGGGGGGGGGGGGGGGGGCGGCTATATCTTTTGAATTTTCAAAGTGTCCCGGTTTAGCCCTAACTGATATGCCATATATGTATATCTTCTGTTCATTCAGATTCAACTGAATACTGGAAGCCACCTGCTCTGAAATTTCCTCCTTTAGCTGCGAAGATATATAAGCCTTTTGTGATTCGTACTGCTCTGCCAACTGAGATGTCATATATGTCTTCTGCTGATGAAGTACTGAAATCTTGCATGAAACACGCGCTTTCTATATTTTAAATTTTATCAGTTTGAGTTTTTTATCAGTTTGACATTGAAAGTTTTAAGGACTCGACGCTAGAGAAGACGTACAGACAGTATAGTCACCATATATGCATTTCGAAAATCTTTGCATTTGAGTTCCTTCAGAATCGAGTTGCTTTAAATTGGGGTGGTTATTTATAGGAAGGTTTCGAGTACCGTTGAGATAACGCTCGAGATGATAAGACTTTGGAAGTATAGTAATCTGACTTTTATTTTAGAAACTTAAGAAATCTCAAACCCTTCATAAGCTCACCAAATCTAAACAAAAAGTGTAATTTTTGGTCCAAATGGACCAGAGTGGCAACCGTGATGTTAAGCGCTTAAATGAATGAGAACAATGCAGTAGCAAGAGGAAAGAGATAGACTCTAGCTGACAAGTCGAAGCAATACAGCAACAAACACAATGTTATAGTGAAGGCAATGAAGACGTCGGAGGTACAATGGCCAAGACAATAATGGCGGTAAGTCTAAATTGTTCAAATAAACTGTCACAGATTTTAATTTTAACCATTTGAATATAAAATTGCGTACAATAATGAAACGGGCAGCTGTTGGTTGGTTAGCGAGCGCGCTCAGACCGTTGACGATGGGCTGGCAGCTGCGGAAATTGAGGTGACAACGGAAAAGTCATTTGTATTAGTAACTTCGACAAATGGACTTTGAGGAATTCGATGATATAAAATGCGCTCGAAAAAAGTAGAACCAGTAACAAGGGTTTATATTGAGGAATGTGCAAAGCAAATATAACAAGCGCTCAACTCATTAGTGGTTTTGTAGAAAAGTTTATAAATATGCAAAGATTTGTCAATCAAAATAAGTAAGGTACTAAAATGAAGGAAAAACGAAAGCAAACAAAGCCAAACATTCCAAGCTCATTAGCAGAAAATCGAGATTACGATTGTCATTGTCACTGTCACACATGATGGTCCAGCCAGCATAAATCAAATGCATACGAAACAAATAGGACAAAGCGGCAAACAAATGGTTGGTCAAGTATCATATTTCACAAATTTGTAAATTACACATTAGCACATAAAAACAAAAAAATAAGCGAAAATAAAAAGAAAAGAATTGTCGTCGGAATTCAGTCCGGGCTGAACAGTATACCACATTGTAAAATCCTTCACGCTTTCAATAGGGAACCGTTCGCTAGAAGTAATCGGCAACCATACAAGTTTGTATTAGGGCTTCCTTCCTATATTCAGCTGACATAAGATTTTGATCTGGAAAGATGTTGCAACCAACGGGCCTTTACTTTTACTGGTACACATGAATCATCTTTCCGAATGCAGCAGGAAGGCGAATCAAACTGTTCGCCAAGAGTGCGGGTTCAAGGGGGTTACACTACAGACCTCAGAACCGCTACGGGCTGTGTGCCTATGTCCCCAGAACACCGTACCCCCCATTAGGGAGAGAAATGAAATGCCGAACAAACAGTTTCTGTTGAATGCTCAGAAACCTGGGCATCCCAGCAGACATCTGATTGATGAGTTTACACCTCCCAGGGGCTTAAGGAGCAATCTCCGTAAGCATTATGAGGAAATACGGCACCTGAGAACACAGCCGTATGAAGCAAAAAAGCACAAGCAGGTCCCCAGTGATATCCACAAACAGGCGTCGGACTTCTATGCCGGGAATTGCCAGGCGAATCCAGTTCTTAAAGAAAAATACCCAGAACTCGCAGAAGAGAAACGCATTCTCCCTAGGGAAACGCGCGTCACTCTACCTTAACTTCGATCCAGATACTGTAACAGCTAAAACTCTTACCTATCCAGAATTAACCCCGACATACAACATCCATGTTCTGCTTGTAATGTATCCCAACATGGCACCAACCATCTCTTCAATTGTAATATGGAACCAACGCCTCTAACACCCCTCTCGCTATGCTCCACCCCTGTTCAAACTACAAGTTTCCTTGGACTCCCGCTAGAGGATATTGATGACAATTTGTGATCGGTCGCACCTACTGTATGGGGCAAAGCACTACAACAACAACAACAATAGTGCGGGACATAATTCAGTAGAAAACCTGGAAATTTTGTTTCCATCCAGTCGATTTCGGTATAATTCAACATCCCTAGCACTATTCGCCTTGTGACCGTGTTCATTGGATCTTCTGCATAATCTCCCGATGAAACTTTGTAACTCTTTACATGTCCATTATCCATTGTCCTTCGTAACCAGACCCTAAACTATTTCGTCACTAGCTAAGACTTTCTCGAATTTTGCTATTTCGCTATAATTCAACGTCTGCATAGAAGTTTCCCTTTAGGCTCTTTCTAATCGGCTAATGTTTTTCCAATTCGTCAACAGA